>NC_135414.1:19430042-19758792 GCF_051991245.1 Festucalex cinctus | reverse complement strand
TGTTGAATCCAGCACATATAGCCTTGCGGTGTTGTGACTTTCTCATGTTCTAAAAACGACAGACGGATTGATTACTGCATGCAGATATGAAATTTTGTCGTGACAAAAATTTTGAACATTTCAAAATTTTTGCCCCGACATGGCACGCAGTCACGACGGGTTTAAGCACACTTCACGCCAATTTACGACTCGAGTTGTGCCAATTTGTGCCAAAAAATCGAGCATGTGTCAGCCTTGCATTAGCACAATAAATTAATGTGTCTGACTCTTTACACAAATACATATGAGCTAACAAGCTAACATATACTGTATGCCTGTATTGGCTGGGCTACAGCCACCAGCCAAGTTGGTAACCTAATTTGCTATTTCTTGGCACCTTGTTTTGAAAGTGCTTTTCAAAATGAGCTTTGATAGTTTTCTTGGAGTTGCACTCTTGACTTAAATAGCAGCGTGGATCACGGAAAGAAAGAATAATCTGTGTGAAGATTTGCCAGTCCTGGAAAGACAACAAAATGGTGGGTGAATAACAGTCTGATCCTCAATGGCTATGATCTTGAGAGCAGTTGTGCAAAGTGCTGAACTACAATTTTGATCCAGGGGAGCAGCACTGATGCCAACAAGAAAAAGTCGTGATACTGGGCAAATGTGAACAGAAAGCCTTGTGTGGGTGATAGCTTTCAGCGAGAAAACAATAACTGGCACAAGAACAAAAATAGTATAATGCCGCACAAATGGGTGTGTTAGTGTATTGGGGTAACATAAAACTACAGCACTACATGTGGCTCTGCTCAAGAAAAATATATGGTAACCATGGAAGCATGATTTATTATTCATAACATCACCTTGCCTCTTTTTGTATCATTGTGCGGATGGAGTACGATGTGTGCAGACTGCTGATGTACCTTCATTTTTCATTTGAAAGTCACAACATTTGGTGTTATAACAGCTCTGTGAGGCTGATGGAGGGGGGTTGATGGGTTTCCTGGATGCGTGCATGTGAATAGAGGAAAGAGCCTTTTTCTCATCAACACCTGGGATGAGTGGGTGCGAGCTGCTTTGACTGACAACAAAATGTTGAGGCCTGACATATGTTTGGATGAGAGGTGACGGGATTCGGCTCAGAAAACAGAAATCCATGAAGCGCAGGAGTTCAAGCTTCCTGGGTTGTGCGAGGGGAGGAAGAGGATATATGGAAGGTGCGGAAGGGCGACGTGTATGTGGGGGACGAAAGGAGAGAAGAATGTAAAATCAAGAGGAGCAGAGTCGGAAGTAATGAAAAGGAAAAGTTAAAACGAGAAGGAAGGAATAATACATATATATGCTTGTAGCATCCATTCGGAGCTTGCACTTGTACGGCCAGCCACATTCAAAATACCTGCACCCACTTGACATACTATGTAAAAACAACATGCCCCATCTAATATGCTTTGAACTTGTACTAGTGCATGTCGGATTTTTTTCCCCCACAGATGTTGACATGTTTTTTTTTTCTTCTTTTAAATCAACCACTGCAACAAAGAAAAAGACAATGAATTATGGCTCAGCCTTATGCATTATACAGTACAATCGGGTCTGTTGGGTGCAGAGGGATGCATGATGGATGTAGGTTACTTTATAATAATGCAGATAATTGACAGCAAGTGAAAGGACAGGCACTCTGCTAGCATGTGTGAGGGTGCGTGTGTATATATATAAAAGACAGAAAAAAAGAATAATGAAGCGATGTGAAGATGATTGAAGTTGTCAAATACTGACAATGGCTCATGTATAGCGGCTACAGACAAGCCTTTTACATGTTTCTGCAAGACCCACTTGAACCTGTGAATTTCTTACCTGAACCCACTCAACTACACACCATAGAACAATACATTTACACAACACCAACTTCCCAAGTAAGTTGACCAACACAACCTACATTTTATTTAAGAATGCATTTATGACAATTGTTTTTGTGGACACAGTTATATGTATACAGTATTGCTTGAAAAATGGTGCGATTCCACCAGCTGATTTTGTTCACGTTGAACTGTGACCAGCAAATCACCAAGGTTACACTGACAGTCTTAGAGAAAGCGTTGAAATGTTCACCATGTTCCTCATCTCTTTCTTTCGGCTTTTCAAGCAGGAATTTCTACTAGGGCTGTCACGATCAAATATTTTTAGAATCAATTATTCTATTGATTATTCCATCAATTAATCAAATTATCGGATAAAAAAAAAATCACATCAAGGTGTATTACAAAAACATTCTCCCCCAATGACTGTTTATCAACCAGTTATGATTGTTTATTTAGTGTTATTTAGTGGTTTAAAAAAAAAAAAGAAGAAGAAAGAACAAAACCTCAATTCAGCAATATCAATATGATTCAGTCATTGGTTTTGGTTCGGTCATTGTTTTCCAAAGTAAAAGCAAATATTTACAAATGTCTTTTTATTTTTTAATAATTAAATTACAGGGTGACAAAAAAAGGGAACTTTTGAACGATCCAATAAAACCAAGAATCATGGAAGAAAAGTATTTTTTTTTTATTCATAGTAACTGAAACTTTAAAACATACCATTTACAATCAAACAATAGTGGAATCCGAGCTAGCCCAGCTGAGATGTTGCAGCGGTCAACGAGGGATCTCAACAGCAGATTTCAATGGATTCGTACTGGAGAATGTCAGCGACAGGACGGAATTTAAAAAAAAATTAAAATTCCAACATTGTTTCTTAAATGGCATGTTTAAAGTTTTCAATTACAATGAATACACTATTTTTCTTCCATCACTCTTGGTTTTGTTGGATTGCTGAAAAGTTCATTTTTGAGTGTGTGTGTGTTACCCTGTACAAAAGATATTCAGTCTACTTTGACGAAGGATGACAGAAATCAGAGAATAATTAAGTTGAGAAGCTGAATTTGAAGGATTTGTACAATTTGAAGTTAAATAATAGCTCTAAACTATTACTCGATTATTAAAATATCCATCCATCCATTTTCATAACCACATAGGTCGCGGGGGTGCTGGAGCCTATTCCAGCTGGCTTCGGGCAGTAGGCGGGGTACACCATGTACTGGATGCCAGACAATTACAGGATTATTAAAATACTTGTCAGTTGATTTGATGATCGATTATGTGTCAAATAATAGATTAATTTTGACAGCTCTAATTTCTACATCACAGATCACGGCAAAAGAAGTCATCCATTGGCAGGTAAGTAACAACAGGCCTCCAGCTGTCATTCGAGCCTTCCAGCTGGTGGTCTGAAGGAAGAAAGGGTTCAGTCTAACTGGGCCGTTTGGACATACCTTGATATGTCAAGCCCTCCCATGAAAGGTGAAGAAAGAGGTTTTTTTTTTCTCCCATGTAGTGTCTGATGCTAAGCCAGGGGTGTCCAAACTACGGCCCGGGGGCCATTTGCGGCCCCCGTTCATTTTTTAGTGGCCCGCGACATATGCTAAAAATGGCATTTGACTCAGTTCAAACAAAATAAAAACAAAAATGTTTGGAGATAGTCAAAGTAAGAAGGGAAGGTGTCGAAAAACACAGGTGCTATTAAAGGTTATTTTAGTAAACTAAAACTAACGAAAAAACTAAAATTCAAAAAACAATTTCGTTAACAAAATAAAACAAAAACAAAGATACTTTTTTTAAAAAGAAAAGTAACTGAAACTACATTTTAGGTTTACAAAACTAACTAAAATAAATAATAAAATAAATTGCTATAATTATAGCAAAAATGTCCTTCATTTTAGTCTTTGGTAATTAATTTAAAACATGAGCCTTTGGGGATGATTTTAAGTGTGACTTTTAATAGATTTATTTTCATATAAACTGGAATAATGACGTCGCGCCCATGGTGTTTTTTAAATGTTGTGCACGAGTAATACACATTAAAAAAACCAAAACTAAAATTAATACTGAAACTAACTAAACTAAAACAAAGCATGTATTAAGGAACTAAAACTAATTAAAAAAAAAACAACAACTAACAACCATCCTGAAAAATAATTAAAACTAACTAAATAAAAAATAAAAAAAAACTCAAAACAAAATAAAAACTAAAATGAAAAATTCCAATAATAACCTGACTGCCATGTTACAAATTGGTTTACTGTATATTGGTATACTGTAGCATTTTTCTAAATATGCAAAAGCACAAATAAATTATTTGTACAATTTTTAGGACTAAACACAATTTCTCTTTTCTTTTCTTTCATTTCTCTCTTTTGGACACCCCTGTGCTAAGCAGATGCATGCTTTCACACTGCATGTCATTAGCTTTTAAGGCTGCGAGTTTCCACATGAATGCATGGCTTTACATTCTTGTTTTGTCATGTACCGTACATACCGTCAAATGCTTGGGTTCTCTTGCCGCCTGTCCCAGACTCTGCTCATAACGCTCGCAACTGACACCGACAAAACTAAATCTGACTAATGGGATAAATAAACTCCTCTAATCTCAACAAGGTGACTGGTGCCCAAAATCAAAGGTTTTATGCAAATAAACGTCTTTCTGGGGTCTTACAGTTATCCAAATGTGAAGTCACATCAGGTAGTAAGCTGGGCAGCTTTGAGCGTACGACGTAAACAAGTGTCAGGCTGTGTGCTGTTTGCTGAGACCCCACCGACATTCGCCTGTCAAAAGAAGAGTTTTTCTTTTGAACTAGCACCTTTTCTAATGACGCCTTGCCTCCTGCAAAGGAGTTTAAGTTGTTAAAAAAAATTGTGTCGGGTGAATAAGTCACCTGCTCTACTTGTAGCTGCTGTCATCACTTCCATTCTACAGCTCCATAGTTGACCATATACAACGTTTTTAAAATCTTTGGACATTTAACATTATTTTAAAGAAGCAAAATCCTAAAATTTAACACAATTTAAAGAAGCAAAATCCTAAAATTTAACACAAAGATGACATGTTTGTTAATTTTTTGCAGTCTGGTCAATGGCACTTATGTTTTATTTCTTCATTTATTCATGTCTTACTAGTGGAGAAGTTCACTATTATGTTTTTATTAGCAGTAAAAGCATTTAAACATTAACAACAATACATCCGAATATACGGGAGCTGTCATCGTGTATTGTCGAAGTTGGCCATGGGAACATCACCAAAGCACAGCTGTCTTGTAAGCGCGAGTCGCTTCAGTGCAGCAGAAAGACAAAGCATCACTTTGCAGTATTCATGAACAATTTTTAGAGTGGTGGCACTGAGTGCTCTCCTTTGTATTTGCCAGTCTGCATATCCTGGCCTACATAACTTATGTGTGACAACAACAAGCAGTTGTCTGTTGAGCGCTTTCTGCTCTCCAAGTGGAAGTCCTGTTTTCCTGCCACAACACTGGCAGCACTTTCCACATGTTAAATATGCCTTACACATGCTCACTCACACGCATGCACACAAATGCAAAATGAAGGAACCAAGGTCTATTCATCCTAATTACATAAATTGTTTTCTTCATTACGCTGATGGTCTGGTTTTATCATATCTACCAAGGTTTAAGATCTTGGCCAAGGACAACAAGACTGTTAATTGACTACCATATAGGCATTCAAATCAGAATTGATCAGTACCGGTTATTTTTTTCCAAACATGTGCTGCCGCTTATCTGTGTGTGGCCATTATAATTTGGATAAAATGAAAACAGAAGTTTCCCTGCAACCAAACACCGTGGGACGGGTGATAATGATCCACTGGGTGACAGAAGCACTTAAGATCTCCACTGAATGTAGGTCAATACATTTGCATAAGTACAATACATAAATGAGTAAACATATTGTTTTATGCGTTTTTCCCCCCTTTATTACAATGACCAAACATTTAATTGAAATTGTGGAAATTTGGTAAAAAATGGATTTATGTAAGGCCACAGCAGTAATCTCTCAATAATAACTCATTCACTCCCAGCTGTTTTACTGGATTTTGACTGATTTTGCAAAGGCCCACAGAATATTGTGTTCTATTTGTTGTAAAAACATGGAACCTACCAAAAGAAGGCTTAGCATCTCTTCTTTCATTAGGAAAAAAATATATATTTTTATTTTTCCCTTTTGCAGCAATTAGCATCGGAATATAGCTAAGTTTAATCATTATTCACAAATCTGTTTAAAACAGTGGGGAAAAGAGTTTTTTGCAACATGGCCCCGGTTGATCTCGTATACTCTGCTGCCACCTTCTGGCCGTTTTTATAATAACTTTTGATTCAAGCGTTCTCTTCAGTTCAGAGGCTGCATGAAAGCCTTTTGCATGCTCTAGCATAAAAAATACAAAAAAATGTATAAATACGTCTTTGGGAGCAAATGAGTTAAATGCAATTAACAATGGAACTACAGCAGAGTCCCTCTGGATGTTGTCCCTTATTGCAAAGGAGTAAACAAAACTTGTCTCGGGGCTCATGAAGAACGACGATGGTGTCTATTAAATATATATGTAATAACAGGGAGAAAGGCTGAGGGATTAAATATTTGCTGCCATTTTTTTTTTACATTGAATTTAGTGAATATGTCCCACCTTCTCTGTGTGTGCTTTTTTGTTGGAATCTGCTACTTCTTGTATTGATATGTACTGTCATTGTGTATCCTTTTCGTCTGTATTGATGCCATCAGGGATGGATATGGTCTACATATCACACAGGCCTCACAACTGCTTGAAATTTCACGGTTCACATAAGATGGTGCTGAACCATCTGGTGCAGTTTTTCATTGAACTGGATTGCAAAATAGTTTAGTAGTGCAGTACACTTTCGAAAAATATTTTATAGAATACCAGATAATTAATTCCTTCTTTCCTCACTTGACGTGAGAAAATACAAATCTCTTCTACAAATTCCCTTTCATACTTTCTTCATATGATACAACCTCAGTTATTCACAGCTTCACAGTATCCACTACCATTATAAAACTGTAATGAACAGGGCTCCAGCAGAAAAAAAAAAAAAGTACCACAACACATTACTTTCATGGTCAATAAATACATTAGCACTTTCATATAGTTGATGCTATAGAAATTAAAGTTGTATAGCACTAACGTAATATAATATGTGACCTTTATGGCTTCTCGCTTATGTTGCTGAGAGAAGTGTGAGAGAAGTATAAGCAGAAGGTTGTTTAGGCCTTGTCCACATGTAGCAGGGATTTTGAAAAAGTGAATATCCTGTCCCCTCTACCTCAAAAAATAAAAAATGTAGACACCACCTTGTTTTTAGAAAAAAATAATCCACACCTAACTGCATACGTTTGTTTTTAACTGTTTGGTGATCACATGACAGTAGACTGCCCTTCAGTGTGGGGATGCAATAACTCCGACAACAACAGGAGCCAGGACTGGGACATAGATACGTTTTTGACGTTTTCCAATGAACCGAAAAATAAACATTCTTTGCCGGTGCTCTTGTACATGAAGCAATATTATTTTTAATGGCGTAAATCTGCACTATTGTGTGAAGAACAGGCCAAATTTCCATAGACAAGGCCTAGGCTTAGACAACAGGAAATTAATTGATCTCTACACGAATTTCCAGAATCACATTTTTTATTTTTAGCCTTTTACTGATGAATAATGAGGAACTTAAAAAGGTGGACTGTGATGACGGAAAAAGTGGCTAAAATAACATGACAGACTGAAGATTACGGTTTGGCTTGATAAAACGTCGAACTAATGAGTTGTGGGTGCCCAGTGTACTGACCAATGAGGGACCAGAAAAATGTTGTGAATTGTCCACCTCTGTTTATTTCTCATCCTCATTCCTTGACATTGGTGACATGTATTTATTCTAGGGCTGTTACATTACATTTTTTTTAATCGTAATTAATCACGACTTCAATGGTTAACTCACGAT
Organism: Festucalex cinctus; assembly: GCF_051991245.1. Lineage (NCBI taxonomy): Eukaryota > Metazoa > Chordata > Actinopteri > Syngnathiformes > Syngnathidae > Festucalex > Festucalex cinctus. Next base: position 19,750,973 of record NC_135414.1, on the reverse strand, counting down.
TAATCGCAAAAGTTATGTTCTAAATGTACAATAATTTTTTTCATACTCTTGTTAACAAAAGTGGAAAAAAATGTTAAATAGAAATATAGCTGCATCGTTTAGTCACCGATAATAATTCATAAAATTGAGTTTAAAAGATGTACTGTACTGTAAAAAAACGAGTGTGATTGATTTGTGTTGCGGTCATTTTCTGCCACTAGATGGCATAATTTCATTTGTAAGATGTGACAGCTCAGTGCATTTTTCTTGTCATGTTATGAGCTATCTAATCTTGAACATGAAGTAACTTGTGAAATTCTGCACATTTTTAAAATTGCAAAATACATCTTGACCCCAGTCTCCACAAATATATGCATTATTAAATGTATTACTGCTAAATTTTGACTTGGACGCGTCTGGTGCGTTGTGACTGGAATTCCCCTAGTACATGCTTTCCAAAAAAAGGAGCGGTCATTAATCGCTCGCTACAAAAATGAAAGGAACTTTAAATTAACTCAAAATTAACAAACTAATTTTTCCAACCATCCATCCATCCATCCATCCATCCATCCATTTTCTTGACCGCTTATTCCTCACAAGAGTCACAGGGGGTGTTGGAGCCTATCTCAGCTGGCTTTGGGCAGTAGGCGGGGTACACCCTGAGCTAGTTGCCAGCCAATCGCAGGGCACACAGAGACGAACAACCATCCACACTCACAAGCACACCTAGGGACAATTCGGAGCGCCCAATTAACCTGCCATGGAGGTCTTTGGAATGTGGGAGGAGACCGGAGTGCCCGGAGAAGACCCACACGGGCACGGGGAGAACATGCAAACTCCACCCAGGAAGGCCGAAGCCCGGACTCAAACCCGAGTCCTCAGTACTGGGAGGCGGACGTGCTAACCAGTCATACACCGTGCCACCCAAACTATTTTTGACACCCCTAATTTATTCAATTGCTTGATCTTGATTGATTAAGTAGGCAAAAGATCAATAATTTGACTGGTAAATAACTCTGTCAGACCACGCATCATTAGTAAGTCAAAAATTCCGTGACTGAACCCGACTTCACATTCCTTCATGTGTTCAAAGTGAAAGCTGATTGTCAAATGGTGTCAGGCACATGATCTGACACAGCGCTGTCACTGTCCCTCTGCCGCGGAACTGACACTTGAAAAGAGGGTGTTCACATGTGCACTGGCCTGTGATATGTGCTATGACACAGGCCGAGATGCACAACACATGCACGCCGACACACTCGCTCACTCACGCGCCCGTGCGCTGATAGGCTGGGTGGTCCGGAAGAAAGGGGAGGAGAGGCAGAACGGGAGCAAGATGTCTGAAGGGCAGAAACATGAAAAGAGAGACAGAAAGAGACGTAAATGGAAATGGAACACCACTTTTTTGTTGTATAACCCAAGGCTAACATGATTTCATGGTGACTCCAAAAGCTCATCTGCGGCGTCCAAGTTAATGCATTCCGTTTATACAGGTTGGAGTCGAAAAGAAGGTATCCTCTACAGTTTATATTCATATAATATGCTGGTGCCATTCACTGATTTGGGAAGGAGAATGTCATAGAACATACCAAAGAACATCAAATGGTGTAGCATTGAAATCAATGTAAAGGCCAAAAACGGAGAAATCTTTGTTGTTCGGCCATTTCCCTGGAGTTTGTTATTGAAATTCTCTACGTGGATCATGAAATTCGTGCATTGTTGCATCTACAGAACGTTTTTCTTCATTTTTTTTTTTGGCCAGTTTGTTTAGCAGCTCTTAGTTTTATTTTCCGTTGTGGATTCCTGTTTGAGTGTTTTTTTTTTTTTACATTTTCTTAACATTTCAGTGTTTGGGCTAAGGCGTTCAAAGCTCTAATGGACATTCTAATCATATGCGGGCAGCGTATCAGAGGGTTTAATCGTCTTTGACAGCCGTGTCTGAGTTCAGAGCAAGGCCGGCATCTCTGCATGCTACAGACTGCCGGGCGTCTAGTGGAGATACATAAACTATGAACGCAAAGGGTGGGAGGCGAATGCAGCACACTTTGATCAGACTAATAGTTAGCAGTTGCCACTGATGTACCTTCAACATTTCATAAAGGTCTGTAGTTTGACCAAGGCTAAGTCTTTGAATTGGTGCCAAAGGACAAATAGCTCACACATTTTCTGTGTGTTCAACGGACATTAAAATGACTTATCCTTGTGAAGGAATTCTCCAGGCAAGACGCCTCTCAGTGTGCTACCATCCCTATAGCTGACAAAAAGCAGCCAACACCAGCATGAGTATTAATGCATGAGAAAAGCTAAATTGGCAAACAAGATCAAATTCTCTATCATTTTGCCAGTAATTGCTCGTTTTCAGAATTTTCTGAAACAGAGTATGACCTCAGTTTGATGCAGTACAGTTGGATGCCACTGTAAACTACAATGACATACATGTTGTAAAATGAATATATTTCCGTCATTGTCAGTCAGTGTAGTGCATAATTAACTCCATGCGATTATAGGATGTCATACACATCGTGAATCCATAAATGCTTGGAAATGTCATGTGCATCCCCGTTCCTTCAGGGAATGAAATGTGTTAGATAACAGTACATTTAATTATTTTCTACACTAATTTATTTCTCCTATGATGGTTTTTATCACTTAAGCTTTTAGCATGAGTATGTGTTAAACTGTAGTTTGTCAAAAACGGTTTAGGTCACTAATTTTCAACTTCCTTTGAATTTTGGTCAAATTCTATATATTTATTTCGATTCATAACAACAAACCATTGATTTATTATATTATCAATACTAAATATATCATATGTAGCAAAAAAAAAAAAAGAAAAAAAAGAAAAAAAGCATACCATACAAACTGTACCGATGTTTGGTATGTGACGAAAGATGGTGTTTCCTGAGATGTAGTGGTAAAGAAAGAATTGTTGTTGAGGATCCAAATGCAAGGAAGCAGGGAGGTGATGGATCTTTCCACTCTAAAAACAATTGAATTTCATAATAAATAGGCCAAAATAAACAAAAATTCAAGAGAACAGGATAATGTAACTCAACACTGGAAAAAAAAAAATAAGATAAAGGTTGGCTCAAAGCAGCAAACAAACATGAACCCAGACATGACAAGGACAATGGAACAACACGGACTGAATCAAAGCATTGAACTAAATACAAACAAACTGACGAGCCAATGAGAAACACCTGGACAAGAGACACATGGCTGAGGGAGCTGATTGGATGAAACAAGGGACAAGCACAGGTGAGCAACATATAACATAATAAGACAGACATTGACAAAAGGGACACAAGGAAAATACGATAACCAAAATCTAACTAATATCAAATCAACAAAACACAGACCAAGACAAACAGAAAGTTGTAACACTTTTGTTGAGCTCCCTTTTATTTTTGTTCTTTGTCCGTCCGTCCGTCCGTCCGTCCATCCATCCATCCATCCATCCATCCATCCATCCATCCATCCATCCATCCATCCATCCATCCATCCATCCATCCATCCATCCATCCATCCATCCATCCATCCATCCATTTAGTGCAGCTTATCCGGAGTCAAGTCAAAGGGGCAGCAGTTCTCCCCAGCCACTTCAACCAGCTCCTCCGGCGGGATCCCAAGGAGTTCCCATTGTCTCTCCAGCATGTCCTGGGTCATACCCGGAGGGAGGCATCCAGGGGGCATCCGAACCAGATGGCTTGGGGTCTAGTCATCGTTATGTAAGGTGTATATGCAAAATATAATAACTTCCAATAAAGTCACAATTTGAAAGAAATCTTCAATATGAAATGAGTTGTACTTGATATTTATGAAGCATGTCAACATTCATACCTCACAGTGATGTCTGGAATTAATTCAGAAGTTCACTGATAACAGGACATTGTAGTAGAATTGGTTTGAAAGTTGTGGTGACATTTAGTGAAATGCCATTTTCGCTTTTATGTGTCCAACCACTCAGACATTGGCTATTAATTGATTTAGTAGCACCAGTCATTCTAGCATTTGCCTGCGGCGCTAATCCATACGATGGAATTCATACATCTACTTCATATTAAATCTCCTGTCTTGCTTATTGACCTTTTCATCTAGCTTTTTTCCTTCACTGATGATGTGAAAAGGGCCTTCACAGAGGCTGTGGGGAGACATTATTTTGATGCTTCTTTCGTCTGTATTTAGTGAGAAATACAGCACATGGACACCTCATGATAGTCATCACAGTTGTTTGTGTCACCTTCATGAAAAAACCCACACATGCCCACATTGGATAGTTTTGTTTATTCAGTCAATGTTTCCGCTCATATTCTTCCCGTGTGAACCTTCATCTCACGCTCTCACACACGCACACACACGGTCATTCACATGAGGCCATAGAGATTTTAATTAGTGATATATATTTCCTCAAACACTGCCACAAATAGAAGGATCAATCCTTTTAGCACCCTGTAATGGATTAATTTCCTGAAAATGTCATAAAATTTGAACCTAACTCAATCAAAAATTCAATAAAGCCCAATAATTTAATAATTTCACCAGTAATCATATCCCATAAGTCTTCGTGGCAGAGCAGTTATAATCAAGTGGGCGGAGCTTACTGCCATGAATTCTCTACAGATGGTTTAAAATCAATTCTGTCAAATAACTCCAACATTGACCTCCATTTAAATCAGACGGTGTTTAAAGTACACTGTGGTTGATGAATAACTCTGAAACATGTAACACTAAAATTTTAATGCTACAATTTTTGCTTTTGAATGTGTATAACAGTCATAGATTCTCAAAACACAAAATGTAGACCTTTGGACTGAAAGTGAACATATCACTGTATTACAATATCAGCCAGGATTTTTTTTTTTTTTTTTTTGCATTGTTGGTGAAATTATCACATTATTAGATTTTATTACATTTTTGATCAGTTAAGTAGCTCTCACCATTTCCCATATTAAAAGACAATTGGATTACTATAGCTGCAATTTACTGTATATTTAGCACAATTATAGTGCAAAGATTGTATTGTGATATTCTTGCTATGAACATGATACTTTTCTGCTATGTATTTTACACCTTAACTTGCTTATGCAGAAAGAAAAACAGCCTTTGCCTAATTTGTTTAAAAAAACAAACAAACAAAAAAAGTGTTGTTGGATATCAGATGGGGAAGATTAAAACAATAGTTAAAAATAATTATGTACAATAAATAAATAGTGGGATTTTTTGCAAAATTGATAAAGACAAGAAAACATCATTATTAGTATTTTGTTTTTTATTTCATCTTTTTTTCACAATGAACAAAGCCTTTAGACAATAGCGTTTGAAATAATCCACGTGGATTTCTCTGGTCTTCACCAGTTGCCTGTCGTAGCGTGGAGCAATATGCTGTGCAGTGCAGGTTTTTGGGGAGGGGGTTAAAGATGACACTGACAAATACTGGATGCTTGTCGTCACTGACCAAAGTGGCCTGTCGTGGGTGTGTTTGTACCAGCAACGGTGTGAGTGAGACTATGGCGGTGAGCCACATTCAACAAGGCCTTGCTCTAAAAACTTGGTAACAGCATACAGTGCGCTAAAACAGCCCATTTTGGATTTGAGAAATACACTGCCAGCTGTGAATGATAGCATGACTGGAGAGGCCTCACATTATGCTCCATCTCCGATTATGTGCTGACCTCAGCATCAGGCCTTGCGCTATTAGACAGCAAATAGCCTAGGAGAGGGGCCATGGCTTTAAAGAGTACCATCCATACATAAGAATCAGCTCCTTTCCGGCCTGCAGCTTTCACATGAACAGACAGTTCAGGGAAACACCATTAGAGGGGACAGCACTCAGCTGTGGCTGTAAAGCTCGTACAAAATTATTCAATCCTGCAATATTTCGGAAAAAAAACAAACAAAAAAAACAAGACTGGCAGGAAAAATCAACTTTATATCATGTATAAATTAAATATTTACAGCACTTGTAAAATAAGTTTAACAGCAAGAAAAGTTATGTTTTGTTCAACTTGACATGGACATAATTAAAGCAGACGAATATGGTGAAAACAATGTTTGACAATACTCCTGCATGAAGACGGAGGCACAATGAGATAAAAAGAGACAAAACAACACAAAGACAAGTTCATAAGAAGTGTCACAGTTGTCTAGGTAGTGCTTTGCCCTCATTTTCACCTTTTAGTTTCCATTTAAAAGCCTTTCCATTTGAATGAGAGGCAGTGTGTTGCTGACGTGGTGGCTTCTGTGCATTGGGGTATTTTGAACAGCACATTTGAACTGTTTTTAATAATGCAAGTGTCAGGATTACTTGATTTATCGAGAGGTAACAAAAACTGCCGTTTTAAATTACCATTAATACATTCCTCCTAAGCCAAATACGCCAAGCCTACTCTGGAACAGCTTCTGCTATCTGAAGAAAACTGATGGGTGAATCAAAAATCAAATACGTTATGGACAAAAAAGTGTTTCAAATGCAATTGATACCTAGCTATTTATTGGCAAGGAAACAAACACGGGAACACAAGAACAATGTAGGCAAAAATGAAATATGGAATGTAAGGAAGGCAGAGTGACGTGAGGATGTTTGCAAAAACACATTAAAAACACAACTTGTATTTTTTGTGCTACAACAGTTATTTTAGTTGGAACGACTTTGAAATATAAATTATTGGCATTTATGTGAAGGTTAGCTAGCACAACAAAGCAAGAAAGTTGTCTGTTGCAAAACAATTTGCTGAGTTGTTTTGACATATCTTTCAGGTGGGGGCAATACAAGGGACAATTAGTTCTGTCAACTCATATTTCTTAATTATGAAATTTGCAAAAGCCAATTTTCACAATAGCAAATCTTAAAGACACATTGTGTATAATTTTGTGCTGTCTAGTGGAGAACTAATAGAATGCAACAACCTAAATTCGAAGTATGTGCATTTTGAAGCACGTGGACTACAGTGCCTCAGAGAGACCACACTTTGCAAGCCTACGTTTGTCTCCTTCGGGTATCCGTAGCTGAAAAATGGCGGCAAAACATGCTAGGCGCAGCCACGGAGTTAGATATGACTGGACGTTCAATGGACTTTACTTTCACTTGACTGTTGATATTTCTGACAACATGATGCAGACGAATCTTTTCATACTCCATGGAGATATACCTTAAAAGAGAAAATTGAAAGTCTTTATCTTAGCACTAAATGTAGCGCTTCTCGCAGATGTATCGGTACAACTGTATGTCGTACACAATGGCATTTTCGCCATAGAGGCAGAAAATACATTGAAAACGATACAGAAAAATCAACGTATTCAAGTTAGATGGGCTGTGAGTGGCAATGTAAGATGGTCGCCTATGGCTTCACTTCTTCCAACGGCAAATAAACGGTCCATTAGTTAGTCCATTTATATATAAGCTAGTGGGTGCGGCACGACTTATGTAATATAATTAGCGATTACTAGACCTACAATTATATAAAAAAAAATGTTTGTTGGGAAATTTTTCAGATATTATTGAAATTATCATTGGCTTTTTAAAATGAAAATCGGAAAATTGAATAATTATACACACCGTCGCTTTAAAATAATTTAATGAAATATCAACGTTTGTGGCTTGAAATTTTGAGTTCACCCAACTTTATTTATTTTACAATGCAGTAACTTGATTAATCACGTGACACATGAACAGAAATATACTCTGATATGGTGACTGTGATGTCATGCAGGTTGGAATGTATTATTCTTGCTGTCAAAACTCACATTACGCGCCCACCAGGAGCTGAGTACACAGTAAGTCACCGTTCCCTCTCATGGCTGCATCATACTTGTACATGGATTTGTGGTTACAACACAGGCCGTCTGTTGGGCTGATTTGACCATCGAAGAACATTAGAAAAAGCACCTCCCGTTATTATTTCACAGCATGGCCAAAATTTGCCAAGATTTGAAAAAATAGATGTCTGTGTCAATATTTTAAGAAAGCCTCAATGTGATTCAACTACTTGATGGTGTACCTAAATAGCTAAAGACATCGAGTTCAAAGCAGATAGAATTTCAGATGTCCAGTTCCTAGGAGAATTCTAGCGTGTTGAGAAGGAGTACATACATAAATAACAAGGACTGCTGAAGGGGGACCTCCTTTGGTCCATTATAGAAAATGCACATTCTGGTGGACCGGGGTCTCATAAGCAGTCATAAGCTCCAAAGATAATGTCAGCTCTCCGCAGAGACAGTAAGGCAGTTTGATGATCATCAAGAAAATCACTCAATTTTCCATATGGCAGGTTTCTTTTTTTTTTCTTTTGGAATTGAACGTAAAAACATAATGAACACAAAAATATGCATACGAGCTCTTGTTAAAGAAAATAGCTGCCCGGTAAAAATCGGCACCGTAAAAATACCCCAATAGTTGTTTTGTGGTTTTTGCTTTCTTGTGTTGTTGTTGTTGGTTGTTTTTGAGTTGTGTTGTAAATCAGCTGGCTGGCTCATTAAGCTTTCAAAAGTTATTGTGTTGGATCCAGCTGAATCTCAGGGAAAACATCTCAAAAGCACTGAAGCCGCTTGGCAAAGATGCAGGAAAGGGAGGAAAACAAAACACCAACAAAAACCCAAACTAAAGCAAACTCACAGAGTTCGACAGCTACTAAGGCAACTTTTGCCAAATACAATATAAGCCCATGTACTGTATATTGCAACACAACTATATATTAATTTAATAAAATACACAATATAGCTTTTGTACACATAACAATTTGGCTCAAATGCACAGAAATCATAATGGAGTCAATAAAAATATGTTCTTTTTTATGTCGACACATCTAACTTGAATACATTTACACATATAATGATAGTGATAAAGTGAAGGGACATTTTCTTTATTATTTTGGAATATTTGTCATCAAAACAGAAGCAGTGTCCTTTGTTTTTGAGTTCTTAAGCCACTCAAGGACACTTTGCTGAGATTCCACATTTCTTTTTTTCTTAAATATAAAAAAACATGTATAAATATTTTCTTATTATTAGGACATTATACATGTAATCTTACATATAGGCATCTATATCATCATATAGATCATTTTTTTTCACAGTTGAGGAAAAATGTCCCTTTTTATACAACTTGTGATTGCCTTAAGGCATTGCCACACACACACACGAAAAATTCACTGTACACAAGGGACCGAAAGCTGATGATGCACATGTATACGACAATTACACAGGTGGCCAGTAGTGTGTATGCAGTAGTGTGTGTGGTGCAGTGGTTCTTAACCTTGTTGGAAATAATGAACCCCACCAGTTTCCCATGTGCATTCACTGAACCCTTCTTCATTGAAAAATATTATATTTATTTTTTTGTTTGTTTACATTAATTATTCATTCTAAACAAAATGAACAGGAAGAGGAGCCTTTTCGTCAAATCTTGCTCTCTTCACCTTGAATTCAGAAAGTGTTGTGTTCTTGTATTCCCCATCTGCATACAGCTTAAGGAAGTGTTCCTTTAGTTTTGCTCGATAGCTAGCATAACATTGCGAATCATGCAGTTGGGGCGCTGACACCCGTCACTCAACTCTATATTTATAGAGAACTTTAAAACAACCACTGCAGTTTTCTTATGATGGAACCAAGAGGCAGAAGATACAATGAAAACAGCAGAGGCCCCAGAATTGAACTCTGTGGAACACCATCGATATATATATGTGAATTCATATTGCACATATTCAACTAATTACTTTCTTCCGACATGCTCAATAGCCAATGATGGCCAAGCGGGCCATATCCTAACAAATCATTTAGGTCGGGTGTGTGTCTTGACCTCCAGCGAACCCCTGGGGACCCAGGTTAAGAACCACTGGTGTAGTGCAAGGGCATCAGTGCTTGTGAGTGTGTTGGCGTGTTGTGCACATGTGGAAGTGACACGTGTGACGGTCATCATGAATGTTTGAATAGAAGCGTGAGACAGACACAGCTTACACGTGGCTACAAACGGCAGGTGAAAAACATGGCTGCTTCAGAAATCTTCTTCAGCATTAAGCGCCCTCTAATCCTGACCAGTCCGAAAATATCTCAAACTTTCGATCAAAGCCCTGATTACCAATCCTTTTGGGTTCACACACATATCCATCACGGTAAACACCCACATTAAAGTCACCAAACATAAGGTTGTTTTGTGTATTTTGGCCAATAGAATCCATTTGTCTGGTCATCACTTAGAGATTGTCATGTCTGACGAACTTTCTAGTTCTTTCTTTTCCCATTGTCTATGGCCGTCCCACAAAAAATAAAGACTCACCTACAAACACATGTGCAGGATTTCACGAGAGACTTTGAAAAACAAACTCATGAGCTGGTGGGCACTTGATAATATCTTGCGAGGTGCCAGAGGCTCAATCCTCTGCTGTTTTCTTCAAAATCCAAAACACAAGGGACATATAAATTCAGCAGGTTTCACGTCCCTGTGTGTGTGTGTTTTTTTTCTTGTAGGGATTTTGTCATTTGATCTGCTGCCAAATGACTCATAATAAACGTCCTCATAGTCAGTTCAGTGTTGGTACTTGAGCATACCATGAGAAAAGCTCCTTCAAAACTGAAATTTTAATGTTTGTATTACTTTTGGTGACAGTATCGGCATGAGAGTTTTTGAAATTCTTATTCCACCACTCAACGTCCTTTCTTCCATTTTGTCTTTTGTATCACTTCCTCAGTGTGCCAGTGGCCTCGCTTCCTCTGCAGTCCTGCAAAAGCTTGTCAATGTCTCTCACCACCTGGTCAGCATCCATCCCCTCGCGGCTCACATCAGGCTCCACGTGCTCCAGCACACGCTCCATTTCTCCTCTGCTCTCTTGACTGATTCTGGAGCGGGCCTCGGCCAGCACCTTAGCCACCGGGTCTGAGGGCGGCAACGGCGGGTAAACCCCCTGCTCCCTGTTTTGTTTGGTGGGCGACAAGTACTGGCCATCAGGCGGTCCATAATAGCCGGAGCAGGTGGCAAGAGGAGGCTTGCCTTCAGCCCCGTCCGCCGGACTCTTCACTGCGGTGGAACATCCTTTGACTGGGCTGCTCGACGCCGAGGGAACCTCTTGGAGCAAGGGGCTGAGGGCTCGTTTTGCCTTTAAGTAGGGCTTGACGTTTGCTATGAGGATGGTGTGATCACGGCGCTCCTTGCCGAATGTACAGAAGGTTTTTTTGCCGTTGGGGTTGACAGTCTCGTAGGTCTCTGTCTCAGGCGCGCTCTCCATCCCTGCTGGCACAAACATGTTGTTGCGGTAATCAACGCCCTCTGCTTGGTTTCCACCGCCAGGGAACTGCGGCATCCAGCAGCGGTCAGAATGACCCAGTACTCGGCACTCCTCGGTACAATTCAAACAGTCCTCATCTGCAAAGAAAAGGTGGAGAAGAGTTGAATGTATGGAAAAGTAGACCTCAATATTGTGACTGTGTTCTCTACAGTCGAAGGTTAAATTCATAAGAGTCCAAAAGTTCCAGCAAAGCATGTCACCACACACTCACACACGTTTCCAACACACTTGGAAGGGGGCACCAGCTACCATTTTCCAAGCTCTGTACAAAGAGATGGCAGCATATACAGCGTGATGGGATGAAGTGAGAGAAAAACAACAGTTGAGGTTTGGCAAAGGCAGCGTACCGTTATCAGAAATTCATGTCAGTGGGCTTTGAAGCCCTCCCTTGACAAAAACACGATGCCAAATGGCTTGCATTTCCCCCCGTTTCGTGCGCGTGTGTGTGTGCGTGTCTACACGAGTGTGTATTCTTTTCTTTCATCTCTATCAGAAAGATGCACACTTAGGATGATTATGCGTGTTCATGCCTGTGTCAAATGAATCCAATAGTGAAATAATAATAATAAAAAAAGAAGAAAAAATACTTTATTATTATTAATTAATTTATTAATTTATTTTTTTTACTCCTGGGCTTCAAGTGAAAAATAGAAGAAGAAAAAGAACAGATGGTGTCCCACAATTATTTTTGGGATGGGATAGAAAGATATGAGAAGGAACGCAACACCTATATACATACACACACACACACACACACACACACACTGTATATATTGTGTGAGCTTGTGTGCACGAGCCCGGTTTGTCTTTGCCGTCTAGCGGGTCAACAGCATGCAATCCTGAGAGACGTGCCACCCAAGTTATAGAGATGAACTCAACACTTTGTAAATGATTGAAGAAGCCAAACAGCTCTGGCAAAGGGAGTCTGACATTTCCCATGTTGAAGCAACCATCTGAGGAGGAAACAAGGTGGGCTGAAAAGTAAAGGTCAGGGTAGTTTGAGATGGCTACATTTAAATGCTATGGGGTGAGTGCGTGCATCTGCAAATATACTGTAAATGCCTCCCACATTTGTGTGCGCCTGTGTTTAGCAGCACGTAATTGCACCAAGAAACCATGAGTGTTTTCTATTAAGCTTGGCAGTGATGTAAACCTGTTTAAAAGTTCCGACAAGAACATACTGTTATTGTCAATCCATCAGCAAGCCAGAAAATATAAAGCAGACCAGAAGATGCAACACAATAATTCAGCAGAATCACTTGCATATACTGTATTGCAGTCACACATTATGTCCATAAAGCCGATGTGTGCTAGGAGGTGACTCGCCTTTCACTAAATCCATATTAAATCATAAATAATCTATGCCGACATATTTCACTCTATTTAGTTAGAGCAAAGAAGACTGCAGCATGTTCAACCTTGAGAAATTTCACATACAGTGGTAGCTCAAAGTTGTTACTCGATCGGTTTGTGACACTGGTCAAATTTGTTTTTTTCTCATCAACTATATTTGAGTACTTGGATTGGCTGGCAACCAGTTTACCTACTTGCCATCTGGGATAGGCTCCAGCACCCCGCGACCCCTGTGAGGACAAGCGGCTAAAATAATGGATGGATGGATATATTTGAGTATACACCGACATATTAACCACTAATGATCTGTGAAAAAAACAATCCCTCTTAGACCACTAATGCAACAGAAAATAAATCAATTGTTCCCATATGCCAAATACAAGACGATTAACCAATTGATTGCTAACCCCGGGTATTCACTGGATGCTGTTGCGGTGCGGTTGCGGTGCGGTGCGTCTTGACTGCGTGCTCCGGACGGGTCAATTTTTTTGTCAATCCACACCGGCTCCGCACAGCTGCGGTCCGGCAGCTCCGTCGCCGCCCACTTCCCAACGTGTCTCGCGGGACCGCGCGCGCGCGATCATGTGGCATTTCACAACGACAAACATACAGAAAGTCTGCTCAACAGAGAAGCAGAAAGATATGAGATTCCATGCAGCATCCTTTTTTTGGTTGTCCTTGTAAAGTATATTAATAACGAGAGTCGGGTCAGTGCGGGTCCACTCTTTATTTCTGTCTTCCGCGTCCGGCTGCCGCTCAGTACGGCAAGCGAGACGGGCACAACAAGCAATCGCGAACATCAAACTCACAATACATTACAGTCCTTATAAAAAGGAATGTGCCGTGTCATATATTATTTTGTGGTTTTCCACCTCCAATATAAACCTCTCCTCGTCCATGTTCGCTGGTGTCTAAACCGTGAATGAGCACATGGCCCGGCGACGCCCACGTCACGTTTTGATGAAAAACTTGCGAAATAGGAGCTGGCGAGTATTTTATTCTGAAAGGTAACCGGAAATTTATTTTGAAACTGCCTCGGTCTTCCTGTCCCGCTCGATGTGTTTTGTGCTAGCTTGCCATTTGCCGGAGGCCTACCGCTGCGGCGTCCGGCAAAAATAGAAAATAGGCTATCCTTGCGGAAGGCTTGCGGCACGCCGCAGGCCTTCCGCAGTCGACACGCAACGCACCCGCAAGCGGTGTAAACTGCACCATTCGAATGAATGGAATCTAATTGCTTGCGTCGCCGGACCGCACTGCAACCGCACCGCAACCGCATCCAGTGAAAACCCGGGGTAACTCGCCAGCGCAGGAAGCTAAAATAGTTCACTCGGTTTCCAAACAGAAAAACGACAACCATTATCGATACGGCTTCTCCTCATTAGGGATTTTGGCACAGAGGAGGAGTACAGTCCACTATGGGCCAGATAAACAAATTCTCAAACAACACTCGCGTTCACAACTATGGGCAATTTAGAGTCCTGAATTAAGCATGCATGCTGTTTTGTTTTCCTTTGGAATGTGGAAGGTAGCTGGAGTACAAGATGACCCAAGCAAGCAAAGTGAGAACAGGTCAATCAACTCCACACAGAAAGTCTCAAATTATATATATATATATATATATATATATATATATATATATATATATATATATATATATGGATATATGGACAATTCAAAATGAAACATTTTCTTTCTGTTGGATGTAGTCCTGCAGAACTACCAAGTAGCGATGGAAAATGAAGCTTCATGAACCACTTGCAATATATATATTTTTTACTCCTCTAGTTGGTGCTCTTGGTTTATATAAAGGCTCACAAGCGGATCATGAAGTTCATTTTCTATTACTATACCCAAGTTTATTGAAGCGCTGTTGTGGCTCTCAAATTGTTATCCATTTGTAACAACTTTTTTTTATTTTTTTTATTTCTCAACCTCTTCCTACATTAAATTGATTGATATTGATATGGTAAAAAAACAATAAATAAATATACATATATACATATATATATATATATATATATATATATATATATATACATACACAAAATTTAGAGTCTTAACTGTCATTGCAGAGTGTACAACAAAATTTACTACTGCTTTAAAGTAAAATGAGATTTCCATCGTAATAAATTTGTCAGTATCTGAGGGGGAAAAACAGCCTATTATTCTACTGAGTCATATGTCTCTTATCTCTCTCCAAATTATACAAAATGCCCCACTGTTTCCCTTACAGAAAAAAAAGCTAGCGCGGGTAATCAAAGCTTAATTAAGAAGGGCCACATGCCATGAGAATCACACAGAGTGTTTCCTCAATGTGCACAGATCCCAAAAATCTAGTCATCATTCCTATAATCTCATGACAGTTTTTCTTTCTTGATTCAATATTTGCATTTTCTAGGTCAAGCTCTCAATCTAGTAGCAGGGAGGTTGTGCATAACAACCAGTGAATGTATCAACGTGTTTGTGTATCATTGTGCGTCATAAAGCAATGTGTGATTTCCCTAAGCATGCTTTTTGCCACCATGGCCCTTCCTCCCTAAACCTCTTCGCGTTATTACCCATCCATGTGATTAATGTCCCTCTGTCACACGCTGTGCTTCTTGTGCAGGGAGGGTGGGAGGAAACTGTTTAAACTGCGTTACAACAAGGTGAGCATGGGACAAACTGATGCTCTTGTCACAATTATTGAGTAGGAAATTGAATGAAAGGTTCGACATTACAATATATGCAAACTGACTATTTTCTACCACCATGAGCGTTGTCATACCAATGCGAGCACAATCCCCAGTGAAACATAAAAAACAAACAAAAAAAAACACCAAAAAAAAACCACGAAAAGCTATGGACATCCTACATAAGAAGCAATAGCTCTTATGCTATAGAATGAAGGGCTAAAATGATTTTTATGCTTTTCAGACCTTATTTTCAATGGTCTTCTGACTGGACTCCCTCCAAAGAGCATCAGACAGCTGCAGTTCATTCAGAACGCTGCAGTTACCATATTACTCCAGTCTAACAAGCTTTACACTAGCTACCTACCAGTCAGCTGTAGAATGGATTTGAAAATTCTGCTCGAAAATTCTGCTCCTTGTTACGTCGGGTCGTTATTGAAGGATGCCTACTTTTCATGGAGTGCTTCCACATTTTCAGCGATTGCTTTATGACGCAAAACCTCGAAAATATACTGTGTCTTTAGTGACACGGATCAACGGACGTAAACATTCTTCAGTCAGTGATCAGTCCGTGTATTTATATGAGGCTTCGCGTCAATAAAGCACAGGCCGAAAATGCAGAAGCACTCACCTAAACGTGGCCATCAGTCAATGACGGGTTTATGTAACGACAGAAACGCCCACCTCTATAAATAATCGAATGATTTGGGTCCTGAATATAATTTAACCCAGTAGGATGCTAAGGTCTACAGGTCAATTAGTGAAGCACAGGTTTAAAAGCAAACATGGCGAAGCGGCTTTTACCTGTTACGGTGCACGGAAATGGAATGAGCTGGCAACAGCAGCTAAGACTGCCCCTAATATGTTTTTAAATACAAAGTACTTTTTTATGATTCCTTTGATAAAAGTCTTTTAAGCTTTTTTGGCTCTTTTAGTTTATTTCTTTCCTTTGCTTTTAAATATATTTTGGTTGTAAATATATGTAACTATTATGTAACCCCGTGGGGAGTATTTTATTTTGAAATGGCTTGGTCAGAACCATCAAAAAGCCCAAAACGGGTCACAGTCCTGCCTACAGGGTAGTTTACTTTGCCTTTGATTGTTTTCAGCTGTTGTGTTTTTGGTTTTGTGAAGCACAGTGAGTTGTCTTGTGTGCAGGGACAGAGGGAACATAATTCTGCCCTGGACAATAATCCTCAACGGATGGGCTGCGGGTGTTGGATGCGGTTGACGGACATGCACCGAATTCTTTTCGTCGATGGGCTGGGTGTGTAACAGACGACGGATATGTGCCGAATCCTTTTCGGCGACGGCAGGAGGACAGCGACTCACATCCAGCGACTAGCCTATTACCGGTACTCTTTGTTCGTCGCTGGGGTAACGAAGTGCCGGCGACACACACCAATTGATATTTATCGACGGGGTGGGGGCACTGGGTTGAAAATGGACTGGCCGTTGAGGAATCTCCCCAAATTCACGATTTTCAGTCCGCCCCTGCTTGTGTATGCAGTGTTCTATATATAACTGCCTTACCTTTTCAAAAATGTGTTTCTAACTTTTCACTTATAAAGTTTCATTAAAAATTCTCATCAACATCAACACCATGAGAGTAGAATCCCTAACATAATATAGTACCCCCAAAAAATCATCTTGCCAGGCTGACATATGAGCGCTGCAATCCTAATCCCAAAACACTGAGTTATAAACGTCATATGAAACTGGAGGATATGTGCTGAACAACACATACACACACACCCACACCCAAACCAGGGTCGACAGGAGGAATGGCAGCTGACAAGTTGCAGAGAGCATCTGTGACAGACCACAGATGCACCTGCTCACCTGAGGGAGCCCATTGAGTGTGTGTGTGTGTCTGTATATGCGTGTTATTGTCTTTTTAATCTCCTCGCCTACTGCTGTTTAGCCCATCTGATGCATGCATGCCTCTCTTCTTGTGCTCACACCAATCAGATAACTACCGGTAAATATTTGAACTGCACAGATGACAAAGTCTAAATGTTTAATAGATAGCGGGTCTCAGTTCACCAGTCGATGAAATAAGGAAATTGTAAAGTGCATCGCAAATTACATTTCGGAGAGCAATTTGCATAAAATGATTAGATCATGGTCACTAACATACTGAGCAGACTACAAGTCCAATTAATCACACAGTTTGAAAACACTCAATTTGTAATACAACTATTTTTTTTTAACTTACCGAATATAGGAGTGACGCAAAACTGCAATAATGAATGAGTGTGTAATGGAGGGTAAGAAGTAGGACCAATGTTCATATTTATTTTAAATAGAGGTGAACGTTTTGGTATTACAGAAGTATTTAAGTACTACCACTTTGATTATGGTTTTATTTTTCACCACATTAGTATAAATAAGGGTTGTGCTCCTCTTTTGTTTGAGGTCATACAAGTATATTTACACAGACTGCAGAGTTTTGTTGTTTTCATCACAGTCCAATCTGGGACCCGTCTTTTTCTAGACCAATGACAAAGAAATACAGAACCATGTTGAATAAACCAAATCAATAAATTCCTAGTTTTACTTTTTTATTTATTTGGATCAAACTATTTGTGAAATGTATTACTATATATTGCTGGTTAATTGCTAATTCCAAAATCCTAGAAAATGTGGTCAAGTATGGAGAGAATGAGACTGTGGGCGGTTTAGCAGAGAATTAAGAAGAAAGGGGCACTTTTTTTTTCCGGGATAATAGCTTTTATCACAGTGGGAGGCAAGAGAATGGCAATGCATAGCAGGAAATGCTTGGCAGCAGCAGTAGGGGAGCCTGGCGGTTGGTGATACCGAGACTCAACCAAGGACATATATCTCAGGATCAAACATGTCCTCTCATCAGGCATTCCTTCACAAACCACAGGGCCCTCCATCAGCTAATGCCCGGCTAAGTTGTTCAAAGAACACCCTGAGGAGAGCGCATTTATGCAGAGCAGAGCAAGGGATACAAACTCAAGAGGAGTGGGACAGGGAGCGTGAGCTCATATTCAAACAAAAACAAACACACAAAGCCTAATCAATGATGAGCAAGCAGTGCTGTCTGCTGCGGGTGGCGGGAAAGGTCTGTTGGTTGTGGAGATGGGAGTGGAGAGGTGATAGGGGGATGGGCTTTTTGTCACACAACAGCCCATTCTGTTTTGCACCAGCCAGAAATGACATTAAAAGCACAATGTGGTCCCATTAAATCAAACAATATTTCTATGTTACCAACATTGTATAATCCTGTCTGAATTAAGTGGGAATGAATGTTAAGTGATTGTGATTCAAGAAAAGCATGGTGAATGATTATATTCATAACACGTTAAAAATATGTCATTAAAATCAGAAACCGACTTATTTTCCAAGTACTTAAGTACTACAAGTTTCTTGTATGGGAAAAGGAAAAACCTGAGGGGTGGGGCCCGTCTGTGTGCTTTAAAGGGGGCACAGTCTGGACCTCGGAAAAAAAAAAAAAATACATTTTAGTATAAATCCCAATCACAACTAACACATTAGGGCTGCACAATATATCGAAAAAATATCGATATCGCGATATTGGCCCTTGCAATATGCATATCGCAAAGGCACGCAATAAGTTTTATATGGAATTTTATACTTTTTATATGAATTTGACCAGTCAGATGCTAACTAAAATGTGCATCGCCATTCAATAGTTGAAAATTATCAAGACATAATTACAGTTCATTAACTAAGATTACATGAAGGTTGCTTATTTTGCCCCATGAAAAATGTTTTTCTTTCATTAGGTAATAAAAATGTAATTTCTTTAGGTAAATGTTAAATATCGCAATAATATCGATATCGCTATGTTCAGGAAGTATATCGCATATCGCATGTTTTTCCAATATCGTGCAGCCCTATAACACATCATGACAATTGTCTATTATGAGTGGTGTCAGGTTAGTGTCATGTCAGTTAATGTTCTTAACAGTTAACAAGCCAAGGTGGAAAAACAGAAATCTTAACAGACTGGTTTGCTAGCCATGGGAAAGCGTCCACGGCTGAAAGGCCTGGGAACAGAAAAACTACATCACTATCTGAAAACAACATCAGTTATGTGGTGACAACACACGGAAAATTCCCACTGCTTTTCGAACACGACAAAGAAATCCTGAACATGGTCACTGAAATAACGAGAAACTAAAAAAGTAATATTAAATTTTCAAAATTCTGTATGTTAAAATGTAGTTAAAATTATGCATTGCTTTTTTTGTGGTCCAGTAGAATTAAAAAAATTAACAAACAAACAACTGAAAGTAGTCAAACATAAGAGTACGCTTGACTTGATATTCCACTTTTTTTTTTTTTTTTTTTTAAGTTTCTGAATGAGACTTGCTCACCTTACAGCACATATTTAGGCTTACTCCTCAAGCCCATTCCAGAGCACTTTACTGTGTTACAATTACTTAAGGAACTATTGGATAAATTGTGAACCATATCTCAGAGTAGCTTTACTGCAACATACTTTTTTTTTTTTTTTTTTTTTTTTTTTTACTGAATTCCACCTAGTACTTTTATTTATTTTTTGTCTATGTTGCTCTTTCTGTTTGTTTTAGTTTGTTCGAGAGACTTCTGCCTCAGCTGCTGTCAATGAGTATTTTATCAATCCAACGTAACCACGAGCGACATTTAACTTCATTTCACCAATTTAAGTGAGGCAGGCAGTCAGCTGACCGCACATGAAGTCACCGCGGCCCCACACAAAGGAAAACCTTTCAAAGTGACTAAATTACATGATGCATGTCAGAAACAGTGAAGGAAACAATGGCGTGTGACTCAAACTCAAAAAAGGCAAAACATCACGGGCCTCATATTTAATGGAAGTTCACATACTACGAGTTATGCTGACAATGAAGCCGAGTAGTTATTAACTCTATGAAACCACTAGCGACAGTGGTACTGGCTAGTGAACAAAAAAGGTCATGTCAATACCTGGTTGGTTTAGTTTGTGTGTAGCAGAAGCATCCAGGTGAGTCACAAACACGAACATAACAAATTACGTTTGTTAAAAGGAGTATGAACTATTTATGCACTTGCAGCATCTTGTAGTGTTCACAATTTGCGGTGGATAGATTTTTATTGACCTCCTCTCAGGAGGGAAGTTAAGGAAAGTTGCAGGGTCAAGCAAGGTTGTTGCTTCGGCCAATCCAATAGAAGGTTTTAAGTCACTAGATGAAAAAAAAAAAGAGGCCGCTGCATTCGCATTTCTTCGGGCCGTGGCTCACTTTTCAACTCCTCTTTCTCTCACTCCTTGAGTGTTTTAATGATGGAGCAATTTCACAGGAGCAGCCACAGGCAAGCTATTAGCTGTAGATGTCAGAGAGGACCAAAGGTTTCTCCTGGCGCCATGTTGCTGCCATCAAACATTATCAAACTATATTTGGTTTAACTTTGATATAGGGTGCAAATAAGTCAATCATGCACTTATCCAGAAAACCACACATATGCCAAGAAAACAAGATTGTTTAAATTATCCTACTAGAGTAAAGTGTAATTGTACATCCACTGCAGCAGGTGGCGGTGAAGCTCTTATTGTGAGAGAGTGCGCTTGAGCTCCTCTGCAAATTGTACTTGCAGCTATTTTAAATATGAATGATAGTAATTATTATAGTCGTGGAAGAAAATTGGGGGGTTTAAAATAAAAAAATATTGAGAAACACTGCTTTTAGCCTATTTTTTTCTTCTTTTTATGTTGCATAGTAGTTAACCTTTTTCTTTCTCTTTCTTTCTTTCTTTGTTCATTTTTTTTTTTTTTTTACACCGATACCAGTACGAGTACTCAATTTGAGTAGTCCCTGATAGCAAGTACCAATACGACTCTTATTCTTGATATATAAACTTTAAGTTTATAGTATACATATGTTTTAGGTACGTTTATAAGTTACTTCTTCCTACTCATTTTCCGAATATGTGCATATTCTATTCTACCAATTTATAATTTCTGGTTCATGATCGTAAAACGGCTACATGAGGGAAGCTGCAGCCACCTTGAAATAAGGCCAGGGATCGGTTCAATATGATATCTGGTATCGACACTCGCTTATTCATAGTCATATGTACAGTTGATAGATTATAAATCATAATCAATTGTCAATTCAATTATCACTGCATGAAATGTTTAAATAGTTGAACAGTAACAGTGGTTGCTGTTTGAGCTTTTTCAAGCCATTTCTGTGTTTTCGCAGAAGGTCCATATTGTATATTGTTGGCCTGGATATGTAAACATTGAACGCACAAAGCCGACAAAACAGGAAGAAGCCACCGGTTAATTGTAACCCGTGACTTTTACCTGAGGAGAGACATGAGGGTGGTACTAAGGACAGCAACAAGGGGACAAGAAGGCGACTTATTAAAATATGAGGCGAGAAGCGTGGTGAATCAGTAGCTAATCCGTCGCTTCCTGTAAGCCTGTGTAATTAGGACATGGGGGATTGCACCGTGACAGGGGATGCTTCTGGACCGCCTTGCTCTTTTTTCCCTTTTTTTTCCTATGTGTTTTCATCCCTTTAGTCCGAGTTGATTGCAGATTGTCATCTTAATATAGCAAGTGTGCATGTGCCTTGGCTTTATTGTGTGCAGCTCAGCGTGATCAGTCATACGCAACATAAACAGCACAGCTTGCCTGCATCATGACTTATTTCTCACTACAACTGTTTACAGACATAAATGAGATAGCACTTTCTTTATCGGCTTTGGTCACCGCATGACACCTCCAAGTGTATATCGGTATATTTAGCAAAATCAAATGTGCTGCCAGTCATGTCACCACCTTTTACACCACACAGACACAAAACTATTTTAGTCTATGACAAAAGACGAGAGAGAGAGAGAGAGAGAGAGAGAGAGAGAGAGAGAGAGAGAGAGAGAGAGAGAGAGAGAGAGAGAGAGAGAGAGAGAGAGCACGATAAGTATGGCCCAAGCATGAAATAGGAAACTATACAGCACATCTGCCTGTCTTACAATCCCCGCATGGGGTTTCATTCAGCCAACCCATACAAAACGAAGCTCTACCAGACGACATTCAATCCTGTCACACTGAGTGAATTAAATCATTTTCTTTTATACTTGTTCCCTGTCTGCCTCTCTGTTTGTCGCTCTCTTCTGAACAAAAGGATTTGAACAACTCCGGGTGCCATGGCTTTGTGCAAGTAATCATCCCCATGTGTACTGCTTTAGCAGGATTAGGAGGAGTGCTTCATATTCTCAGTCTCAGAATCATCACTGTAATGCAACACCACAATACATGCAGTACATTATAGAGTGGGCAACTATCAATATTGCTCTGTATAATATATGACCTTTAGCAAGGAGTGAACATAATACTAGATGTATGTAATGCACGGTTTCTGCGATAAGGTGTCAGTTTTTAGAACCATCAAGTGAATGAACAATTCATTTAGAGCATACACAATTAATTTACCAATATTCTATAATAACATGAGGTCAAACTAGAAAAACATATACATAATGCTAGGATAGCATCGAAGGAAAATGCAGCTGTTGCTGCGAATTTAAGCACAAGCACTATTGCGAGCCTGATTCGATGTGTGTGCATGAACAGTTTTTTTTTTTTTTTTTACTCTCCAATCACACAATAAGATAAGATAAAGCATTCAATCACCATTCCTCACACAAGGCTATAACAAAACAAGAATGCATTGTTATGTAGCCGTAAGAACATTAGGGCAGCCAATTTTTGAACTGGTAACCTTTTAATTTTCAGAAGGTCATACTATTTCCTGAGAGATATCGCTTTATTTCTTTGTAAAAGTGTATTTTGTTTTAGCGGCATGACATTGTACCATGTGTTCAATTGTGTAATATTTTTGGAATTAAGTCCAGGCTGTGAAAATAAATGATAAATCTACGATCAATCACATTTTACGTAACACACAACACAAAAAGTGATCTGCCACAAAGAGTGCACGCAGCCTATCACAAACTGTGTTGCCACAGTTACCATAAAATAGTAACTTAGTTACTTTTAAAATAATCAGTTAAGTAACTAGTTATTTAAATGATTACTTAAAAAAACAATACTAGAAAACTGCTTTTAAAACAAAATAATCAGTACATTAAAAAATACTTTTGATATAAAGTAATTGCAAAGCTGCTAATTAACTGATCTTAAAAGTAACTACGTAGTAAAAGTAACTTACATTAAAAATAAAGTAATCCATAAAAAAATACTTCAAATAAAATAATCAGTAATGTAACTACTTACTAAAGTAGCTAGTAAACATAACTACTTAGGTAATGTAGCTGTACCCTAGTTCACTGTCTCAGTGTGACAAATAGCTTTTTAAAACAAAGCATAATGGTAGCATTCCTACATTTAACAGAACATTGACTGAAAGGCACACGCTCTCTCGCCAAATTTTCATGAAACTTGAGAGGTCTGATTAAAACAATAGCACTTCATCAATCATTCCAAAAAAAAAACAACCTTCAATGCAAAGCAATCATTTGACTGCCTATTTTTAGTTTTTTTTCCCCCCCTTTCCAGTCGCTTCAATCTCTTCTGGCAGCTCGGAGTACCTCCAAGAACGTGCAGCTACAAATGAATCATGTACACAGAAAATTCTGTTGAGTAAATTTGACTCTACTTAGAGTGGGGCCAAATATATTCAGTTTTAGAGTAATATTTACACTTGGAAGAGAGTAAAATAAAGAATTGGAAAAAAATAAAAGTCACTCAAGGGTTGAGGAATGAACCAACGATCTTCATCTTGGGAGAGAGCCGATTTACTCCCTGACCCATGCAGCTCCTGCTGTGTGTTAGTATCGCTCGTGTCAGCTAGAATCTTCCTAACTCCAAGAGACTAAAAATTGGTCTCCTCTTGAAGACAAGCTAACAAGTAGGAGGGGCATAACTCCAGTAATGTGTCACTCTCCCAAGCTGAAGTTTGTGAGTTTGTTCCTCAAACCATAAGTGACTTTTATTTTTTCAATTCTTTATTTTTTACTCTCTTCCAAGTTTAAATATTAGCTGTTCTAGAGCTGAGTCTATTTTGGTCCCACTCTAAATCTTATGAATGCATTTTTACAGAATAATTTGTTTTATCTGAAAATTTTTAAAACTAACATTAAAAAAAATTGTGACGGGTTAGGTTCCTTGTTACCAAAAATGTCATAACATTAAAGTAACTGCATTATGTTACTGGTATTTCTGATCACAAACATTCTGCGCACATCCTCGTGAGACTCCCAGTAATAAGAAAACAGTAGGCTAGTATGTTGGCATTTGATTATTTTTGCCAATGAACAGGACTGTATCCCTGAAGGATATTGGCTGAATTACAACAGAGGTTAAGTGAAAAGGTGGCAGGAGGAAGGTTGAGTCGATGGTGTTAGCTTTCTCAACCCTGGGGCCTAACACATTTAGAGAGCTAACTGACACACTTTGGATGTATTAGCCACAGTGAGCTCTGCCAACCTGCCTTTTTCTGCTCCTCCTCCTCCGCCTATCGCCATCTGTCTGTCACTGCACTCTCCACTCTCTAAAAGACTGAGAAACATGCCTAGTGTTTTAGCAACATTGCTTTAGCATTGATGTTTCCCTGTGCCACAGCCAAATTGGTGTTTGCCGTCTAGACACTGGTTGCTTGCATCTCTGGATGGATAAACATAAAACACTCACACGTCTGCTTAGAAGTGTGATTAGATTAAAAGAAATGCACAGGAATGCAATAATGGTCTATTAGTCTGCCCACGAGAGGGAGATAATCATTTCAAACACAAATGTATTTTCCATCTCACTATCTATTCTATACTTTCTTTGCATCTCCATCTTGTGTTCCTCTAGAGAGTAACGGCTTTAAAATATAGGCAGAGTTCAAGTCCTGGCTGCTGCAATAAAAATACCAATAAATGGAAATATAATATAGTAATAAACTCAGATTGAGCTTGTGAAAAGAAAGCCCAAAGGCTTGAAGACAGTCATTTTCTCTGACAAATAAATGCATGGAATTTGAAGGTGAGAAAAACAACTGACTTCTTTTCATGCTGCCCAATTCTACGTGATGGTTTAAGATTAGGGTCAAAGATTATAAGGCTTACATAAAATAAGAATGGGATTAAAAGAGATCAGTGATGTAAAATTACAGATCACAGTAGCAGTGGAGAAAGCACACCTGGATTTTGAATCATAACATGGCAGCTGTTGTTCTCCTGGACAGTCACAACATCGAGGATAGAAAAAATATGAAACAATCTATTCCTGACAAGAGAGAGGGTAGTGAATATTCTGGAAGCTGCATCCAGTATTCCAGAGAGGGATTCAGCACACATCAAAGGCTGCCTATGCAGTAAATCTGTTAGATTTGGGATTAATGGACTCCAGAGAGGCCTGGAAAACAAACACACATGGACATACACACAGCCCTATCACAATTCTGATAAGTTTCCAAACCAAGGCTAGCAAAGATTAAATGTCATGTAACTTGTCATAATAATGCACATATAGCAAGGCTGTGTTTTATTCTAAACAAGGCAAATGCTAAGTCTGGCTCAAACGCAGCTCAGCCTCCGTCATCCTTCCATAAGGTTGTGGGATGGCTGGAGCCTCTCCCAAATGGCATAAGACTGTGCCAGCTGCACGGAAATCGGCTCTTTGAATCACTACATAACCGCAATGACCTGGTCTGTCATGATATTTTTCCCCCCGAAACAAACACGATAAACGACATTATCATTGATGTTTTTGTTTTTTATTATACCACTGATACGGGATAGTAGAGCATAACAATAAGTAGGCTACATCATGTAACATTTTATTCTCAAGAACATCGAACATTGGCATTGAAATGTAGAAAAAATAATTTAATAGATACAGAAATAAATAAACACCTAAAACTAACTCAGGCACTGTTCAGAAAAAAAAATTACTTTACAAATCGCCCCCACCTCTCAAAAAGTTTTGGAAATCTCCTAAATAGTTTAGGAGATAAAAACCTCTGTGATGGCTATGTCTATAATTGCACCGCCACCTACTGCAGTGGATGTGTAATTGCACTTTATTCTCGTATGGCAACAAAATGTTCCCTAAGGTCAACCCCACCCCTTCCACCTTATTGGATAAAGACTGAAGTAAACAAAAATGTTCTGCTTTAAAAATTCTAAAACTTGAGTCATCATCTTTCCATCCAATTGTTTTGATTTTTTAAGCAAATTTACTGAAAATGCGCAAAACGGACTTGCGACTTATGTGCATTTCCATCTGTTCTTCTTTTGTGAATATTGAGAGGGGACTCCACCGCTGTAGGTGACGTAAGTCCGGTCTTGTCAGAGTTTATTTGCAAAACCTGTTAACATAGCCAAAATTGCATTTTACATTTTTCGATATGCTTCAAAATCCACTCGCTCCAAGCATAAAAACGTATTTTTTTGTGTGTGTGTTTTTTTTGTGAATTTTGGGGCCTTTTACAAATTTCTAGCACTTCCATTCAGTTTTATCGTCACATTTCTTGAAAATTTGAATAAAAATGGGTGGATGGAAACCCCACTAGTGTTTCGAATCCTCGTAATCTCAACACTGAGAGACAACCGAACACAAGTAGTGAGTGCCTTTCCACCCAAATGGCCACCTTTACCCCACCCTACATACCCTTCATCAAACCACGGGTGTGGAGAAATGCAAGCCAGTGGGCAGAAAACGCCTGTTGACAGCTTTCTGGTTTGTTTGCAATTGGTCACTGAACAATGAGAGAGTTTCCTGAAGCACTTGTCGTCTTGCTGAAACAGCTGGACACCAACATCAGAAAGGGATCAGGGTGTGACTGGACCATGTGGAACAGCAGGGATCTTACAGTTGTAAAATGGCATTCAACATTTCAGAAACAAAAGATCAGAAGAAAGATTTTATTGTGGAAGTGTCCGTTATGATTGAACTGTTGTAACTGATGTGTAGCCGAGGTTTTTTTCTACTCTAAACTGACATATGTATATTAATTCACATTCTGGACAAAGTGGTTATGGTTTTGCAGCACAATGTGAGTAGGAAGATAGTGGTAATTACCTGTTGATAGATACATTCTGAATTGTGATGTAGTTCCCTGGATACAACAACCGCAAGAGTGAAAATGTTCTCCATCAACATGTATACTGTTTTTTTTTGTTTTGTTTTTTTTCCTCACCAAAATGCAGGCACGAGAGGTAATTCTTTTACAGACATTTGTGACTGCCTCAGCCACAGCGGCCAAACCCGACCTCATCCTCCTGATCACCCTGAGCAGCATTATCACAATCCAGGGAACTAGATTATCCCTCAGATGAAAACTTCATCCCGTTTGATCCCCACTTGGGAGCTGATAAGAAGCAGGGGCACCATCGCCCGGATTTCCTACTTGTTAATCAAGACAGATTCTGATCACCTCCAGGGCCAGATGGACAGCTGTTTTCAAAACATCACCACAGACGATGCTGTCGAGGAGGCATGCTCTAGCAACACCACCACCGCTGTTTTTAATTAACAGTCTCATCTCAGTCATGCTATGAGAAGTAAAAATGCACTGATATGGTGCCTCATATGTAATATCTATTGTTTAACTGAATACGCCTATTAGTACTGCATTTAACCAATAAAGAAAATAAATTATTTCTGCATAGTGCTTCTCAATTATGGTCAGTTACGCCCCCAACAGGAAGAAGAAAATACTCTGCACCAACTCCCCGTTCATTTGTTTATAAAGACACAAAGATCGCATTGCAAGAAAAGGGAAACAAAAGAAAGAAAACTCATTGTACGACAAACACTAACTTTATTAACATAGTATAGTCTCTTTATGCTTTCCTTTTCATTCATGTTAAATATTTTTCAATAGCTAATACGCCATGCACACGCGCCAATGAGCGCACCACTGCCACCTACTGTAAGGAATGTGCAATGACACTTTATTCAAGTGGAGCAAAAACAGAGTCACAATACAAAACATACAATGTTTCTACTAGGGGTGTCAAAAAAAATCGATTCGGCGATATATCGCGATACTACATCGCGCGATTCTCGAATCGATTCAATAATCGGCAGAATCGATTTTTTTTTTTTTTTTTTTTTTTTTTTTTTTTTTTTTTTTTTTAGGATTCACACCTTGAGCATGGAAGAATGTTATATGAACGGCACATTAAGCCTTAATATTTTTATTTTAATGCTGTTCAAACATGAAACAGATTACAACCTCTATAAGACTGAAATTTCAGATAAATAAATAATACATTTTCATATAAATCTTACACTCTACAAGCTTACTGATTAGTATTTTCTAAATATGAATGAAAACAAATCGCAACAATCGACTTATAAATTCGTATCGGGATTAATCGGTATCGAATCGTGACCATTCGTATCGGGATTAATCGGTATCGAATCGAATCGTGACCTGTGAATCGTGATACGAATCGAATCGTCAGGTACTAGGCAATTCACACCCCTAGTTTCTACAATATTTACACCTGAAAGTAAGTACTTTACTTAAATACACTTGAACATTAATAATACAGAGGTGCACATTTGTGATGATTGTCCAAGTGTGGTTGAACAAAAACAAAAAATTAAAATGAAGAAAAAAAGCTTCCCAAGAGCACTGTACATGAGGAACACTGGCGCGGAGATGCGCAGTCAGCATCCCAAATCCTCATAACAGATCTGAGTTGCGGTTTGAGCTTGGAAGAGAGGTCATGTATTAATTGGCTGCTGGTAATTACAGATGCAGCTTAAGCTATCTAACATGTCCAAGGGGTTTTGGTGACCTATCTTGCAACCACTGAGATTAGTCAAATGTACAAATTAAAAAAAAGAAAAAAAAAACTATCATTCATGAATACAGAAGCACCAATTAAAACTACTCATAAATATGAACCGTGCACATCTTGCAGCATGTTTGTTTATAATTTATTGATTGGATTAAGACGAAATTTATTTATTTATTTTTAGTACATTAACAATTCTATGGTGTCAACATCCCTCCATATTCAAATGCTCACACTTGACATTCCTCTCAACATTTGCCAGTAGCAATGAGGGTGTCGTTTTCTCTCTCGGGGGCTGCTACCCTGAGAAAGGAGGCAACACACAGGGACAATGTGAGTCACCCAATTAAAGTTGTGTTGGCCTTGCAATTCCTCAAGGGATTGCCTTGTGACAGTTTAATTAACCAAGCCCCTTATCTTAATTTAGCAGGATCAAAAAGTAACCAACTGAGGTTATCTGAGAAAAACATTCCCTGTTAATATCTTTGCATCCTCCATAACACTACACACATTCTTCTCCTAATATCACCTCGATGAAGGGGGCTAATGCATAGTACAGAGCCACATACAGTTTGTCACTGATATTTAATAACATTCAAATTACAGCATCTGACATGTATAATCCACACAGATACTAAAATGTTAGCTTACAGGGCACAGCTAACTGGTGTCTTTTTATGAAACCTAAGTACATATAACAACGCCAGTTAACAGAGTGTGAGCATTAGAGTGCCTAAGCAGTCTGTGTGTTTATTGTTAGAAGGCTTTTGTTTTAAATTGGTACTGACAGCAGGGATCCTTGCACCATGCTACTTAAACCATCGCCCCATGAAGCCTGCCCCAGTGTCGATGCATCCACCAGTGTATCCATTTGTTTATTATTTGAACCTAGTTATACAGTTTTTTTCTGCTTTAGAATGCCCCTTCCTTTATTATCCATACCAGTGCAAGCTGTAGAATCCCAGTTATGGTTGGGGAAGAAAAAAACCCTGATTCTTTGGTGATCCCTTTTGCAGTGTAACAACGGGAAAAATGCCCCAGGGTACCACAAGTATTCAATCCCGTTGGAATGAAATAGGCTGCTAGACAAAGGGCCCTTCACTTGGACGATTCCGTGGAAGTTGCGTTGAATTCAGTTTATTGGTTGTTTTTCAGCTTTTACGTCTGCATAATCAAGCGGACCAATCCTGCTAGTTTGTAAATGTCTTCGTCGAATTGATTGAATAATCGGTCTTTGTAATTAAGCATGTTACCCCATTTATTATAGTTTAATTGAGCTCACAACCCGACCAAACCAATCTATTTACAAAAAAACAAGACTTCACACATTTTAATTAACATATATTAATTACAAATCAGACACAGCATGCTCAACGAAACTGAAAGGAGACATTAAGCTAGCTAGCTAGCTAGCAACCAAGTAGCTGGTCCACGGAATGAGAATCCACCTGCAGCACCAACAGATGTAAAAACCGACCCGGATTATACTTTTGTCTACGTTACGGACAGTAGGGATCGTGGTCAAAGTAAGCCAGTTAAAGCTAAAAAACAAAAACTTTTCCGGAGTTAGAATCACCAGCTAAAATGTGCGTGTGTGTGTATTCTCCAGTTCAACACAATTATGAAATAAGTGAATATCAGACTTTGTAAAGCACGCTGGACACCCAACATTCATTCCATTTACCATTTTGATCAAATTGGATTTTTAATTTGAAGTCATGCGCTGCGCACAAATAAAGAATGGTAATTTAGGGTGCGAATCCAAGCTCTAGTGGACAACTAGTTCAGTGAGGGTTTTTTTTTTTTTGCATCGTTACAGCCAACAGTAACTGTTTTGTCAGATATGTGAATAATGAAATAATCATACATAAAATAGACTTCATTTTTTCCACACAATAAAAGAGACTGTTATGTTACAATTAGTGAATGAGTGAACATGTGGAAGTCCATTGTATAAAGCCAATTAGAGAAATGTAAGAGAGTGACATAAATAGCAAGAATAATTCCACACGTAAACATGCACATGGAAAAATGTCCTGCTGTCTTTGGATTGAGGACAGATGGCAATGGAGTGGCCCGGGTCCAGGAAGTGACGACGTTCTGTATCATTATAATCTACCCCATAGTATCCTCCCTACTGCTGCGCTGGACAACATGTTTCACCCACTGAGAGCAGAAACGAGAACAGCGCTTCTGTTGCTCTCTCACACAATCTCTCGCGGAGGGCTGCGGCAACAAGCTAAATAGCCCTATAAATGCTTTGGCATTCAACCCTCTAAAAGCTGAAAATAAAAGGTCGTTTCAAAGAGAATAATCCAACAATAATTTCCATAATGTGGCACAGAAACATGCACAAGGACTGCAAATGCAAAGAAGTAATGCCTTTTAAAATCCCATCTACTCAGCCTTTTGCTAATCAACCCTGGCATGCTTACAATTGCTGCTTCTATCAGTTTTTAAGTGGATGACAGATGAAAAAAAGTGGGAGTGTTACTTTAAAGCTTGTGCTTAAAGTTAAACCTGGAACACACCTCTAAACTGTGTACACAAATGTGAAATTCCAAATGTTGCCTTCAGTGACGGGGACCAAGACACACCCTGATTAATTGTTCATACACCACTGTATGGTTTATGATTATTATATTTTGACCACATTATTTTTTGTTTTGCCCTAAATATCCTTAGGATGCTGGCCACCTCTGCTAAAATTCTCTGTTATTTTTAAAATAATATTAAATTCTACCTCTGAAATTAAATTAATATAGTACACTATAATCATAAATTGGTTGGGTTTTTTTGTGCTTTCTGAAAAAAACAACAACTTGCAACATATAGGTAATACTAAAACATATGTAAATACAGCAAGAAAAAGTGCATGCATAAGAATGAATGTTTACTTTACATCAATGATGTTAGCGTAGTTAGTTAACTAGCCAAAAATTATATACAGGTGAAGCAAATAATCAAAACTATGATTCACAAATGTTTACAGGTTGCAGGTATGTAAAGAGGACAGGACTTTAGCAGAACATATTACATTTAATGGGCTAAAAGAGAAGAATGATCATATTTTGCTGATACTTATTCATTATTGTAATATTTCCAAGCATTTTCTGCTGCAGCTGTCAATCACTCACAAACAGTACGAAACATACACCACAACAGAGAGGGAAGCAATCACAATAGGCTTTACTTATTTACAGAGTTTGTAAGGTGGAAATTTCTGTTAAGATTAAGAATTTATTAAAAAATGTAATATGGGCAAAATTGATTATGTATGCATTGGAATGATGGTGGCAATTGCCAGATTACATTAACATATCCATACTGTTACTTTCCTTGGGCATGGCCCACACTATTAAAAATACTTTTTGTGTTATTTTTATTTTTTTTTAATCACTGTAACTAAAAACTGTCAACAGACAGACCAAAAAAATGATGATTTACAATAGTCCATAACTGCAGGAAAAAGTATGTGAGGAGCCAACCAGGGTCTAAAGTGCAGGGGAAAACGGAGCACCACTAAGCTTTATCACCGATATAATTTAGATGATAGTTACAATCATGCAATGATGAAGCTGTAATGGTGCACACAGTAAAATAAGATGTATTTTTGACTCATTGCTTCCATAAACACCCTATAATTATTCACTGCAGTGACCTAGGAGAAAGGATAATGCCAGAGATTTATAGCTCAAGTAGAAGGAGTCTGAGAGATCCATCAATTGTTCCCAACATTACAGTGCCACAGTATTCGAGAGTGGCTCCACTGGCTGAATAAGAATCATGGGGTGAGCCTCCGAGCAGGCTGGCTGAGGCTCAAAGGTTAAAACAGCCCCCACAGGCAGCCAAGGCCAAAACACGTGCACACGCACGCACACGCAGCATGAAGAAATGCTCAAGACTGGACATTAACCTTCATGGCCTGCAATCACAACAATAGCATTTAAAACATCTTTGTGTATTTCAGAAAAGTAGACTAATCCGTCTAAATCTTCCGTAATGAGAGAGGAGGAATCCTAAGACTGCGATATCTTCCATCCCTTCACCCCACAAGATTTTAGGCTTTCCACAGGATTCAACTAGCTTAGCCACAAATCTCCTCACTGCTGTGTGATAGCAGCATATCCTCTAAGAGAGGGGTGACCACACAATCTGGCACGTGTGTGGGCGCACTATTTGACCATGAGGGATGCATTGTGGGAAAATTCAGGATTGCCGATGATTCCCATTCCCCACCACCAGGAAAGTAGCTGGCGACGCCGCCATGAATCAGCCTATCGGCCTAGCCAGGGACAGGCCACAGACGGCTGAGAAGATGAGGAGCAGGGACAGATGAAGGGCTCACAGACAAATCCTCTGTCCAATGGAAGAAACATGAGCATCTGGATGCTGTTTTTTTTACAAGTTGATTTTCTTTTCTTATCTACTCCACAAAGCAATTCCGCACTGTTTTCGATTGATTGTTCCGCAAAGAGATTTAAACATGAATGATTTCCAAAAATTAAATTTGCCATGGAACCATTTAAAAAAAAAGAGAAAAAGAAAGAAGCAGACAGTGCATCAGTGCGCTAAATGACAGCAATAGCATCTGTACGCTTGAAAAGCAGGACTTAACGCTCTCCTCAATTAATCATGTTTTAACCTGACAGATGCAATAAAATCTCATAAAACCTTGACTCCTCCATATGCTACCTGTTTAAAGCAATGTTTGTAAACAGACTAATTATGATGCTCTCTCAGCAGATGTTTATCCATTACTACGGAGAACAATGACTTCAGCAAGAATCACGCATTAACAATGTCCATTCTAAATCCTAAAGTGCTGATATTTCAGATTGGGAGGGGGAAAAAAAACTGTGATTAATGGTGGGGAAAATGCATTTGTCACACGTGTGAATCTTGATTGTTTGCATTTATTATTGTAACACAATATAAGTGCCTTCATTTTAGAGCTTAAAGTCAGTTACTGTATTAGCAATGCATACTCTGTCAAATCTGGCCTTGCACATTCTCCGGTCAACGTAAACACTTGTACACACATCAGAGGCTGTACTAAGTAAAGCACCGTGAAAAAAGTTAATCTATTATTGCACTTGAATTTTGGATGGACAGTACATGTCACTTGCACTAAATACAGTGTATTGTAAGAGAGATTTCCAAAAAGCTACAAAAGGTATTTAAACTGTCACTGCCACCATTTTATTTGTTTTTATTTTCATCCTTTTCTTTCTTTTTTTTAAATTGTAGTTTGATGCGTTTACCATCATTGGCATACACCTGCAGTATAACATTGCGGCTCAACTCTCCAGCCAGTACAATCATTCCCATGCCTGACTGTAAAGTTAACAATCAAATTGATTTCAATAATCTACTCGAAAGCTGGGTCCCCAACCACCATACATATCAGCACAGACAGTACTGAAAAAAAGTGTTTGAGTTGATCAGAGAGGTGCTGTAAGTTGGCGGTTATAGCATTTTAGCTGGTACATTTATTGGCAGATTGGTTTGTTTACGGTGTTTATCTACTTGAATTATTATTATATATTTTTTTTTTAAAGATTACCACAAAATGGGATTGGACTAATTGGTAATCACTAGTTTACGCCGATGTTGCCTTCGGTTGTGAATAAAACCTGGTGTTGTGGAACACACCTTGCCACCTATTTGAGAAACAATACAACAAGTGCAATCAAAGTAGAAGGTGAACAGGGAATTATTCCATTGAGCACAAAGTGGTTTGTGATTACAGTATTTGCAAACACAGCAAATTCCCACAATGCCGAACCGCTGTTGAGGTGCACCCAGAACGAGGACGAAGGGGTTTCTTCATTTGGCCATGTGTGTAAACATTACCTGGTTGTCCCAGTGGCAAGCACATATTTTTTCCTGTTTACAGTATTGTAGCTGGAGCCTTCCAAGTCAGTCTCCTGTGAATCCCTCTTGAAATGCCAAATGTACAATAACTGAATACATGATTACAGCATTGTCATTAATGACTTGGGATTTCGAAACTAGTTATCCATCAATTTGTTGGTGAAAACTAATAAGAGAATGCCATGGCCATAATAATATGACGAGGTGGTTATACCTGTATAAGATTTCACAGTTTTAACTGGCCTTCTATGCACAACCATAACTCCAATGTAGCTCACAAATAAAATGAGTTTGGAACCCTTCATCTGGAGTCTGCTGCATCCCAGCAGCTCTTGGATAAATTACTATGACATTTTGAGCAAATATTCATCTCGTGCCAGCATAAGGTCAAAATTTAAATGTAGCTGATCAATAGATTTATCGCTCGCAATACTAATGGCGTTCCCCATGAGCCTCACCTTTGCTTTATGTTTAGACCTGGAACCTCACACCATACCATACGTTTGCATTACAATGGTCGCCACAGGCTCATTTGTCTTCCTACAACGATGGTGGTTCTTAACCTGGGCTTGATTGGATCCCACGGGTTTGTGAGTCAGTCTCAGGGGTTCGGCAGAAGTCAAGACACACACCCGATTCAAATGATTTGTGATGGTACGCCCTGCTTGGGCATCACTGTAGGGAATTTGGTGTGCTCAGCAGTCAACTGGTGGTTGTTGGTCCAATGAATATGCGCACTCACTTGTATAACAGAACATAATTATGGCGTTCCACAAGGTTCAATTCTGGGGCCTCTGCTGTTTTCATTGTATCTGCTGCCCGTGATGGAAAATGGAACCCCGTGTGTTAAGAAAACAAAAAAGGGGTTCGGTGAAAGCACATCGGAAACTGGTGGGGTTCAGTATCTCCAACAAGGCTAAGAACCACTGTTTTAAGATATTCACACATTCCAAATACTTTACACACACTATATCACAGATGCATCAAGCCTCTGAGAACTTCACATCGCAAATTACACGTCAACGAAACCCTTGCGGCAAATAACGTAATAAATATGAGGTGACTGAAATGAGACATGTCTGTGTAAAGGTTATATTCAGTATCTGTGTGTGTCTTTACATTGTCGATTGCATATTGACGCAAGTGAGAGCCAATAGCAAAGCATGACATTTCTCTTATTCAAGATAGGAGGAGTGGGGGAGGGTATTATTCATCCTAGCCACAAATAACACTGAGAAGTCGATTTCATTGCACTTCCTCTGCGCTGTTACAGGCACACATTCACACTATCTCCCCTTACTGTATCCAGGAAGTTCCTGTTTTGTCACCTCACCGCTTCGGTTCTCTCCTACTTAAACATGCTTTTAAAACAAAGCCGGAGGCAGTTTGATTATCGTCCTCGGATCACGGCTAATTAGGAGAGGTCTTCTGGTACAGTCACACCGCCTCTGTCCCTCCCAACTCCTCCTCTCTCTCATCATTTCCTTGAAGAGTGCTATCAGTGGGTAACATCTCGCTAAACCACTGCTGCCTGTCTGTTTGCGATAGCGTCTCGGCCAGTCATTTCGACAGCGGCAAGCACAACACTGCTGGAGCCAGACAAGCCTATATCCATGTCTGTTGAAATCATGTTGGAGCATCAATTATTCGCTAATTATAACTGGCAAAAAACGCATCTGATAAACTTAAGCTTAATTAATAAATTGCTCGCAATTTTGCAGGGCTAATTAATCAATTTGGAAAATGAGCCGTGATGTGAAGATCTCCAGGTTGTAAGGGTACGTCTGGAGGAAAATCGCAGAGGGGAAATATTCACGAGGCAACGCTGGGGGAATAGCGGTTAGCGTAACTCCCTCACAGTTGAGAGGTTCTGGGTTTGAATCTCAGCTCAAACTCCCACATCCCTAAAACATACATTTTGGGTCAACTGAAGTCTTTAAATGGCGATAAGTGGGAGGGAGAGTGTGAATGCTTGTTTGTCTAGAAATGGATATTAATATGAAACCTAATTACTATATAATAATTACGAGGTTTAATATATACTATATAACATTATTTTTCTTATGCTTCTTTTTGGAAATAAAACTTTGACAGACTGCACTTGTGACAGATGGCACAAAATAAGGTCCATACAGGCTTGGCTGAATGACTTTTAGTATGGCAGAAACTTGAAAGCCCGGACAGCAAGCACATTTGTTCACAAGAGCAGTTGTCCATCAGGTCCTGAATCAGTGAACTCAAAATGTTGAGATGTATAGCAAACAAGCTTGACTGGAATTACCCATTCAAAGTCCTTGTTTCTGTTTTCCCCATCTGAAAGTAGATGTACATGTGTTTGCTGGTATGCATGCTCGTGTGCGCACAGGATTATGGAATCTCAATGCAGAACATGTAATACCATATTTGCTTTGGTAGATCGTGTTGCTATTTCTTCAAGTCATTTTCCTCTTA
The DNA here is from genome assembly GCF_051991245.1 of Festucalex cinctus. Taxonomy (NCBI): domain Eukaryota; kingdom Metazoa; phylum Chordata; class Actinopteri; order Syngnathiformes; family Syngnathidae; genus Festucalex; species Festucalex cinctus. The sequence goes on along the minus strand of NC_135414.1, from coordinate 19,713,589 downwards.
CTAAGCCTCATTAATTTACTATTCAAGTGTGATAATATATTCCCTGTACATAAGTGTGCCTGCTTGAAAAAAATTGTTTACTTGAACAGGCCCAAGGTGATCGTTTTGATATTTATCCCTGACAGCTGGATGTAAAATATTAAGATGGACCTCTCTCTGAAGATTATATATTGTCGTTCAACAGGAAGAAGGTTAAATCCTGAAATGAGGTAGGCTACGCTGGAACAATGTCAACGTTTACATGCAGTCAATAGTCGGGTTAAGGTAAAAATTCACATTTCTGAAACAGTCCCGATAAACCGTTTACATACATACATACTACCGTATACATGGTCATTATGAGCAATCGCAATATCCCGATTAAGAGTGGTTAGCACGTCTACCTCCCAATACTGAGGACTCGGGTTCGAGTCCAGGCTCCGGCCTTCCTGGGTGGAGTTTGCATATTCTCCCCGTGCCTGCGTGGGTCTTTTCCGGGTACTCCGGTCTCCTCCCACATTCCAAAGACATGCATGGCAGGTTAATTGGGCGCTCCCAATTGTCCTGAGGTGTGCTTATGAGTGTGGATGGTTGTTCGTCTCTGTGTGCCCTGCGATTGGCTGGCAACCAGTCCGGGGTGTACCACGGATACTGCCCATAGCCATCTGGGATAGGCTCCAAGCGGAGGAGCAAGCGGTTCAGAAAATGGATGGATGGATATATATATATATATATATATATATATATATATATATATATACACATACACACAGGTACATCAATGTTTTCAAGACTCACTCGAGGTAGTCTGAATATGTTTCTAAAAACAAGAATTTAGGTTACAAAAGGAGTACCCCAGGGGTCTTAACACATATTCGTATTTTTATGTGTTTACAATGGGTTTTGAAAGGGTTAGTGACTGCATTTAAACATAGTCAGTGTCCTCACTTTTCCACACCTTACTGCTAAAAACTGCTGCTGCACCTTAGGCTCCTGTTTGCACCAGCATACACACACGCACACACATCTCTTGGATAAGATCATGTTATTGGCTAAACAGAGACAGCTGCAGCAAGTTAACTGTCTAATCTCACATCAAGCAATTTCCCTAAACAAGGAATGAAAGTCATGGAGCGGAGGGGGTGAAGGCACAGCAGAGGAGGAGAATAAATGGAAGCGCAGTGAAGAGTGAAAAGCAGGTTATAGAAGGCAGGTTATAGACTTGTAGCACTCGTGTGTTTGATTGGTGCATGGGGGCAGCAATGTCTTATTAAAGCAGCGCAAGAGTATTCAGTACAATCCAAAGAAAGTTGGATGAACAGGCTGGGGTTGGCTCTTGAATGCAGAAATATCACACAAGCATGCTGGGGAAGATTTTATTGGCTATTCTTGTACTTCCCAAGACGCTCCTTTTGTCATATGTGCTCGCATTCTTTTGCTTCATCACAGACAATTAAACACACTAACACATTAAAAAAATATTGAACATACTTTATAGAGCTTTTAAATTGACCGATTTCTCCTGCCAATGTGTATATTTGTATTTTAATGGTAAAAAGCAAAAAATAACTATTGAGTCAGACGTGCATATTGCAATACAATGTTGCACAAATTGTCATTGTCCTTCCACAAGGAGTAAAACGGCCCTTCTGTTCCTTGGATTAATTGCACCATTACAAAGAATCCATGTTCAATATACTGTACTGTAGTTCAGAATCCCGTTAGTAAGATTACTACTTGCTATAATGACATGAGTGGATTTCTCTGGGAATATCTATTTTTCTAAGCAGGTAATGACTTACACGGAGGTACAAGGCTGTTTGGAGCCATACAGAGACTTTAGCACACCACTCGTGCTATTAAGGCTCTTTATGCCTTTTTACATCGGCTTTTGTGGCGCTTCTAAACGTGCAGTAACCATGCAAGCTGGCTGCAGTGAGAAGGGCTGCAACAACTCACATCTAGGGAGTTATTGTTCAACACATGTCATGTGTAATCTGCCCGACCCGCAGCGCTTAGAATAATTATTCATATTTCATCACCGCATCACGGTGCCACATCACTCGCTGCTCACTAAGTTATTTTCCATGTTCCATTATCAAAATTTCAGAGATGTGCGTTTAGGGTTGAGGGACTAAATGGAGAGGCTGAAGTAGTTGGGCTTATAAAAACATAATGGGCTTGTCGCCTTTGATAAAATAAAGATGGGTATAGAGCGCTCACGTCACACACACTGAATGGGAAAGGTGCAGAAAAGGGAAAGGAAAATTAGGAAGCAGATAATGTAGCGTGTACAATCACACAGCCTGGTTGCACAACAGCTATTACAGATAACAATGGCAGGCAGAGATGATGGCTTGGTAGTTATTTGGTTTCAGGGTACCTTGTGGTTTATGCATCGTAAAAATTGGAAACTCGTTGGCTCACCTTGTTCCAACGGAGGCGGTCTAACACCTGTAGCCTTTAATTTAAGCGCTTCCTTTGCAGACATGTCACAGCAAGAGCCTTTGTTGGTGTCTTGGTCGCTGTCGGCCTGGTCGCTGTCACCATGGCCGCTGTCTCTGAGACTCGCTCGCTCGGGGTCTTTGAAGGTGGAACTACTACAGAGAGACAAACAACAATGAATGCTTAAAACCAAATCATTGATTAATAAGACATGTTCATCCTGTATGCTATAAAGGAGAATTGATGGAATCTATTTCTGCCTCATTAAAAATATATTATGTTGATGCAGTGCTATGGTGGGATGACCAGAGCAAAATAATAAGGTCTGAGATACAGTGAAAGTTGCAAATCCCAACACCTACCTTTGAACAAACTGTTGTCTGCTTCCCATGTAATTAGACTCGGTGGGGAAGCTGTCTGTCTGAGGAGGAAAGAGAAAAAAAAAAAGGTAGGATATGTACTGGACACAACAGAAAGCACTCCTACGGTGAAACACGATCTCCAGGTGATTAATTATACAGGAAAACTGTGTAAAGGGACAGACTGCTTGAATTGAATAATGAGAATTTAAGCTCCTCTTTATTCAGGTTCGAACATTTTTTATTACCCATGTAAATTGGGCAAATTAGCAATGATATGCTACATCACTGTGCAGAACATCAAATGCGGCAGAAAAAATATGTGGAAAAAGTGGTAGGATATTTAGCTTAGTCACACCAGTAAGAACCATATTGCAATAAAGTAATCCTAATTTACACTTTTTTTTTTATACCATCTCAGCGACAAACTGCATACCATAAGTGACTTTATAGTGGTTGTATTATGAGGTGGATTCAGATACCAAATGCATGGCCTGCCACTAAATAGATGTGGCATCTGTATGTGGAGCTACTGTACATGCAGTGTTTTAATTGGCTGGGTACAAGGCAATATGATCATGCATTAGGTGGGTGGGCGAATGCAATTTGAATCAATAGAATAGCAGTGACAGGATTTTCCAAAAAAATAAATAAATAAATCTGTCCAAATGAAAAGTCTGGTTGGAAAGGCCACTTCAACCTGAGTACAAGGCTGCAAAAATTGTGAAAATCAAATGAAGCGTCCTGAGCTTGTGTGGAAAAACAGTATACCGTCATTATTCATTACAAAAGTGTGAAACTGCCAACGTGGTGTAAACAATTTTGACTGATGAGTACGTTCAAACGTATCTAAATGTGTTTAAATGTACTCGCAAATACATTTGAACGTACTTGTAGGCTATATGCTACAAACACAACACATTTTCCCACAATGCCATAGGGTATTACTTGCTTATGCATAAGTCAATACCCCATTGCATGATGGGTAAAAATGTCAAGCCTAAATTGCGTGTTGCAGACATTGCAGACATAATAAATCATAAAGAGTTACAATTAAAAATGTTTTGACTTAATTTTCAAGCGTTTTTTTTTCCACTTGCACATGTGGCATTTTAGGTAAATATGCTATGTTTGTTGTATTTAGCCTACTAGTAGATACAAACGTACTCGCATGTATGTTCAAACGTACTCACAAATACGCTCAAACGTACACGCCAGTCAAAAATGTTCACTCCACATTGGCAGTTCCATGCTTCCATAATTTCTCACCGTTCTCCTCAATTCTTATGATTCGTCCTCTACTCAGGGAACCTCGTTCTCCGACTGGCTGACAAGTTTCAGTGAAAAATATCGCCCAATTATTTCGGCAGGCCAAAATTCCGAGACATCAATGGGTCAAAATTTGCATCATGTTTCAAACACAAACATTTACTCTCATTTGCTACGGTCGATTTTAGAGGCATTTGATATGCTCATTCCATGTTTTTTAGTTTCCTTTTTAAATTCCACACAAATAGCAGCCACTTGTCACGTTACCAATAGAAAGACCTCATTCAAAAACACATAAAAGAAAACCTAACTGCATTGGATACATTCACATTTAGCCACCCAACCCAATGAGATGGAGTGACTGACTTAGAAACTATTAACTCCAAACTGACTTCTAGCCAGCACTATGGACTTCATCTCAGCGGTACTTGGAACAGCTTTCGCTCTTAACCATTAATTACAGCGAAGTGTGCTATGTGAGTGTTTTTAATGATGGCAATTGATATAAAAGGTCACTGTTATCCTGCAGCGCTGACTGGCCTTTAGAGAAATTCCTGTCACCCAAATAAAACATGAAAACAACAAAAGTTTAAAAGCGATTTAAAAGCACGGTATAGACTTAGGAGGAAGAATGAGATTACAGGGTTTATTTAAAAAAAAAAAAAAAAAAAAAGTGTAATTATCCGAGTGCAGTAATGGATATTCGTCAGAGTAACACAACTGCGACTCTGTCTTGAACTGATAGCAGCGAAACGATCAGAGAGTCTCCCTCGCTAAGGTTTTTCATATGCACAGCTTGGCTCACAGTCGATAGAGTATTTCAATCTGTGCTCTGTGGTAGCTCACTATGAAAAAGAGCGTTTGAAGGTCAGAGAGGAAACCTCAATACTTTGAACTTTCCGTGCTTTCTGTCAGGCCTTTAGCACAACGCCGAACACGCCATTCCTCCACGGGCATTATTCAAAGAAAACACCCATACAATATATCAAAGGTTGGACACAGACGGAAGAATGGCTGTTTGAAATCGCTTGGCATTGAAATGATAACAGTGTGAAGTTTTGAGAAAAAAAATAAAATAAATGGAGATGAAATTCTTTTTGTAGCCATCCAGGGACTCATCCTTGGACACGGTTTTCAATCAGCGTGACAGGGCTCAACCTGAAACTGATCAGCATGGAAGGACCCTTGCAGAAATTGGGTGCCTTCCGTCTGTAACTGTAGCAACAAGAGCAAATAAAAAGCAAATACTGACACTGCTTAGAAACATCATTCTTGCTAATTAGAGTCCCTTTAGACCCTTTAACTGTGAGAGAAATTTTTCAATCAACGGATCAAGACCAAGTTGGCCATGATTACACGATAAATGTCATGCAATTAATGAATATCTGCCACAAACAATATACCTTAAAGTTGGCGTGTCAAAAGCAGGGCCGGTCGAATTTGTCGTCTGTGTGACGTCACTCCCGCGGCAATTTGACAGCACGCACGGATTTTTTTAATTTTTTTTCACCCACTCACTCACTCACTCACTCACAGAAGCTTACATGTGTGAATAAGTGAGTGAAAAAAAGAATCAGTGCATGATGTCAAATTGCCGCGGAAGTGACGTCATGCAGCAGACACATTCGCCCGGCCCCGTTTGCAACACGCCACCCCTCACTCTGCGATTGGCTGGAGGGGTGTAAACACTGTCTTTCCACAGAAATATCCCGCTGTTTACAAAACAAACACAAAATGGCAAAATACAGGCTGGTGGGGGGGGGGATTTAGGACAAAATCACCACCAGACATTATGAAAAGCCCATAGCTGTAAATTGAGAAGTAGTTTGTTTGTTTAAATCCTGTATTTAAAAAGCACCTTTTTCTGAGTGAAAACGGTTCTTAATTGTTGGACGTACTGAATCCTACCAGTTTCCCATGCACATTAACCAAACTATTTTTTATTGAAAAATGTATTTATTTATGTATTTATTCAGGGCGGCATGGTGGTTGACTGGTTAGCACGTCCGCCTCCCAGTTCTGAGGACTCGGGTTCGAGTCCGGGCTCCGGCCTTTATGGGTGGAGTTTGCATGTTCTCCCCGTGCCTGTGTGGGTCTTCTCCGGGTACTCCGGTCTCCTCCCACATTCCAAAGACAGGCAGGTTAATTGGGCGCTCCGAATTGTCCCCAGGTGTACTTGTGCGGGCGGATGGTTGTTCGTCTCTGTGTGCCCTGCGATTGGCTGGCAACCAGTCCAGGGTGTACCCCTCTACTGCCCAAAGCCAGCTGAAATAGGCTCCAGAACCCCCTGCGACCCTTGTGAGGAATAAGCGGTCAAGAAAAAGGATGGATGGATTGATTTATTCATTCATTCAAATTCAAGACATAGGTATAGGCTTTACTGTTGAACAAAATGAACAGAGAGAGTCGCCTTTTCATCGAATCTGGCTCTCTTCACCTTGAATTCAAATAGCGTTGTGTTGTATTCACCACTTCCATGCATGTTAAGCAAGTGTTCTTTTAGTTTTTCTAGGTAGCTAACTGTGCTGGACAATGAAACCAGCAGAGGCCCCAGAATTGAACCCTGTGGAACACCATTAGTTCCGTTATACATGTGAATTCAGATTGCACATATTAGTCCGGCCACTTTCTTTTTTTGCTCAACTTAGTTAGTATGAAGGTATTAAAATAATAAATAAATCATTCAATAAGCTGCAGCCAATGATGGCCAAGCAGGGTGTGTCATCACGGATCATATGAGTTTGATATGTGTGTTCTGACCTCTAACGAACCACTGGGGTCGAACACAGGTTGAAGAACCACTGCCTTAAAGAAATAGTGGTTCTCATTCATTGCACTTCACATGGGATTGGGGTTTTTGTGAATTGCAAAAACGTGTTGCCCTGAATGATGTGTGGTTTCGAGTGTATATGCAGCAAGGGCACGGGGGTCAGAAGGATGCCGAGTACAGTGAGGCTGAGTAAGTGTAAAAAGCTGCACTCCATTCTCTATTCCCATTGAGGCCCTAAGACTGACCAAGCAGACAGAGGAACGATTGAGACAAATGGGACAAGCACATCAAACTGTTATTTCACTCTCAGGCCATGTTGCTGCATTTTGTTCGTTTTCACGGAGTGAGTGTATAAAGAAGTGTGTGTGTGTGTGTGTGTGTGGTGTGGTGTGAGTTTAAGCTGTCAGAGGAATGGTCAGTGAACAGAGGAAAATGGCAGCTTCTTTTTTACACATGATTGGACTTCATTTCAAAGGGAAAAAAAAGGTAGACCTTCACCTACTCTATAGGATATGATACGCCCGTTTGTTCTTTATTGTCTGCGTGAGCACGTTTGAAAATGGATTCATATCAAACCACAAGACTGTCAAGACTGAGAGAGAGAGAGAGAGAGAGAGAGAGAGAGAGAGAGAGAGAGGGGGGGGGAGGTGGGTTCTACCAAGGGAGCCCTTGTTTATTCCTTTTGGAAAACTGTCAAAGTAAGTGAGCAGGCCAAAACGGGAAGACTTGGTAAAGGATAAAACACAAAGAAATTGAGGTTAGCAGAGAGAAACCACCACCAGTGTTGGGTGGGAAAGCAGTATAAATAAATAAATAAATACAGAAGCGGAGAGAAAAAGAAACGTTAAAGGATATACAAAAAGAAGGGGGTAGGGACACTAGACAATAATTAGACTACATTGATTGCTTGGTGACTTCAGAGCAATTGTAAGTGATCAAATGTAATTAGTGGGTCGTACACATCTAGGAGATAAAAGACAAATTATTCAATGGGCTTAAGTGAACCGAAAGCCACCAGGGTCTACTGTCTGTCTATCTTCCAAATAGCCGCAGAGAAGTCCGGCCCAAATGAGTTCACACCGATTTAACCAACGTTGCTGATAAAGGTAAATGGAAAACACTTTATTAGCCCAGATGGAACCGTGATTGCTCTTATGAATATTTTATTATACAAGCCAAATAATATACTATACACATCTAAGGAAAATATGCATGAGTGCATCGTAGACTGTCAGTTTAATTAAACAATGATAGCCATCTATATATAATCCACACATATATTTAGAAGGCGAGGAATATTTTTTGGAAACCACCCAAACCATTCGGTTCGACTCTTTAATTTCGGTCCACATGTACCATTCACTTGACAAAAAAAAAAAAAAAAAAACAATAATCAATCTGTACTAAAAAATGCTGATAAACATTAAAAACAACATGCAATGTCTTATTTTGTGGAGCTGGTCAATGAAGTCATTGATTGGTCGGGCAAATTTTGACATTACAGCCGATCATGATTTCACATAAAATGCTAGCTAACGTCCGATCCCAATCCAGCTGATCAGATTGGTGTAAAGTTTAATAATTAGTGATAATAATACTGTGAACATTCTTCTTGTGTTCATTCTTTCACTTTCAAGCTAACTATCCAAAACCTAATTATCCTAACAGTCAGTTTTTTCAAACCGAAAAAAATAAAAAAAAAAGATAACAAAAGTGAGATACGAGCCAAACCTTGAATTTTGTGAATTGTTTCTCCTCTAGTATTTAGCAATTTAAAGAACAAAAAAAAAAGGTATGAACTTTGAACCCCCTTTCAAGCCTTCATAGCCTTGTGGATATGATTATTTCTATTCTATAACATCATAATTAAGTAAACCCATTACGTGTAGGAATCCTTGAATGATATAAAAGCATATCTTCGTATTATAACACTAACAAAAATGAATGATTTGAATGTGGCATTAATTAACATAATACAACATAGCAGACAAATTGGCTTCAGGCTGTGAAGCTTTCTAAATTGCATGCAAATTAAAGTTGACACACTTTGCCACAATGACTTGGCAACGCAAATCATCTATGTGTTATAAATACGAAGGTTATCCACAAGTCCACACATGGGATTTTTTTTTTTCTGTGCGTGTCTGTACCAATATTAATAATAACATGACAAAACATAATTTATAGCTGACTTCCTTCAAAGCCCATTTACTGCTACATCGAGTAAATCGTCCTTTTGAGGAATACTCATGGTGAAAAATCTGACAATGTTTTTCTGTGATGATAAATTACTACTTTGGTCACATTTAAGGTACCGCATCTTGAAGCAAAATAGGCGGTAACAGCGCCAGTATATTTGTGCTCGGAAAGACACCAGTATTGAACCGCTTTTGTGTGAGTGCGTCTATCCTTTGTAATAATGTTTGTCATTTAATTTTGGAAACTAAATTACCTTTCAAGTATATGAAAAGAAAACACTTAAGGGATAAACAGAACTGAGCCTTCGAGTTGGTCAACAAAGCCTGTCATTATTATCTCGAGAATCAACTCACGTAGAAATAATGAAATGCAAACCTCCTGAGAGTGAATAATACCCTTGAACTCATTCTTTTTCTCTATACTTCTCTCTCACACTTATGTGGTACACAAACATACATAAACAGCATATTAGCGAGGCTATTTTATGTTCCATGAAAAATCAGATGAGAGGCTAAACTGAGTTCTGCATGTAACAAAGTGGCTCAAAATTCTCAGTTTATTAAGCAATCTTTTAATAATATTCTGTTTACCAGACATGACAAAATACATTTGCATAATCTGTTTTAACTCCATTGCATTTATTCACGGGATAAATAATGAATCACACAAATCTGTCAGACAAAAAAAGTGGCTTGATCAACACATCTTCAACTAAAGATTGTATTCCACTGTCATTTGGGGGTAAATAATGTTATTTTTAAATAAATGTATTTTTATAGTCACAAAAACTCTAATTTCAAACTATTTTCAGAAGGAAACAAAAAACAATGTTTTATTTGCTTTTAGTATTGGAAATACAGTACTTCATTCTACAATCATCTTAACAGTTGCAGTAACATAGGTTATTGTGTCTTTTAGTGTATTTCAGTACAGTGGCGTTCATGCAAATAAGATGGTTGACCATCGTGTGATTTCTTTGTCATTTTAATCCCTTCATACTAACTATGTTGAGCAAAAAAAGAAAGTGGCCAGACAAATATGTACAATATGAAGTCATGGTATGGTGTTCCACAGGTTTCAATTCTGGGGCCTATGCTGTTTTCATTGTATCGGCTGCCCCTGCGTTCCATCTTAACAAAACAGCGGTGGTTGTTTTAAAGTGCTCTACATATATATAGAGTTGAGTGATGGGAGTCAGCGTCATAACTGCATGATTTGCAATGTTGAGGTTAACAATTCTAGTTCAGCACAATCTAGAAAAACTAAATAAACATTTAAGTTAAGATGCATGGAGATGGGGAATCCAAGAACACAATGCTCTCTGAATTCAAGGGGAAGACAGCCAGATTCGATGAAAAGGCTACTCTCCCTGCTCATTTTGTTCACCCATAAACCCTATAGGCCTACCTAGGCTATGTCCTGAATTTTTTGGGGAAAAACAAACAAAAATAATTTTATTTTTAAATAAAAAGGGGTTTGGTGAATGTGCATATGAAACAGTACCTCCAACAAGGTTCAGATTAGAAACAGTTGAACAGTTTCCATGTGGACAAAAAGTATATCATATAGGCAACTTTCATTCTCATTACACCCCGTTTGACTAGCTGTGATCCTGTTATTCAATTTTAGCATGATTGTGTTTCAATGCGACATGATGACAAGAGCACAGCAGTCAGCTTAGCTCAGAGGAAGTATTCTGCTTCAAACAGGAGCAGCAACACAACACGTCGTGAGTGCGTGTGTCTGCGTGTGTGTACTGTACACTTATCAACAATATCCACATCTGTGGCAGTTTAGCCCCAGGAGTGAATGAAAATTGTTGCTTCTGGCATAGATATTTACTTAAACACACTCGGAATATCAAATATAGCAGTCAAACAGTTCAAGTAAACATATTGACATATGACACAGCCAACCGTGGGATTTTGATAGCGGGGACAAGCCTCATGGCTGCTGAAAAAATGAGAACAGTGCAAGATTAATACTAGTGAGGGGGAAAAAATGCTGTTTGATGCTTAATTGTTCAACTGCCCTTGTGAAGAAAGTAGTAACAGGCACAGCATGCAATCTTGGTGTAGATGCTACTAATCATTCTGCACGTCCTCATCAATACTTAGTGCGTCTTTGCCCTTAACTTAAGTCTTGAGTCAGCACTGACCTTGCTTTACCCTCATTTAAACCATTGCTAACTCAGCCCAAAAAAGATGCTTTACAAGGAGTTCACGTTCTACATCCATCAATAACTATTCATGAAACACGTACAAATGAACGTACCAAAGTCATATTTTAAAGTGTTTTGTTTGGTATATATTTAAATACTGAACATACATTATATGCTATACTGCCAAAATTATCCACTCGCGCTTACCCATCCATTGGTTTTTGTTCTGCTCATGCTCTATCTATCCGCAAAGAATCTTGGTCTTTTTAAAAGAGGAAGTACTTGTATGCATGGCCATCTCATGCGCTAACCACCGGAAATGCACAAGCAGAGATAAACAAAAATGGCGAAACACAATTTTGAAGCGAGAAATGCAACAGACTTCTTTCTTAGTTCGAGTGACGGTAGAAAATATGAAACGGAAGTGACGTTTATTTGCGTCATGAGGCTGCCTGTGCGTCGTCGCAGATTTGAATGTGAAACTCGTCTACTCATGCATGTAGTAAATGGGTATTTCTGAATATTTTAGAAACCGGAATTTTGACCTTAACCCGAATATTGGCAGCATGTTGACATAGTCACTGATTATTAAAATTGCTTCTTAAATGAAAAAAAAAAAAATGTTATATTGAGCTTTGTAATGAGATGCCACTTGAGAAAATAATTTTGCCAATATGCTGTAGTATACATAATAACTGGGCGGCACGGTAGTCGAGTGGTTAGCACGTCCGCTTCCCAGTTCTGAGGTCTCCGGTTCGAGTCCAGGCTCGGACCTTCCTGGGTGGAGTTTGCATGTTCTCCCCGTGCCCGCGTGGGTCTTCTCCGGGTACTCCGGTCTCCTCCCACATTCCAAAGACATGCATGGCAGGTTAATTGGGCGCTCTGAATTGTCCTTAGGTGTGAGTGTGGATGGTTGTTCGTCTCTGTGTGCCCTGCGATTGGTTGGCAACCAGTCCAGGGTGTCCCCCGCCTACTGCCCAGAGCCAGCTGAGATAGGCGCCAGCAGCCCCCGCGACCCTTGTGAGGAATAAGCGGTCAAGAAAATGGATGGATGGATGGATACATAATAACTTTCGTAATCTAAAACTCTTTGCATTCAATAATGAATTTGAAGTATCTGTCATGAAAATAGTATGTTTGAGAGGCTTTATTTGAAAATGAAACACTGCCATTTGCATCTGCAGCGCTTTCACACTGAATTCATTAACTACAAACCTGTCCACCCTCTATCCACGGTCTAGACCTTCTGTTACAACTGAAATAAAAGAATAAACAGGGAATAAACCCCATCATTAGCAAAATGCATAACAGCTGACAAGTTAACAAGAAAGAAAGACACATATTTCTTTTGAATATACGGTGAAGGAGCCATTCTGGGATAAAAGGATTTCTCCCTAAAGCCCAGAACCAAGGCCAGATCTATGAGCACAGGTTTTATCAATACATGGACTCATTCACATTTTGACATGTGCCATCCACACAAATTCCTTTTCTTCCTACTCTGTAAAGACACATGCACTAAAAGTATGTCCTGTTTCATTTCAAGGTGACCTATGTGCTATTTGTATTGGGTCAGCGGTGATGAGTTTTCTCAGCTAATAGGAAACACAGTTAAGACAGGGTTACGCTTCTTTTCCCTTAAAGAAAGTTCAAGGGGCCAATGCTTTAGTGCACAAGCGTTAGATGGCCTGTTCCCCTCTGACTCTTTTAAGTGCGTCCATGGTGCATTAATAATCTGTCAAACCAGCTTTAGCAATAACCAGCAAGCCCATAAAAGAAACAATCAAGTATAATCTCTGCCTCTAAACTCCAGTAACCACAAAAAATTCCTTTATATAACCATACAAATAATACGCCCAAAACACTGACATTTAAAGACACTCATGCAACGGGCTGCCTCTCTCATATTCGTCTCCCACCCAGCACACCCACACCACCACTTACGCCTCTCCACCTGGGAGTACATGGACTCAAGATGTCAGTGTGACACATTTCCGCGGATGTGTGAGCGAGCTGTTTCGCTTACTAATCTGGACAGGAAAGGAAGGAGAGTCGGGGAAAGGAAGAAAGAAAAGGAAGGCGCAGCACTCCACAATTCCATTCATCATCTTCGCAGTGTTGAGAGTGTATAAATAGGAAGATCTGCTCAGAGTTAACATTGAGCCAGTGCTCCTTCCGTGGTACTTTATTCATTAAGACTGCGCAGAGATCAATATGGCAGACATATACACTGTACTGTTGACAAGATAATCTCATCATTATGAATTTGGCCCGGGTCGTCAGTAACATGAGCAATTGCAACGGTTATCAGCGATGACAAGTGCTAGGAGAGAGAAAAGAAAAAAGGTTGAAACGAGCTTGGAAACAAGAGAGCTTGTTTCTTTATTTCCGTTTTATTAAAGCTCAGACGATGTTGCATTTCCCTACAAAATATAGCATAGTCAATAAGAAAAAGAACATACTAGGAATTGATCGGAAAGTTAAAAGCCCTGCAAGAGAATTCTCTCTAAGACATAACACCGGTTTGGGACCAATTGAGTGAATCAGTGTAATACAACAGAAAAGGAGTAGACATATATTGCATTTTCATACTCCATTAGCATTCGCCATCATTGCGTCAACCCTAAAGAGCAGAAAAACTGTTTGTCATTTTCTGCCTAGCCACCATACTTTTGTTTTGGCAATATTGCATCGGACTGCCGACTCAGGCCTCTTTGTTGCTACAAACATGACAGTCACCACAAAGCACAGTGGCTGTCATTTCCCTTCAGACACACACAGGGCTTTAGACGTGGGAGTCACATTTCAAACTGGGCTCCACATGTAAGCAGCAGACAGTGGAAACGGCAGGGTGACGACCATACCCTCTGAAACACCCATGCCACACAAACAAACGTGCAAAAATACATCAGCCGTATTTAAATATTCTTCAAATGGCACTGCTAATTGCAACATCAGGCAAACGTGATTGAGACCAACGGTTCTACCGTACGTGGGCGAAAACATCTGTTTTTCAGCCATTTGTTTTGATATGTACTTTGCTAAAAATAGAGCAAATGAGATGGTTTTCATGGTACAGTATATCCATTCAATCAATTAATCACATTACTGATGTAGCGGGAGAAGTGCTTAGCAATAAAAGACAAGGACAAGGACGGGGAGAGGGATAAATCATTTCCCTTCAACTAATGAGCGAGAAGGTGGGAACAGATCCACATAATTCCTTCTTCGAGCTGCATGGTGTTTCGGTAGCACATGTCTAGAGGGCAGAGTGTAGCTCTCTCACGTTGGCCCCATGCCAAAGCACTGCGGAGTGAGATCAACTTTGTTTGACTTTGAAAGTGTTTGATTTACAGCTCGCAGACCACGCTACTGCCAGTTCAAAGAATACATTGTCTGCATCGTTGGCCTTCTGTGTGCTGGACACCTTTTTTGCACACTTATAAAAAAATTATTACCGGTAAATAAAAAAAATCTATATATAAAAATAGAGGGACTAAGAACTGTCAGAAGTTGATTTTCATCCGACGGTATAATTGCAACAAACCGGGTCAAGTAGCGTCGGTCCTCCCAGTCCGTCACTGATGGACGGCCATTTTGTTGACGAATGACAGACTGACAGAATGCCCACATCTGTCTGTCAGTATTAAAATAGTCGTGACATATAAAATGACGGCCTGACAAGGGTGCCCAGAGCACTGACAAATGCCAGAAGAGCAAAATTTTGCTAAATTGCCAATCTCTGCATGGTTATTTTACAAATATCTAGACAGCAGCATTCATGATCTTGATATCACAAAATCAGTCATATCAACAATAGATATATTTCCCACACGACAGTAAGCATTTGGCATTCGTCAGCGGCCTGTAAGCCATCATCATCAGTCCGTCATTATTTCAGCTTGGCCCAGTCCGTCAGTCGTCCGTCGATCATCGTTATTTTAACCACCGTTCTGTTGTCGCTAATTAGTTTGTCATCGCTATTTGAGGACCATCAGTTAAAAAAAACAAAATTGTTTACAAAGATCCTCGTCCTGCTTCTCTTCCCTAAACTGCCCCTCATCTTTGATTTTCGGGTTAGTGACAGTTTGGGTGACTGCCGAAAATTGCTTCAGTTGCTGCTTAGTTCTTCACTATTTCAAAGATTCCGTCAGTCATCTGTCTGTGCGCGAAACAGGAATCAGTTAGTGACAGACTGACGGACTAATGACGACACGGTGTTAGCGCCCATCTCTCATAGTCGCAAAGATCATTTTTATGCTTAAAATGTGCAGGTAAGGCTTAAGCTCATTGCCGGGTCACTCATGGAAAAGAGATTTTTAATATCAATGAGTTTGACTGAATAAAGGAAATGAAATAACATTTTTACCAGGGATAGAGTTGGGTTAGCCAATGACAAATATCCAAGGGAGTGACCAAGTAAAGAATGAAGGAAACACACATGTAAGTCATACACACCGGAGAAATTATAAAGAGTTAGGTAAATAAGGTGGTTCCAGAATCTACACATTCAAGTGATTTAGTTAAAAATAATGTGCCTTTGTCCATTTTTGTTGGCTTTTGGAAATATGAAATTTTGCCCATATCATTCAGCCCTATTAAGCACCACCCAGGTAAAATCATGCAGCTCCACCATCTGGCTAGAGAAGGAGCGAAAATTTCTCAAGGGGCAAGGAGCTCCTGGGAAAGGCTATTCAAATTAAACGAACCAGCAAGATCAGCCCTTCAACCTAGCACTGCTAGCGATATCACCTGTGTGATTGTATATATGTTGCATGTCAACACACCTGGCAGCGCAATTCAAGATTCCTGCACAGTGAATGTTTTGTTCTCGTGATTTATGTGACCTTTGTTGGCGCTATTGACTTCTTGGCTGACTTGTTCGAGCAAAATGCCAGCTGTGCGAGGGCAAATGCCTCAGGTCTCCTGGGGATATCAACATTTCATTTGGTCACAATCATCCATTTTTTTGTATGAAATTGCAGAAACAGCAGGGACTGAGGGGTGTTTGTATTAAATAAGAAGACAAAGTGAAAAATCAGCAGGTAAAATGTACAAGGGCACATCTGGCCTGAGTGTACACACTAAGCAGCAAAAATAGGAAAATAACGGGACATAAAACAAATTCATGCAGTCTTCGTAGGTAATAGTTACAAGAAATTCAAATCACGCTGACACCAAAAACGCCAAACGACATTGACTTAAAACTGTGGCGTCAATAAATTAGACAGCGCAGCCCTGAAAATCCGCTTGCCCTCCTCCATGGATAGACTGCCAATGCAGTTATTATCATGGCCATGTCATCTCCAATAGGCTGCTTCCTTTTGAACTAAGCTAATTGCTTTAATGTGTCCGGCCCATTTGAGTATCACAGGCCAACTTGTGTTCTCATATCCTGTCTGTTTCTTGACACTTGTAAAACACAAAGTGTCTGTTCTCAACCTTTGCCAGATCAGGAGGTCCTTTCATTTTAATGAAATTACAAAATGAACGCATGTCAAGACCAACCGCTTGATGGATGATAAACTCACATTTCCGCTAAAGAGCCAATGATCATGTTTCATTAAAATCACGAGTTCTTGGGTTGTTGGAAATATTTTAACACCTTTTAGTCAAAGAATTGCCATCTGACAGCAAATATCTTCAATTATAGGATGTGAAACCAATCAGACTTTAGCTACCTATAAGTGACAATGATTTTTTTGAGTCAATACTACATTTACATTATTTAAAAAAAAACAATAAACTCACTTTCACGTCTGATTACTTTATTTATTTATGTGAGCTTGGAATAAGCATCGTCAAAATCAGTTAAGTGGCAGACATTGATATAGACACTGAGATCAAGGGAATACCGAACATGCGTGAATATGAATCAGCTCAGTAAATTTTGTGGGCGCATGAAAAAAAAAAAAAAAAAGACAGCAAAACACAGCAGTGAGCTAATGTAAATACTAAAAATGTATTTTTTCCCCACAGCTGTTCTTAAGAGTTGTCACCTAATTTACACTGAAAACAAGCTTGTCTGGTAATGTGACAGAAAAAAAAAATCCAATAATAGGAATTGAATAAACAAAACATGAACAAAAAAAACAAAAAAAGTCAGTTTTTTGTTTATTTAGCAATGATATAATTTAGCGTGTGTCCCCAAAGAAACACTTTACAGCCTCACATCTTTTGTAGAGGAGTTCGGAATATTGAGGAAAAGCAAAATGAAGCAGTTTAACTGCACTAGCCGAGTTTCTCAACTGTGGGAGTACACAAGTGACTTTGAAACAACTGCCAAGTCTGTTCTGAAAGTACACTTAGTTTTCCCAGGTAAACCCACCCCCACCCCTCCCCATTATATTTTATCCCATCCCACCGGAGGCTCCAGAAGAGAGCGGCTATCTTAAGATGAAGGGGAAAAGAAAAATTAAATAAAGAGTGTTTTTCTAATCCATTGCCTCAGTGGTCTCTCAAGTGTGGGAGCAATTTCAATATAATATATGGCAGAGGATGTGATAAGACACAGGCCTGTTATGCACATCAGTGTGTTTGCGTGCTTGAGTGTGTGTGCGTTTCTCAGAGGAAGGGTGTTTCAAGGTTTGGACAAATGCAAGATTGTCACGCTCACAAAAGAGAAGAAGCTCTGGCTCGAATGGACTAAATCCTATGCTTGGAATACACAATGAAATTACACCCACCCACCCACACACATAAATCTGCCTGAATTATGCAGACTGAGACCATTCCTGGAAGAATTCATTTTAAACATCCACTCTAGCAACATTGTTGATATGCATACATACAACCATAACAAATCAAAGGGCGCTAAACAATACCACAAATTCACGCAGTTCAAATTATTATATCCTCACAGCTTAATGTCTTTTTTAAGGGTTATGGCTACCACACATTTGAAAGAAGTTGAATCATTCATTATGTTGATGTTTATGATTCAAATGAGATGGTGTGACTTTGAAACATTGTTTAGAAATGATGCATTCGCATTGTTGATGGTATGAGGATTACAAGTATATTTACCAAAAGAGAAGACCCTTGCCAAATAGCAAGGGATGAGAACCCCTTTTATCCTTGAAAAAACTCACAGCAGAACGCTGCCACCCAAAGGCAGCATTTACTGCCTCCGTGTGGCATCTGTCACAATCTCCCACTTGGCCTTCCTACCACCTGCACCCCATTACCATAAAATTCCCCTCTTTCATCAGGGCAAATGTCTGTTCAATTAAAATTACAATTTATTCAAACAGCTGATGTGATCATTTATGGATGACTAAACATCTCTACAAGCTTGGTGAAAATGAGTGCAACTTCCCCAAAGAGTCTGCAAGTGTTGAAACATAACAATAGCTGTGTCTACATGGAGTCTTGTATTAAATGGACCAGAATTACTTAACAAAATTAAAATGATCCATATAAAAATTTCAATCAGAATAAAGAGGCTGAATCCGAATAAAAAAAATGACTCAGATTCACAAGGATGTCCTTTATGTAAAGTATTTCTTTTGCCAATCTGAACGAGCATTGGAATAGCCAAAGTTACTGTGTCCGGTCTGAGCATGCTCTGTTTTGACGTTAATGCGTTTTGATGTCGTCGTTTCTGCACTTTAAAATTATGGCATCTTGCCAAGTACTTAGAACTTGTCTGTTAAGATGTTGCTTTAATAAACATTTGTAAACTATCACCTATCCATCCATTCATCATCTACCGCTTATCCGGGGTTGGGTCGCAGGAGTAGCAGCTTTAGCAGTGAAGCCGAGACTTCCCAGATTGCCCTCTCCCCAGTGACTTCAACCAGCTCCTTCAGCGGGATCCCAAGGCGTTCCCAGGCCAGCCGAGAGACATAGTCTCTATAGCGTGTCCTGGGTCGTCCCCGGGGCCTCCTACCAGTGAGACATGCCTGTAACACCTCCCCAGGGATGCGACCAGGAGGCATCCGAACCAGATGCCCGAGCCACCTCAACTGGTTCCTCTCAATATGGAGGGGCAGTCCCTCCCGGATGACCGAGCTTCTCACCCTATCTCTAAGGGAGAGCCCGGACACCCTGCGGAGGAAACTCATTTCAGCCGCTTGTATCCGGGATCTGGTTCTTTCGGTCACGACCCACAGCTCGTGGCCATATGTGAGGGTAGGAACGTAGATCGAACGGTAAATCGAGAGCTACGCCTTTCAACTCAGCTCCTTCTTCACCACAACGGACCGATACAGAGTCCACATCACTGCAGACGCTGCACCAATCCGCCTGTCGATCTCCCACTCATCCTGCCCTCACTCGAGAACAAGACCCCAAGATACTTGAACTCCTCCACTTGGGGCAGGATTCTCATCCCCGACCCGAAGACGGCAGTCCACCCTTTTCCGACTGAGGACCATGCTCTCGGATTTGGGGGTGCTGAATCTCATCCCAACCCCCTTGAGACTTGACTACTGTCTTTAATTGATGAATGAACGTAATGTTTGCATCAATCTTCGAGTGCAGGTGCCCACAGATCTTCATTCGGAATGATTTCAATCGGAATGACAAAAAAGTCTCCATGTAATGAGAAATAAAATCCCCACCTGTACTGTTCATAGGGCACATGACATGATATAGGGCATGCTCTTTCTTGAGTCACAGCCACCCTTCAGAGCTTTGAGGAATTTCGCAACAGATTGGTTTTAACCTTCATCCTGGACTAAGTAATTCCCTTCAACGCCTTAAGCAGTATTAAGCATCATTACTGTGCGTATCATTCATCTACTCATCCCAGGAATTCTCCTTGCAAATAAAATGAAGCTCTCCACTGGGCTGGTTGCTGGCCCAGTTGTGACAATGATAAGGCAAGCCAAGCTCTGCTGATATGCTCGTGTTATTCCTCTCTCCTAGCAATAGGCCAAGCAGTGCCTGTAAGCCGATATACGGCTTTAAAACATCATGAGAGACCAGGAGCCGTGTTGCGAGTGCTTTGCAGGCTTGCAAGATGATGGTGGTAGGCATGCAGGTGCATGTGAACCCAGCTACATCAAGTTGCCCTTGTGAAACTGAATGAGCAGGCGATATGCTCTTCCACTTCATAAATGTATTTTTCCTTCATGAGCAACTGAAGTGACAGATGGGCTGTGAGGCCCGGGGATCGATGAAGGAGGAATTTTGTCTTTGTTTCCTGACATCTTTCTCCATTGCCACTTTGCTCTGACTCGGGTTACTTACTGTCCACATAAAGGGAGAACGGTGGCAGGGTGGAGATGAAAATGATATGCTTCTGTAAAGCCTCTGAAGAAACTTAATGCCTCAAGGCATCTCCCTCTACATTGGTTTCTCTTGAATAATACAATAGAGCACCCTACATAGCTCACACTTTCAGGGGACCCACTTAAAACAAGATACCAAGGAGTGCCTTTGTTGCTGCTCCTGCTAGTTTTTCCTACGACAAGCCGGAAGAAGGATGAGAAAAGAGTGCACACAGTGAGTGTGCAGAAATCTAATGCAGCATAATTCATCATCACTAAATTAGAAAGGAAACAGCCACAAATGACCCCGACCCTCTGATGAGGAAGTCCGACTAATGCTCTTTGTGCTGGCCTTTGCCCTTTGCAGCTGGCTCATAATAGAAGCATGGTTGAGAGTGAGAACAACAGACAGTGGCTTTCCTCCCTGGTGGGAACACGTCACAATTGATCGCGGTCAACATCACAGAAATGTCCAGCTCTTACAGGGGTTACAAACCACAACGGACAGCTTAACTAAGAGGCAAACGGCATTGGTGAACTGGACAATACAAAAATTAATTAATACAAACAACTTGGGCTCACAAAAAGCAAGTTAGAAAATTTAGTAAATAAATACTCTAGAATAAATCTCACATTATACTAAGATTCCTACACCTCAAGTGAACAACACAAAAAATTGATAATACGAGACAAGAAAAGGTAAACATACGACAAAAGATTTGATCTGTTAAAAACTGACCATTGTCATTACGTAGCGCTACAGGCCTTAATCCCTGTCTGACACAACAGACTTCTAATGAGCTTAAGGCCAAAAGCCTCAGAGAATTTCACACATTATAGACTTATATACCTACATACGCCACACAAAGATGCTTAAAGTAGCTGTAAAAATATCTTCAATCTGCTAATCTCTTCATGGTTAATTCGAGCAGAATTAATTCTAAGGCTTAACAACTGTGATAAATGGAAATTACAATGCAAGTAGTAAATATTGGTTTCTGTCATTTGATCTTACTGTAAAGAATGACCGCCATTCAGGATGACCTTTAATATAGAACATTATGTTATATATTACTTTTCCCTACCACATCCCCAAAACATGCCCCTTAAATTCGTTGAAAACTCTAAATTGCTCATCGATACAAAAATGGATAGTATGAAAGGTTAACCTTCGACAAGTGCGCTGCGATAAGACCAGGGTGCCTCCCCCGAAGTCAGCTGACCGACCCAGTTACGCTTAACCCGAATGAGGACAAATGGTTGAAAAATTGAATAAATATGCGGATACTGTAAGGTGGCTATTATGTAACAGTTGAAAATGTTGCTATTGTGGTAGATTTTGTGAGAATGTAGCTTAGTCAAATTGCCGATTGTAGAAAAAACCTGATTTGAAAAGCCGGCCGTGACATATTTCAAACACAAATAATTTGTGTGGATGTCACTAGATCCGCTGTGAGCGGGGACGGCAATATTTAATCCTTCTAATGCGCTTTCCTCCCCATCTATTTTTCCTCTCTCTACTTCCTCTCTGCCTTTGGTTTATTTATCTTTCAATGTACAAGACAAGTCATGTTGACAAGACCTGGACGCTTCATGAAGTTGGTCATGGGGATGTGGGAATAACATTATGGGAGAGTAGGGCAATTCCCCTTACCTGTATGATGGACATGCGGTTAGTAGGTGTGTCTGTAGTGCTGGTGACTGGGCCTGTGAAGCTGGTGTGGCATCCCACGTGGCCTTGGGGCACGCTGAGGTTATTGGAAGTGGGCTTAAGGTACATGACCTCTGATCTTGGTGAGCTGAGTGGCAGGCGTGTCTGGTAGTCAAAGTACATGGGAGAGGTGGCCAAGGAAGGACTGCTTACCACATTCATCACATTCATGGCATCCCGCTCCTCCACCTCGCTTTGCACCAGCATGATGTCGTTCTTGTTAATCTTCTTTTTCTTGCCTTTCCCCAATTGTGGATGGGAATATTCTGCAATGCGACAGTTATAGGTTCGTATCTCCTTGTTTTCCCGCTTGCACTTGACTGCGATGGTGACCATGGCAGCCAGAAGCATGATTGATATTATACTGAGAGTTACAATGAGAGGGAGAGACATGTCCCAGTTCTGATTGTCGTCAACATGCAGGAGTCCATCAGCAGGCTGTCCATTGGAGGCCTTGATGATAAGCCGAGCAGCAGCGGTCAGGGTTGGCTTGCCATGGTCTGATACACGGATAATCAGCTCGACAATGGGATTTACATTATCCCAGAATGGGTGGGCTGTTCGCACTTCGCCGGTCACTGGATCTATATCAAAAAGGTGCTCTTCATTCCCATCTGTGATCTCATAGGTGAGCCTCCCGCTCTCACCATAGTCATTGTCCACTGCTCTCACAGTGGTGACAATGTAGCCAACACCAACATTCCGTGGCACATGGATTTCAGCTGTGTCATTTTGTAGAAGGGGTAGAACAATGACAGGAATGTTATCATTGACATCCAGAACACTAATACGCACTGTAGCGTTGCTCTCTAGGTGTGGCGATCCAGCATCTCGGGCAAGAACCTTGAAATCAAAATATTTAATTTGCTCATAGTTGAACGACCTCACAGCATATATGGCCCCGTTGGCAGCGTTCACATTTACATACGTATTGACATCACCTCCGCTCACATTGGAGTTAACAATGCTATAGTACACAGTGCCATTCTGGCCTAGGTCTGGGTCATGAGCAAGAACTGAACCCAAGAACTCCCCGGGAATGTTGTTCTCTGGTATCTGGAGAAGATAAACTGTCTTGGTAAAGCGAGGGACATTGTCATTCTCATCCAGAATCTTCACCGTGAAAGATTTAGTAGAGTTTAGGGGGGGAATACCATTGTCTTTGGCCACGATGGTGACATTATACTCATCTTGTGTCTCTCGGTCCAATGGCCGGTCTGTCACAACTGTGTAGAAGTTATCGTAGTTCTCCTCTAGTTTAAAAGGAACATTACCCAGCACTCTACATTGAAGCTGCCCATTCCTGCCAGAGTCCTTGTCTGTGACACGAACCAGCGCAATGACAGTGCCTGGAGGTGCTGCTTCGCTGATGGCTCCCTGTCTTACGGATACAAAGCCAATAGAGGGCCAGTTATCATTCCTGTCCAGCACTTTAACAGTGACTTTACAATGGCCTGGGATAGGATTGGGTCCGAGGTCCTTTGCCTGTACGTCGATCTCAATAACTGGGCTCTCCTCATAGTCTATTTCACCCTGAATCTTTATGACCCCTGTTCTGGGATCTATTGAGAACAGCTCCCGTATTCTCTCCGGGGCATAGCCACTAAAAGAATAGACTACTTGTCCATTGTTGCCTTCATCAGGATCTGTGGCGTTTAAATTGATCAAGACTTTACCAGGAGGTGAATTTTCGGGAATTTCAACAACATAGGAGGGCTGATCAAACACGGGGCTGTTGTCATTTGAATCAATGACTTTAACATTTATCTGCATGGTACCTGACCTTGGATATTCACCGCCATCAGTGGCTGACAATATAAGAGTGTGATGGCTTCTTTCTTCCCGGTCCAGTGGTCTTTGAATAACCAGTTCTGGGAACTTAGTTCCATCCCCACGGGATTTTACCTCCAAGGAAAATAGATTGTAGTCATCGCGTGTTATCTGATAGGTTTTCAGACCATTTTCACCTGCATCTGGATCATGTGCGCTGGTCAAAGGAAAGCGCGTCCCTGGAACTGCATTTTCAGATATGTCAATATCAATCTGATCCGAAGGGAAAATGGGCGAGTTGTCATTAATGTCTTGGATGTCTATTTTGATCATGCAGATCTCCTTGTCATTGGCGAACACTTCCATTGAGAGCTGGCACTTTGGGTTCCTCTTACACAATGTTTCTCTGTCAATGCGTTGCTTTGTATAGAGTAGTCCACTCTGTGGGTCAACATCAATGAGATGGGGTGCTGAATTTTCCAACACCCTGAAGTTGGCTTTCTTTCCCTGACCTCCCTGCCCAATCTGTTCCAGTCCAAGTCTGGCATCTTTGGCAATGTTTCCAATTACTGTTCCCGGACCTTGTTCCTCTGGGACAGAGTAATTCAGGTTTTTCAATGTCAGGGCTTGAGCCCATAAGAGGAGGAAAAAGAAAATAGAAAGATACATCCCCACTCCGTAGTTGAGGCAAAAATCTGTGTTGTCTCTGTTCCACCTTTGACCTGTTGATATTTTGTTAAATCTGTGTATTATTACTTAGGATCAAATGAAGAGTCCTGTTCATCATGTGAGGTCTTGGCATTTGTCTTGGTAGATTGTGTGATCTGTTGCGCTCCTCCTCTGCCTCTCCCGGCAATCTGTGGTGCTGAACGCCTAATTCATATTCCACGGAGCACTCAGACTCATCTGAGCAATGATCATGAGCCACTCTCCAAATTGAATACTCATTGTGAACAAAAATTGATACCACCTAGAAGGAAGCACAAAAAAAAAATATGTTATGTTTATGTCTGTTAGTTAGTTAATGGAAGGTAGATAGAAAACATTGGAAATTCTGTCCGGGGGAAATAAGATACACCATTGAGCCCAAATTGAAACAAGGCTCATATGTAATTCATCTCCACAATTATGGGGGGAGCTTTCCAATTAGTTAACCTTGAGAAAGCACTGCACAGTTCTGATACACTGATGCACTGATAATGATCTCCCTTGAATGTCACTTACTGCTTACATCATGGCAAATATAACATTTAGAATGCTTTTTGGAGACATTCGCGAAACCTTTAATGCCCTACCTGGCCATTCACCATGTTGGGGAAAAACAAAACAAAAAAAAACCTGGATGAATGCGATCTAACTTTAATGATGTGGTGACTATGCGGGAATACAACAGGAGATGGCCTATTGTGACGGCTATTTGAATAAGTGAGTATAAAATGAGCCTCTTACACGCATTAACAAATCCGCATAATCCGGATATTTAAAATGAGCCTCATAAAAATTCAAAAAACGAGCTGCCAGCCATCAGCAGAACCGTGTAATTCTCTCCTCTGGTGCTCTGTGTGTTTCTCTGCAAGACTCAACTGTAAAAGCTGTTGCTCCTCATGCTCCCTTAACGAAAATGAGGATGAAGCCAGAGAACACACACATACACATGCACGCACACACACGCAAACAAAATGTAACTTACCCATATGAAATGATATAATAATCCCAAAAACTGCACACAAAAAAGAAAAACAGTAAAGATCCAAAGTCAGTTCCTAAATGGTTTGGGTGAGTTTGACCCCTTTAAAATGAGTGTGTATCCCGTTTTGTTGCAGGCTACAGTGCACTGCAGTGTAAATAAATAAATAAATAAATTAAAACGGCTTCAGAAAAGTCTGACTGTGATGTCAATGAGCACACAAGTCCTCTCTGCTGTGTGATTAGGATGCAGAGACTCGCCTTCTGCGAACAGTGAGTCACCTTTGTTCAAGAAACGACGGACATCCAGATGCGCAGCAAGGTATGATCCAAAGTGAAAAGGGGCGACCGGTCAATGGGTTCTGCCCGGTTCGAATCAGCAGCAGCAGAAGCAGCAGCAGCAGCAGCAGCGGTGTGGTGTCCTTGTCCGGCGTCCTCATCCAAAGTGCGGAGGAGGGGAGAGGCAACAGTTCGCCCGCATTCTGGATCAACTCAATGTGCCGTTCAAATAGAACCAATGAGTTATTGGCTGTGCAAAGCAAGCTGTTTCAAAGTGTGTTGTGCACCGTTTGGACGGGTCCTGAGTTACAAGAGGAGAGCGCTTCCGAGCATAGAATGAACTCCGTGCACGAACACGCTGCATTAAAACATTGCATGCGCGCATGAGGCAGCCAATCGCTTCGAGGAGGCGGGGCAAGAAGGAGGGATTCAAACGCAAGCACCAGCCCGGACTACAAATGATGGGCGGCTCGTTGGCCACCCGCACTTCATGTTATTTTTCAAAAAAGGGAAAGAAAAAAAAAAAAAAAAAACTCACTGCTCACTTAACGTCATTGTTAATACGATCCAGGAAGCCAGCAGATGGTACGTGTGGCCCGAAAGAGAAACGTCCGTTAACCGTTAAACTGTTTGGCATTTCACTATTAACAGTTTTGTAAACACACTTGTATTTAAAAAAATAAAATAAAATTAATAATAATAATAATAATAATAATAATAATAATAATAATAATAATAATAATAATAATAATAATAATAATGGATACATAACAGAAGCAATTCCATCTTTATTATATTTATTCGTGTGCGTTTTGTTTTGTTTACAGTACTTGAATGTGAACATAACAAATTTACGCGTAATTCTTCAGTGGCCATGCACTTTACCTTCGTGAAATGTAATTACTTTCACCAGCTCTTGATGGCAATGAAAGGTACAGAATCTTGAGGTGTTCATCTTACTATTATGCCAGTATTCATCCATCACTCCCCTGGAAATGAGCATAAAACATCCAGTCACAAGAAGTTGAAAAAAAAAAAAAAAAAAAAAAGAATCAAAGCAGCACTTGCAAGACTGCTCTCGCAAACGTTTTCTGCGGTATACTGAAAATGTGATATCCACTGATATGAAGTACCAGTAGAATGGTTGGGGCTATTTTAGCCGGGTTTCAACACCAACCCCTTCATATATTATTACTACAGTATGTCCAGCATTAATCATGTAGTCTACTAGTATATACATGCATGTCAACCTTTTTGACCTCTCAGTCTGACATGAGCCTGTGACATGTGTCGGAATCATTCATTAGTCTGATGGGGACTAACACTCATTATTAAACAGCATGTTTGATGTACAAATGTCACATTGTTGATAAGTGATGAAAGTAAATGTCACATCACTGTCCCTATCTGCATATAATGTGCACACGCTGTCTTGTCTGTTGAAGCATGATGCATAATGATATGTTCACTGCGTGTACCTGATGCCCTTTGCAAGTCATTTGGGAGTTTCTAGAATAGCATAAGCAGAGATGAGACGCAAAGCTTCAACGTGGTTTTACAATTGGATTAGCATCTTGTAGGAGCAATCAGTCAATTTAACCTTGAATGAAGTTGAGCAATCGTATTTCCTTTAAATCGCATTGCTGGAAAACAGTGCTCAAATGTGGTGTTCATTTTCACCAATATAATTTATTTTTATTTAAACTTTATTTACCCAGGCAAAACAGATTATGAAGAAATTCTTATTTACAACTGAGGCCTAACAAGAGACAACACTTCTTGAGGGAAAGGGAAAAAGTGGGGATAAAACAGCATTAAAACAAATATAACAACAGTCAAAAACAAGCAAATACACTACACAAGAAAACAACAACATAACCATAAAACAATGAGGTAACCATAAAGCAGCTCAGCAATTTTTAAAAATCATGCAATCAATTCAGTTGACTGTTGATTAACTCTTTAAAACACACATATGTTGTGTTCAAACACAAATTCCAGATTTTCTTTTTTCCCAAGAACGCCCACAAGAACTAAAAAATAAATTATTATTATTATTATTATTATTATTATTATTTGGATTCTGGGTGGCACGGTGGTTGACTGGTTTGCACGTCCGCCTCCCAGTACTGAGGACTCCGGTTCAAGTCCAGACTCCGGCCTTCCTGGGTGGAGTTTGCATGTTCTCCCCGTGCCTGCGTGGGTCTTCTCCGGGTACTCCGGTCTCCTCCCATATTCCAAAAACATGCATGGCAGGTTAATTGGGCACTCCGAATTGTCCCTAGGTGTGCTTGTGCGTGTGGATGGTTTTTCGTCTCTATGTGCCCTGTGATTGGCTGGCGACCATTTCAGGGTGTACCCTACCCACAGCCAGCTGAGATAGGCTCCAGCACCCCCCGCAACCCTTGTGAGGAGTAAGCGGTTCAGTAAATGGATGGATTTCTATTCTGTCATTTGTTGAGTTTCGTTTATTTTTTAATCAATCCATTTTCTGACGTACTTGACCTTATCAGGGGATTTCTAGGTGGCCCCAAGGTAAAATGGACCCTCCCAAAAATGTAAAATATTTTTCTCAATAAGATGAGAAAACTTTCTCGTACTAATGAGAAACTTTCTTAAACAATAAACGTTCTCATTAGGATGACAAATGTTCTTGTTCTAACGAGAATCTTTCTTGTTTGAATGAAAAAGTTTCTCGTTACAATGAGAAAGTAGTGCACTGCATGCACAAGAAAGTTTCTCATCCTAATGAGAACATATTTCACCCCGCCCCCATCTCACTTTAGGGCTCTGTTCAATTTGAATGTTTTTTTTGTTTTTTTTTGCCATTTTATTTAACGTTACATTTAGCTTGAAACAAAAAATCCAAGAAGATATAATATATTTCTATTCCAATCACAGATTACTGTAGTCCAATTTGGACAGACCAAACAGATTGAGGTTGGTATGAATTTTAGCATTTGATAACAAATGCCTTATTCTGTTAGGAGTTAGTTTGCAACACAGAACACACACGTACTACTCTAATTATTTTCCCTTCAACCTCTCATTTATTTTTACATTTTGTGTGACCGATTCGACAAATTTGCGTCGTTTTGTTGCCCAGTAAAAGTACATCCAAGAAGCCTAGGAGGGCCCCATTAGCGATCTCTCTGACGCTCAACATGTCATTGCAAACTCTGTTTAGAGTTGTGTTGTTGATATGAACCGATAACAGCCGTTGTTGGCAGTGGGGTCCACAAGCCAGTGCCCCCAGGTAAGATGCTGTACTTTTTCAGACATGGACCAAATATGAGCAGATGTCAACCGTGCCCCAGGTCCCCCTTCTGTTCAAGGCCCTGGGAAAATAGCCTTCCTTGCTACCCTGCTGCAACACTTCTGTTCATCATTAGGTTCAGAGGCAAGCCGAACTGCGATGCAGTTGTGATAACACTAACACCATGCTCTCACTTTATATGAAGATGTTTAGTCTGTCTATGAACTTTTCATTTATTTACCACGTCAGACAAAAAACAACAGAACTGACATTTTCATTGGGATCTTTTTTTTTTTTTCAGCAGCAAAATGTCACCTGTTTGACATGCACTCACTACTTGTCTCACACAAAATGTTTCCATGTTGCAATCTGAATCTGTTTCCTTCTTTACAGTGTTCAGAGCTGCAAGATATTTTGAGTGTACATTTGTTTATCGCCTGTGTTATGATAAAAGTTTGGCACAAAGGATATTTTAAGCAGTTGCTCTTCGCGGTGTGTCATGACAAGCAACTCCTTGTAGGGAGGCTGATATCACATACTGTATTTGACATTTGCAGCAGCAAAATGAATTATACACTTATACTTTGGATGTGTGAATTATTGGCAGAGGAAGCATGAATAAAACAGCAATTTTCACCATTTCTTCATCTGCTCTCCACCTGTCTTGCCATAACATTTTTAGACTCCTTCGAGAGAAATCCAAACATAGTCTTGCAAAAACACATCTAATGATAAAAGTGATGCTCATTTTCAAAAAGGGTAAAAACCCACGTAAAATATGGCAGCAAATAATTTCAGTTCTAGAAATGTTATAAAAGTCTGGAGGTGTGAATATTTTGTGCTCCTTTTATGACTCGCAGTCACTTTTTGTGTTGCACCGTTGACAGGAAAAGGGACGAAAAGTAGTTGCATGTAGAATATAAATAGAGCTTGAAAGACAAGTACGTTTGTTTGAGGTACATGCCTCCAAGGTTCATTGCAATTTCAACCTCAATAATAACATTTCCACACATGCTTGATGTATTTTACTGTGTCAGTGTGGATAGAAAAGTTCAATAAAAAGTAATAAGTAGGATGAGGTAAAACACTCTTGCATCATAAACACTCAATTCTGTTTGATCATTGATATACAGCTCATGAAGGAAGAATTGATCGTTCTTACTCGTGTCCTATTTTCTGGTGCACAATGCCTGTATGGGTATTTTTCTCTTTTTCTCGGTCAGTTTTATAATTTATAATTTTACCTAACAGAAAGTAAGTGTAGATATGACCAAAAAAAAAAAAAAAGGATTCTGCGAGGGAGTTAAAAAAAAAATAGCTGATAATAGGAAATCCCAAAACCATTTCATATTTTCTCCTCCTAAAAGTTGGCCAACGGCAATTTTACAAATTCCTCAAACACACTTTTTGTGACACTTTTTACTTGGAGAGCTGCAAGAAAAAACATGGCTATTTTTTTACTAGGAGAGAAAATACACAGTTATCTCCTTATTGAAATGTTATCACAGCACTGTCAACAGTGTTGATGTTTGTGGCAAGTTAAAACTTGCATTCAGAGCATTAACTTCAAGTCCAAGCTCAGCTGGCAGAGGTTCTCTGCAACCTTGCACAAGTTGGGTGGATATCTCTGGCAATGATTAAAATGACATTCATTTCATGGCTTGACAAAAAGTCAACTACTGTACTCTTAATAGGTTGTTTTATGGTCATTGTTAACCAACTCTTCTACTCACTATGTTGATTGTTCCACCTAGAGCGAAATAATGTACTGGAAATATTATTTTATTAACTCATTTGCTCCCAATAATGTGTAAATACATTTTTTTATGTTTTAAGTGTCCCAAAGACGTATTTATACGTTGTTGTTTTTTTGTTTTGTTTTTTTTTTTTTTTCTGCTAGAGTATACAGAAGGCTTTGATGCAGCCTCTCAACTGCAAGGAACGGTTCCAGAAATGGTAGTTATTACACAAACGGCCAGCAGGTGGCAGCAGAGCAAAGGAGATCAACCAGGGCCATGTAGAAAAAAAGCTAAATTACTTACAATTTTAAATAGATTTGTAAACACTGATGAAACTTAGCTCTCTTCTAATGCTAATTGCTGCAAAACTGAAACAACTAGAAACATACTTTTTTTTCCTGATGAAAGAAGGCAAGGCAAGGCAAGGCAAGTTTATTTGTATAGCACATTTCATACACAAGGCAACTCAATGTGCTTTACACGAGGAAAGACAACACATAAGCATCAAGAAACAGCAGTTAACATTCAGAGGAAGAAAAATAAATGAAATTAGGTTACAAACTAACAATCTTAAAACATTATTCAACAAACTTTAAAAAATTTAACATAAGGAAGTTTAAAATGATAATGATAAAATAAAAAATAAAAATAATAATTAAAAAAACACTTAATTAAAGCTGTTTAAAAGTCCCTAATCAAAGGTATAAGAAAAAAGCAAAGTTTTTAACCTGGATTTGAAAGCATTTACACTGGGGGCTGACTTCACTTCTGTTGGCAGCCTATTCCATCTGTGTGCAGCATAAGAAGAGACTTTAATCTTTGTTTTTATAGCAATAGAACACAATATTCTGTGGGCCTTGCAAAATCAGTCAAAATTCAGTAAAATAGCCGGGAGCGAACGGGATTGCTTCCGTGAAAATGGCTGGGAGTGAGTGAATGAGTTAATGTAATTTGTTCTCCTGGGGAGGCATAAAATAATTGAGAAACAATGCCCTCGCCTCATTGGCGCTGCCCTAACTCTATTTCAATGATATATATCAGAGAAGATTGCCCCTAAAAAAAAAAAAAAACATGCATTTCATCCCCACTTAAGGTTGAGATCTGGTGACGGGTCTTCGCCCATACTAACATAACAATATAAAACTACCTGCTCTATTAAATTGCCATTTTCCCATGTTAATTATGTTGATGAATGTGATTTAACCACTAAAAGTAGCAACATTAAAAGTGGACTGCAAATGGCACAAGGTCTTAGTGCAGTGCTATTTTCCTATCTACTGTCAAAATTAAAGGTTGCGTACTGTAGCTGTTTACTAGCAACATTGGAACAAACTCACTGGGGAAAAAAAAAAAAAAACTTGAAATGAGTGCATCTATTTTATTTTATAGCTCATAACCTCACACTCAACATACCATTCTCTTAAATATGTCATATATATGCGGTGCTTCTGTTGACCAACTACACACTTCCAGTGTGGTAACTACACTATATTGATTCCCACTCATCGTCTGTCCAGTCATGTATGCTGACTTACTTTCTGTACTTTGTGCATTTAGGATAAAAAGAAAAATTAAGAACGTGAACTACTTTGCATAGAAATAGACCAAAAGCGATTAAATCATATAGGTCACTGCATTATTAATGGTAATTCAGAAAGAACAAGAGTTACAGGATTGTTGAAAATGATCAACCAGTTTATATAGGTGACCTAGTAAAGTGTCTATATTTGACTTGAGCTCTTTCTATATGTGCTGGGATTGCAGTCGTTCCTTAGTTTGATTCCCATCTTACTTTTCGTATAGCAACCAGTCCCCTGCCTATTTCTTCCACCCATCCTTCCTTCTCCCTACCCTCCATCACAGTCACCCTGTAGAGAACAGGTGTATCTGTCTCTCCCCTGATGAGTTTATTACTCTGAAGTGTCTCCATGGCCCCAGTGGACCCCCCGCCTCCTAATACGCTTAGGCCTTACAGCTTATGTCAGCCCAAGTGGGTGGTCTGACAGCGCACCACTTGATCAAACCATCCACATCTGGTCAGTACTTGCTCTGGCCAGCCTGGATGTCATGGCGACAGAAGGATCTCAAATGAACCTCTCCCGTACTCCGCTGCTGCACTCACGCACCAACTAAAAGGTGAGGCAAAGGAACTGGCTATTCAGACCTGGCAACTCTTTTCTGTGTGTACTTGACATGAACTTTCTTTCTTAACCACAGTTGTTTTTCAAATAAGTCGAATTGACGGACAGTTAGCACTGTATAAAGGAGCATTAGCATCCCACCACCCTCTCTTGGGGACCTGCACAATACAAGAACTAAGAAAAGGCACAATTCTTTTGGACTCACCCCAGCTCGGATATCACCTTTTCTGGCTGCTTCACCCTGGTTGGCGCTATCAAAAAATGCACACCAAAACCGCCATTCATACCAATTATGTCCTTGTCATTAACCTTTTAAAGAGATGACTGGCAATTTGCAAGAGGTGGGTAGAGTAGCCAAAAATGTACTCCATTAAGAGTACTGTGTTAGAATAGGCTGCGATTGCCTGGCAACCAGTCCAGGGTGTCCCCCGCCTACTGCCCATAGCCAGCTGAGATAGGCTCCAGCACCCCCTGCGACCCTTGTGAGGAATAAGCGGTTCAGAAAATGGATGGATGGATGTTAGAATAGGGACGGCCAACCGAGCAATTGGAATTTTATTTATTTATTAAAAAAAAAAAAAAAAAAAAAAAAAAACAAGTCTTTCGCATCCATATACTAAAACCTAACAGCACGTCCTCTATTTTCATTTCCTTTGGAATTCATCGCCATTTTTTGGCTCATTTGTGGAGGTCATAAAGAACTTCTCCTAAAGAATTTAGCCAATCATCATTAACCTTGCGTGTTTTCATCTTAAAATGTTTAAGATGTATATTGAAAGCTCTTTATTTTCTTGCATGCTGTTGCCGTGGAGATTAACTTTGCAAAGAAAAATGGGGTTTTTAAGGGTCTAAACATGGGTAAAAACTGAAATTGCACACACCAAACCTGTCTTGAACATCAATATATACATATATATATTAATAGATGAATTAATTCAATTTGTGATTATGTCAAGAAATAAAGCGTATCCCTCATAGGATTTCGGAGACAATGTAAATGGAAGGTCAATTTTTGCTTCCCATCAAACATGAAATTAACTTACCCTAAACCCACCATGTCTTATTTACTTTCTTTTTCTTGCCCCTGCAGAATTTATTTTCAGGCTTCTACTTGAAAATTATGCCCCAAGCCCACAAACAAACAACACCTCCAGGTGATATCATAACAGCTGAAAGCAAAACAAACACTGCAACCTTTTTTTTTTCTTTTTTCTGTTTCACAAGAATGGTGCCATGCCTTCCCTCTGTGGCGAATCACAATCAGCAGAGATGGACATTGAATACATCACAGCTGCAATCTGTCAGAGGCGAGTATGCATACTGACTGACTTGCAGGTGTGCACAGCAACTGTATCGTATCGAATCTATGCGCATGATCGTGTTACAATGTTTTTCACATGACAAACAGCATCCATGCTTCTTTTATTCCATGCATTTCCCAGAAAGATATTTTGTTTTTATTTCTTATTGGTATCATTATTAATATTTTAACAGCTAAGATGTAGTTATTTTTAAGGAATATATGTAAATGCAATGTTGCGACTCACAGTGTTGGTGCATCTCCACAGGGACAATCATTGCCTGGAAAATCAATCTAATCAATCAATCTAACATTTGGTTGACATGAGTAACATAGAGCATCTGAAATGTCTTAAAGTCACTGTTAGTGATAGACAAGAACTCAGGAACTGATCAACTTTTTGCAACTAGATCTTTACTCTGATTTTTTTTTTTTCATAATAAGAAATTTGTTGCTTTCTCTAATTATATTAGATGGTTATAGAATTACAATAGAGCTGAGGGGATAAAACATGAACACCAGCTAGTGGTGCTCAATCTGTTTGTGTGTGCAAATATGCACTTTTTCTTTTCCTCGTTACAAATCTGTGATAATTAAACAGCTATAAACAGCAGGGAGAAAAATCATCGCCAGTGAGTCATAGATTTGAACAGGCCAGTGATTTCTCATGTTTTTAGCTGTTATAGTGGACGCCAGGATAATATGGCTGTAACGTGTTGTAACCCTTACCAAGCTTATGCAACATTTTTAACATGAACATCGTGCAAATCAAGTTGTGATTGTGATATGTTAGTTAAGATCCAATCATGAAGCAGAAGTGTTGACATCATCGAAATTATGCGTTTTATTGGTTTAGACACTCAAATATGTCATTTCCACTGCAACCATCTATGGGTCTGAAGGGGTTAATTAAACCGGCCCAGATTTTACAGTGAGTGGGTCAATTTGTGAGCAAACTGAGAAGAGTTAATTGTTTCGTTATTTTTGTTTGGTGGGCTACTGTGAGGTTTTTCTAAAATGGGTGTATTGGCTAATTAAGTGTGAAACATTGCATTAGGTGATATTGGCAAATGGTAAGTGTAGTGTGGCCTTCTTTGGCAGTGCCACAAAATCTGAAAACACAAAAAACAAAACCATTTATATAATTAGATGCAAACTAGTTATTACTATAAACTCTTCTCCACCAGCCAGCACTGTTTCTGGAGACGTGAGGATTCCACCCGTCATCAGTGAAATACAAGCATTTGAGTGGGGACCAAAGGAAAATTAACATCAAACGTAAGCCGGAAAATAAGGTGACAGAGATTTTGGTCCTCGAGCGGCTGCCCTGCCTGTTTTAGATGTTTCAGTTCTCCAACACACTAGATGATGATCGGGATCAGGAAGGAAATTATTATAAAGACAGGGAATATATAATGACGTGTTGATACACCTGGTATGTACTGTATTTTTAACATACAAAAAACTGTTAATACACATTGTGTGTATGCACAATTGAATAATATTGATTATACATGTGACAAATGTATAGATTATTGCATGGTGTCCAGGTGTATTCTCCTCACAACCAGTGGGGAATAGTTCAATAAGTAAATACAGAACGGTATATGAACCGTTTATTCCGGCAGCGAAACTGAATATGTCTATTTGAGTAAGAGTTCTTTTGCTGCTGCAAAATGCTGTGGAGACAATGTGAATGATTCTCTCCATCTTGTCCAAGATGGAAAGTTTGCTCAGTGATCTCTTGTCCCTCACGGAATCAATTTCAAACATTTCCATCTTTAGTTCAATGATGTCACCAGCATTCTTGACGAGTTTATTGATTCTTTTTGCGTCACTGGCACTGATGCTGCTCCTCCAGCAGACAGCTGCTAAGTACATGGCACTTGCTGCCACAGAATGGTAGAACATTTCCAACATCTCACTGCACACTGAAGGATCTGAGCTTCCTCAGTAAGTACAGTCTACTCATTATTTTCTTGAAATCAGCACCCATGTTAGTGCTCCAATCCAGTTCTTTGTTCAAGTATATACTGTAATTGCTGGACTATAAGGCACACCTGATTATAAGCCGCACCCAGGACATTTCGAAAGGAAAAGGCATTTTGTACATACATAAGCCGCACCTGACTATAAGCCGCATGTGCCCACGCTGAAACATGAGATATTTACAAAGAAAGACGGTACACAGAGTTTTCAAAAGTTTAATAATATACCTTAGATTTTCTTTCCCAACAGTGCCTGTGACGTGGCAGTAACACAGCAGCAATACGGTAGTAACTAACGGGGCTGGTTAAAAATTACATACCGGTAATAGTCCGGCAATTATGGTACATCCAACTTTTGTATGTGTATAAGGCTTCACATTGGGTTAGGGCAGATCTGGAATTAATGTGAGATACGAAATCTTCAGTCTTTTGTAAAATGAAATCCGCTCTGAACATATTTTACTCTATTAGGCTATGGAGATGGTCGCAGAAGAATGAATTCTGAAGTCGTCAAAACTATTTTGCCTGACAATTTACAGAAAAATGCATCCAAACTAATCTGGAGAAGGTACAACGATAGTGATCCAAAACACACTGCCTACACAACAAAGGACTTCATCAGGGAGAAAAAGTGGAAGGCCTTTTTGAAATCAATCACCGGACCTTAACCCAATAGAGCATGCATTTTACCTGCTGAAGATGAGATTAATGGAAGAACTGCTTAGAAACCATCAAAAACTGAAAGAGGCTGCAGTAAAGACCTAGAAAAGCATTTTAAATGAAGTATACAAGAGTCCTGTGAAGTCAGTCACTGTTTGATGTAGTTGCAAGTCAGGATGTTATTAAATATTAAATGTCATTCTTATGTTATTAAGTTCCAATACTTTTGCTCACTTGAAAAGTGGGTTGCACCAAACAAAAGGTGTTCTGTTCTGAGATGTTTAACACATCTAGGAAAAATCCGTATTTCTGAATTGTTGTCTGAAATCTGAATATCTTCAGGATAGCTACAACAAGGGTTGCTTACCCTTCAAAATTGGCTCCTTGGGTTTATTCATCTTTTGAATCTAATAAGTACATATGGAGACTTTTGTGTGTGTGTGTGTGGGGGTGGGGGGGGTGCTCAGTTTTTGTCAATCCGTTACATGCTCTCACATTGCGGCAGAGTGTAAAGCTTTTCGAAACACCAACAGCTGACAAGAGCATAGTTAGAGCTGGGATAAAACAAAAAACACGAAGAAAAAACAAGAAGACTGGCAGTGGGTGGAGTGGGACTTTGAAAGATGTTTTTAGTGTTTGAATATGATCAAAGGCTATGCTTGCCAACTGTCAATATTAGAAGTACCAGAGTGGTGAGTTTTGTCAGATGATGTGGTAAGCGCCAGTGTTCTGAACAATCTGGAATTGTAAACAGAAATATTAAACAAAAAAATAAAAAAAAAATGTAATAGATACTGTACTAAAAAGTGAGGTCAAGACAACTTAAAATATCAGCTCTATCATGAAATTCCCTTGTGCCTATTCTGTGCACCGCTCACATTATAACTACTCACTTCATTGTTGCACTGCTTGACTTGCTCAAGATGTGACAGACAGATCATGTCCCCTCACCACACAGTTTCTTATTATTGAAAATCCTCTCTTTCCCCTCATAGTTTCTGTAACTTTTTTCCCCCCAGATTAAAATGAGAAAAAAATGACACAATCCATCTAGTGTGTCAAGTTAGGATGATATCCGTAATAAAACACCATTACAAAGTGACAAATTTTACATGGAGGAGCTGTCAAAGCACTAAGGTTTGATTTTGTTTCATCTACAGGCTTACCTGAGAATTTGAGTGCAAATAGGATGTATTGTAAACCGCGTAGTGCCTAATGTGAGAATTTTTTCTTATATCAAGAGGCTCGAGAATAGCTTTTCACACTTTCTCTTTCATAAGTGCTAGTAGTTGTAGGTGGCACTATTAATTAAGAAAGAGAATGAGCGCTGACAAGTCAAAGGGCACACACAGGCTGTGTTCTAAATTTCCATATTGGTGCAGTGTTCAGTGCAGCGTTCACCTACCTTGAACAAAAAAGCGATGGATTCTTTTCATTCTCTTTTGCTGGTGATGTGAGGAAACAAAGCTACGAAGGTGATGCATGAGAAAGTTCGTGTGGCAGGGGTGGCAAAATGTGAAGATGTTTGGTTATAATGTGTGTTTTCCGTTGCTAAGTAACTGTCAGGAACATGGGTCTTCTTCGACCCGTATTAGGGATGCTTGAGCAAATACTAGCGTGTACCACTGGTTGTGGAAGAAATTATAGGTAAACTATATATATAAGAGCGTACTTGGCGATTTCAGAAGACCGTACTCAAGCCTAAGCGCACTGACTAGCCACAACATAATAACTATTTGCACCATATGATGAGCTCCAATAAAAATGCTCAATCAACTACTCTAAGCAAAAGTATAAAAATGTGATTAACCGCGATTAATAACAGAAAATTGTGCCTTTAAATACTTTAAACAAATGTATCGCTTGACAGCACTAATATATCACATTTTGGAAAAAGAAATTGCACTGGGAAGTAGGGTCTTTCTAAATGGATGGAAATAAATGATTTATTTAGCCTACTTTATTTACTTATTATATGGAGAGATTCACTTTCTGAACCAATTCAGAATTCTCTTTTGTATCCAGTTAGTCTTCAATTAAGATAACCTACAGTAGGCCTACATCTAGGAGGAAGCCTGAGTAGCTGGACCAACTTAAGTACACAGAGAGAATTGGTTTGCATTACATTTTTTACAATATATTTAGGATTTGAGTTTTACCAAAATGACTTGACGATGTATGGTACATACAGTCACAGCGAGTTTCCCTTGAAACGGAGGAAGACTGACATGATCTGGAACATTTGTTGTTGTTCTTTATTATTCTATCCTCGTCTACTCTTCCACTAGGATGAGTAAAAGACTTAAATAACAAGCAGACAGTGCATAAAGGTTTCTCCTGAGGGTTGCTCTAAATGCTGCAATCGTCTTGCAGGGTTGCAAGTCAACATGCAAAGACGATAAATGTCTCTCTGGTAGTCATTTGCATGCATTATTGAAATAAAAGCCAGAAGAAAGGGAATTCTATACTAACTGCTACATGGGAGAAAAAAAAAAGGGATTTTGCAACCAGTCACATAATAATTGCTAAAAAGACTATTCAAGAATTAGGTTCATAGCGTTATTGATGTGATTCTATTGCACAACGTTAATGGCAACCTTGCTTCTTTTCTGTTACCTTCCAGTAGTCAACGACACTTCAGCTTCACTACTTTCCTTACTACATTCCAACAGAAAAACTACAAAAAAAAAAAAAAAAAGGCAACAGAGGTGGTTCAACTGGCACCAGTCCACAAAGTCTTTAGTTTTTACAGTCAGTGTGAAGATGAATAGTGCCAGGACCAGAATCTGGAGCACCATGTCTGAAACATTCCTCGTGACCGTTGTGGAAAGTCTGTGAGCTGGTCTAAGATCCAGTTTACAAATGGCGACTCAGCTGTGTACTCCTTCAATGTTGGCATATAGAAAAGTGTTTTTGTGGCAGCTTGCATACCATATGAAGATTTTGACAAGTAGAAACATGATTTCAGTCCCCAGAGATGAGGAAGATGGTGTTTGTGTTCTGTGCTTGTATCCTGCTCATGGTGAAGTTCAGAACATCACTTGCTGTGTCGCCATTTGCAGAGGGGAGAACATTCAAGGGTCAACATTTGAATAGTTTTGTGGCAGATAGTACAGCCGCTTACAGCCAGAAGCTCAAATGTCCCCCCCAGCAAAGCTTTTCTTCGATAGTGATGTGCCTGGAGTCGTACCACTTATCATTCACAAACACAGCCAACCCCCACTCTTTTCCTCTTACCACTCCTTGCAATCCAGTCCGCCCGCAGCAGCTGAAATAATTTCAATGAAACGGCCGTGTCTGGTATATCCTGGCCATACCAGGCATCTGCCGCTTATGGAGCAAGCATGGTAACAAGTAAAACACAGTGTTTAGATGCCTCGAGGGAAAAAAAAAAAACATGAGGATGCTGCTTTTATTCAGGGATCTGTATATGTGTGTTCTTATATGTGTGTTTTGTTTTGTTTTTTTACCAGCATATCAAAGCTACTTGCTCAAACCAGTTCCGCTTTGTATTGTAACAATCTTAATTGTCATGTGTGCATAATTAATTAATTAATTAATTAATTAATTAATTAAATAGCTACCGCTGATATCAAAATCTTAAAACATAACACTCTTCGAACGTTGTCTTTACATTAATAAAGAAAAATAAGGTAGTCATGTTCTGATCATCTTTGATCTGTGATCCATATGGACTACGCTCTTTGCACGGATCAGCATGCATGTAGTCTAGATATTGCTTGGGGGTTGGGGGGGGGGGGGGCAAACAAAGTGTGTGTTTACGTAAAGGTAACATGTTTAACCCCCATTATTCACCAACAAAATTGTGGCTAGTGAAAATGCAGAGTGGCTATTAACTAGCAAAAAAAAAAAAAAAAAACACTTGCCACAGGGCTGGTGAGCAAAAAAAGTCAAAGTCAAGCCTTTCATAGTTTGAATAGTTGTGGGGCACTGTAGCACTTTACATCCTGGCATGTAAAAATACTTCATGTCACAAGACTGTTTGATGTTAAGTGTTTCGGCACTACATCAGAAGTGATGGTGATGGTCAGGCAGGCCAAGTTGAACTGCTTCATGAAATGTGCTGTGTATCTGAAAAGGTCTCAGTAATCTCCTGTTTGGCATATTTCATCGGTGAACAGGTTAAATGGAAAAAAAGGTGAGTGTCACGAATGAGTGTAAAAGGAGCATTCCCGAAAGGCTCAGTTCACAAGCAAGGATGGACCGAGGTTCACCACTTTGTGAACAACTGTGTGAGCAAATAGTCCAACACAGCATTTCTCAACATATAACTGAAAGAAATGAAGGGATTTTTTTCAGCTATGAACAATAATATCATCAAAGGATTCAGAGAATCTGGAGAAATCTAATAAGTGGCATGGCTAAAACCGACATTGAATGCACCTGACCTTTGTTCCCTTAGGCGGCACTAGATTTAAAAACTGGGATGTGTGGAAATGATATGTCTTGTGGGCTCATGATCATGTCAGAAAACCATTGTCACTTTGTCAAGTTCGTCACTACATCTATAAAAACAAGTTAAAATGCTGTTGTGCAGAGTGAAAGCCGTATCTGAATAACACCCAGAAACATCGCCAGCTTCTCTCGGCACAACCGCATCTGAGATGGGCTGATGGAAGTATATTATCATTTAATTATAACAACCCGGCCAATTAATAAACATAAATGTACGGTATATGAAACATCATATTGAATATTTTGCATTACGCACGATACCTTGCCAAGGGTGTTAAGGTGTTAAGGTGTACTCTGCCTCTCAACCTCCAGATGGAGGCGTTCAAAAATATATGCGCAATTTACATATAGCAGGTTCAATATGGTGTCATTTATAGATGGTTTGAAGGAAAACTATGAGCAATTATTGAAATGAGCCGTCTCTCTGGGCAAAACAGAACACGCTGGCAAAATCTACCTGCGAGACAAGGAAGCCTGACTTAGCAAGGTCAAAGCTCGATATCATGTCACATGCAGATTGGTTTGCTGTAGCTGCATCTGAATGACAGCCCTCACCTTACCAGATGTGAGTTCATGCTTGTGTGGGATTCACTCAAATCTGAATTGCATTCCAAATAACATACACATTACCATTTCCTTGAGCTTGGGCATCCTGTTTATTTGCATGCAGCACACACTCTTGCATCCCACAATGCTTAACTGATTACTAATATTTTAACTAAAAGCAATATTTTACTGGTAAAAAATAAATAAATATAGTTTTATTTCAAATCCATGCAATGATTCTTTGCTGAGTCCTTACTTCCATTAGTGAGACTGTCTATTCTATAGGTTATAGAAACTCTCAAAATTTCTAAAACATACACGTTAGTCACACTCACACATAAAAATAAATAAATAAATAAATAAATAAGTATTCACTGCTCTTCAATGTTTCTACATGTTACGTAGAGCCTCATTTAAATATTTAAATGAATACGCACCGCATAGTAACATAAAGTGAAGCGCTGCGGAATAGGTTCCACATGTGCTGTATCTCAGCTACCATGCTCGTTATGTTGGATTTCAGTCAGCATGGGAGAGTTCTTGTTTTCACAACTGTATGCGACCTTCGACTTGTCTTACCACAGCAATTCACTCACATTATTTGTTTGGGACAGGTTTATGCCAAAAGCCCTTTCTGACACAACTCTGCACCCATTCTTTATCCA
Source organism: Festucalex cinctus (assembly GCF_051991245.1). Taxonomy (NCBI): domain Eukaryota; kingdom Metazoa; phylum Chordata; class Actinopteri; order Syngnathiformes; family Syngnathidae; genus Festucalex; species Festucalex cinctus. Next base: position 19,670,975 of record NC_135414.1, on the reverse strand, counting down.
GGTTCGGGAATGGCCGTTGCCTGGAAATTGAACCTACATGAGGAAGCAACATAACTAGTGCGCTTTGACTTCAAGAATTAATCGCCAAAAAAGATGGGTTGAGCAAGTGGACATTATCATGCCATCAACATAATCATCATACTAACTATTCAAATTGTTGGTGGGCAGTGGACACATCAATATTTGAGATTAAAGTGTTTATTTATAACTGATAGCCCATGATTTCATGAATCAATATAACACTAACCACCACCACATGTATTGATTTTTTTTTTTTTTTTTTTTTTTGCTTCAGCTTCTTACTCATATGAGAGAAATCACTCTACTGCAGCTCTGACATAGTACAAAATCCATCCAGGGAGAACTGAATGCAATTCTTTGCCAAGGATAAGACCACCCATCTTGTTGTCAGGTATGTTTATAAGTGATCTGACATGAAAAAACACTCTCAAACAATCTATCCACTTTGCAATAATATATATATATATATATATATATATATATTTATATATATATATATATATATATATATATATATATATATATATATATATATATATATATATCGCTACATATCAAATAGTCTTTTATTACAGATACACATCAGCTATAAATCACTACAAATCAATTAATTAACTCAAATAGTTTGGGCTTTAGAGAGCTTTTACATATTTTTACATACGAATAAACAAGACTAAAACTACAGCCATGCCAAAATGAATCGTGGTCTCGGAAAATGTACCATTCTTGTATCGTAACATACCCCATGAATCAAGATACTTATCAAATATACTGATAAGAACACTAGGGCTTATTGTTTTACCATTTCAGCAACAGCAGTGAGTTACTGACTGTATTTGCAATTGTTCAGTTCAGTCACAGATTGAGAGAGTATTCAGAGTCTCCAGTGTGCAGCCGGCTATATATGCTCGACTGACAATACAAAGGAGGTACACAGCATTTAGTTACAACAACTTTTGAGAAACAGATCTGGACGAAACTGGATATTATAAGAAATGTGTTTAGAATACTTTTCCTCACATTTTTTTTTTTTTTTTTTTTTGACAGAACTGAAATACCCTCTTAACCGTATGTGCAACTGTTTGGATTTAAGAGATTAATCTGGCAGCATTTGCACAGCCAACCCACCCCCCAAGTCAAATTGGTTGGCTGAGCTTGTGCATGACTTGAATCACAACACTGTACAAGGTGCCTTTATTAAACAGCTTGTAACTCAGTCAAAACAATTAGGACTCGGCGTTAGAGAAGTGGTATCCTGGCAACTGGATATGGCAATGTTAAAAAATTGTCAAGGAGGGAAGTCAGGGGATCCCACAAGTTGGCAAATTGTGGATGTTGATCCACGATTTGATGTTGTTGGCTGTTGAAGTATTTATTTAATCATAGTATTTATTTTTTGTTTTATAATGAGCCGAATGAGTGTTAAGTCGATTGCAGCTTGTGGATTGGTGGTTGGCCCATATTGTGAGCAGAGCTGCTATGGTGAGTCCAACTCACCCCGGTGCTTCAGGGAGATCATTTTGACAGTGTCCGCAGGGCTTTTCACTACATTTAGTGTGTTTAGTATGCCCATCTCATACACATGCATGCTTATGTCCGGCTTGTACTTATTTTTTGTTGGGTTCTCTTCCGAATACACACATGAATGCACAAATTCCTAGAGGAAATGTTTCTTGTTTTCAAATGGAAACATTGACAAGCTGGCTAAAGCTAGACACTTTCTGCTGAGGTTAAAGAAGCATTCATGTATAACTTTTTGTATTTTTTTTTAAATAGCTTGCTTTAACCAGGATTCATCACTGCACTGTGGCCAAAGGAAGAACCGGGGTTGGTATTTGTGCCGTAAATCCTCACTGGCCACACACTTCAGGATCTTGCATAACTGTCTTCCATTCTTTTTCCTCATCATCTTGGGGGAAGGCTATGAACTTCATTGCCATCCTCACTGCACGCGGACACCAAGGCTGCCTCCGGGGACTGGCAGCTCAGTGATGGTAAAATATTTCATTTCTGGTCAGAGAGAAAAACACTTAATTTTTCACAGTTTTAAAGCCTGATTTTATATGCTTACAGATTTTTCAAATTTTGTTAACAACACTTTTGTGTGGCATCAAATTCATTTTCACTTTATAGGGACTAAGAGTTTTCTTTAAACTAGTAATTGACTCATTGAGACATTTTCAACAGTAAGAAGATAATATTTTGTCTATAATTAATTATTTTTCATGATAAATTAATAGCTTGAAAAACATTTTTTACCGCTAGTTGTCGACTGGAGATAACATCAAATTAATTCTGAACAAAATGTGAACTTTTTACTGCTGAAAATGTCTCAACGAGTCTTTTACACGACTCCAAACAGTTGCTTTTGCTACGTTAGTTATATGAAGACAATCAGAATGTTTTTGTTCTGATTTTGAACCTTCCCGATCAAGGATTTTCAACACTCGACTATCTTTTGTCTTATAAGATCATCCTATAAAATTATCTTTCTATCTGAGGTGTATTAAAAGTGGATTTGTCCCAACACTAGAGTCCGAAACGGGTCAGGCTGACAATCTTAATCGTTAAAGGCATTCAATATTTACAACCAAAAATCTTGAGGTGTGTGTGGAAAGCTGATGTCTCCCCTCGTCAACGAGTCAGTGAAGTGTGATGTGAATGCAATGTAGCCAATTAAAGAAAGGTTTGACTGATGAACGATGATGATTCCATTCTATTCTATTCTATTCTATTCTATTCTATTCTATTCTATTCTATTCTATTCTATGCAATAAAAGACAATATTTGGTTTGAAAATATCCTTTACAGATAGTTGGATAGTGGTGAGTATAGTGGTATACGTCAGTGACCTGGTGCCCTCATTGCTAATCTCGAGAACCCCATCAGTTGTCTCCAGCTGGTGCAGATCAACTCAAATCTGATAGACACCGACTCCAGGGAGATCTACGAGAATGGCCAAGCATGTGATCCACATAACGGAGGCCTGTCTGACCGACCAACCAACCGACCATTACACGGCTGACGCAGCTGCTGAGCATGTCCAGCTTTTGGATCTCTGGCTGTCGGTGATTTGAATCATTACAAGTTGGACCTGAGTCACATGGCATCCACTTAATTCGTGGGCCACACTGAGTGAGAGGATGCAGGCTCCATGCGGCCCACAGGCTGCCAGTTGGCATGCCTAACATACACCAGGGAAGGTAAATTAACCATTCCACCAGTATTATTATTTATATTATTTAAACCAAATGTCATTTATTAAAATGTGTCAGAGACAAACTATTATTGTGATTGCTTGCTATTCTTATTTTAACCTTTTTCCAGAAGGGGTTGAAATAGATTAAAATCATATTAGGAAGTTAATGAACCATCTTTATTGCTAAACTAAATGAATACAATGAAAAACAACACCCCCAGATGCACTGGACTTGCAGGCTCTTGCAACCTTTAGGTACACATCGTTAGCCACAGCAGGTTTTAAAGTGGCACTGTCATTCAGTCGACTGCCGCCTGCCCTACGTTACACTCAAGGATGGCAGGCTGGGACACTCAGCACACATTGCTAACAGCTAAGCAGAACCTAAGGTGACATTGACACAGTCATCGCTCAAGTTCTGCTTCCACCCATTACGTCAGTGTCCTTGGACAGGCAGCACACAAGATTTGCGCCGCTAACTGAATCATGTGAGCAGCCGTTCCTGTCTCAATTAGTCAGCATTCTGCTGTAGTGTACCTGACGGTACGCTGGCTTAAACAGAGATGATCAAATTGAAAGAACTATAGACAAGAATAGTATTGTCTACTTGAATTCGAACTCAAAATCAGTGTCACGAATCAACTCAAATGGAGTAGGAATGATTCTTTTGCCGAAAACACGTCATAATACTGAAAAAAAATGAATAAGCCATTGGATTATAATGGAAAATGAACTGCTTTATTAACACAGTATGTTGTCTCAAGTGCTTTACCAAGACTCATATTCACTTTTATGAGAACATAGGGGTATATTCACTAAGGATGTGCTGCGTCCGCTAATAGCGCGAAATATTGCACCACAACTGCACCCGCAGTCTGCGCCCAGTTACCCACCTATTCACTAAGGATATTGCTCTAATCATATACCGGCGCAAACACGCAAACAAAACTGACAGCTTGGAGCAAATTAGCATCTGATTTACCACACATGGCAAAGGATTTGCGTCAAGAACATGGTTGTTGTAGCAACAGTTGCGAGAAAGATGACATTATCAGAAAGCGAGGTTGGACCGAGAGTACGCGTTTATAGCGCCATTAAGCTGTGCAAAGTAGAGAGGACGACAATGATGTCATTCATTCATAAAGTACAAATTATTGGTGCGATCGTTTTTTTTAAAATATATTTTCAGAGGTTGGTGTGGGCGTACAGTATGCATCTGGCACATAAAAATGATCGTGAAATGCCTCCCCGCCATTGCCGATCAGCCCGGGTTACGTGATGTGTCCTAAACCAACATAGACAAATGTCCCCTTCCCTCTCTCTCTCTCTTTCTCCTCTCTGCGTGCCATGCAGTGCGGTCATGATCCCGGGATCGAGGTTGAGGTAGGTTTATACATGCTTTCCAAAAACGTTATTTGCATCATGCAAACCCCGTGTGGCTATTTGTGCTGGAGTGAGTGAATTAGACGCTGCATATCAATGAGTCTCATTTGCATTGGGGTGGGAATATTTTATGTCAAATGTATGCAAATTACCTAATTTACATACACGCAAATAACACCGGCGCACCGTGGCGCAACCTGGTTGGCAGAGCACTTAGTGACGGATTTCCCCATCTGCGCGTGTTTAGTGAATTAGGCGCACCCAGATTGCTCCATTTTTACCGGCTAGCGCCGTGCAAACGCGACGCAAACCTTTAGTGAATAGGCCCCGTAGAGTAGACACTGATGCACTCATGCAGTCACCCAAACCTATGGAAAGGTTTTTCTTTTTAATTAAATATATCTTACTTTAACTTCCAAGATCCCTCGTCTTACACTGGGCATGGCACAACCCAGAAGTGTGTGTTTTTTTTTGTGTGTTTTTTTACGCTTTTGGTAGAGCTTCAAATCCATCCGTCTTCTGTCGCACCAGCTAGCTAGCGCTAAGTTTACCTGGGAGGGTTTGTCTCTCCGAGATGGGCTCGGCCAACAGCGAAGCAATGACAAAAGCTCCCGAAATGAGCTTTATTTTATTGACTGATTGCTTAACAGTTGACTTTAATTCTCATTAGTCGGCTAAACATTCCCATACACGCGCAAACAATAACGGACGTCGCTCTCAAAGTGTGTGCTTCACACCACACCAACTACATACATAAACTATCATGTTACACTGGTACATTACATACGGCAATATGCTAAATTTCATTCTCACTGGAATCCAAAAATTCAGATTTGCCATCTGTTTTTTGAGATGTGAATTGAAAACCATACCACCATTGAGCTCTATTGAGCTGTGTTGTGTCCTGTAGCTGCAACACTAAGGGTCAAGTACATACGCTTCAAACCGTCTGCCATCATCCTTGACCTAAAAGTCTCAAAGGGAATAAAGGGCAGTGAGAGGGTCATGTTATGGAAATGTTTATTACAATAATAACAAAAGTTTTTTCTTGTTTCATCATAGAAACGATGTAAAAGGTCATACTGGTTTGTAAAACTTCAAGGCATCCCCGTGTGGAGGAGTTGAAGGAATGGCAATAATAAGCAGCTTCACAGTTTCAAAGCTTTTTATTCCTCACCCACAAGTTTATTTTTCATCATAAATGCCATAAATATCTTCCGTATGCCTCACCATGAAGATCTAGAACTGCATATGAATTCTCCTAACCCAATCAATGATGGTGTATTAAAAAAAAAAAAAAAAAGTCTAAACTGTAAATAATTCACACAATGTTTACAAGTTATTAGTTTGCCTTGAAATTAAAATTTTAACTGAGTTAGCTAGAAGGAGTTCAGAACTTGCTCTTATCTTTCCTGATATTTTTCCATTAGAAAACGGACTGTGAAACCAATTAATTCATTGTATATAAACCTTGCAATTAACAAGCATTGTTCTGCTCTTATCTAGTTTAAATAGCTGAATTGCAGAATAATTGCACCATAACTCAGTTTCCTTTTTATGTAGTGATGGAGTCAATGCAATGTCAAACCTAATTGAGTTGCAAAGCTGTTTTCACAAGCAGTTGCAAGGCTGCAAGCTGCAATGATGCTTGTCAATAAAACCCCATTAAAATGAACACATAATAATTACTGCCTCTATTATCCTTCAAGATCTAGGACAGAGGCACCTGCTTGTAATTGGTTGGCTAACTACCCCATATGCCCGTAGCCAATAGAAATAATTGTCCTTGTCCGCATTTGTGTACACCAGTGACATGTTAACAGTCAAATCACACATTGTGCTCAAAACAATCAGTTTTATGATATGTTGAGCTACAACTTGCCAATAACTTTTGAGCACAGAAAATTGTGCACATATTAATGGAGTGATTCATAAACAAATAAGATGGATTAAACCATGAAAATATCAATAGAACATTTATTTTCATTTTCTTAAAAAAGAATGAATGAATGGTTTATTTTGGTTCCATCCATAGAACAGAAAAGAACCACAAATATCCTTTCAAACAAATCAATTAATAATCAAAAAGGAATAGGAGGAACCACCAGGTTTATTATTGCTTATCCAATACTGCCTTATAAATCACCTAGAATTGCAACAGGGAAAAGTAAATAAATACAAACATTCACATTATAATTCCAAAATGTTTTACATGTTAATAGCACATTTAAACATGAATTATTTTACATTTAACATTTTTCTTAAACCTCAACAGAGAAGTAAAAAGCTTCAACGCATCAGCAACCCTATTCCACAATGTTACACCTAAAACTGAACCACATCTGTATTTTATGATGGTCGTCACTGTACATGTTTCAAACATACCGGTAAATAAACCTCTTGATTATATTATTTATTTATTGTTGTTTATTATATTGTTTCCTTCTCTTAATTTAAAGAAATTCTGAATACAAGCAGGTAGTCTATTCTTCATTACATGAAAAAAAAACAAAAAAAAACATTTACAGTGTCTTCAAATACACAAGACCCACACAAAAAAAAATGTCCCACAAATAATTAATTAGTTGATTCTCTGTAGCCAACCTTATTAATTATTCTAACTTTTTTTTTATTTAATAATTGGTTCTGTATTTACATTTCCCACAATTTCAGTACAATATGACGTGAGGCAACACAAGAGTACAATATTTGAAGAGTAGACCTTTCTTTATAAAGAACAGCCACTGATTTAACTTGTGTATTCTATCTGTGACTTCCAACACAGTTTATGATCAATAATCACTCCCCAAAACTTTGTTTCAGTAACTCGTTCAATTGCAATACCATTTAATTCAACCTTTATATCACACTAGAGCTGCATACCCTCAAACATCATCATCATCATTTAGTTTTCGTTTTCATTTAGTGACTTATTACAATCAAACCGTTTTGTAACATGATCAATTCCATTTCAACACTTTTTATTAGTTGTTTGTTTTCCCCTGAGCAAATTAAATTTGTATCATCAGCAAACTACATATTTTAATATATTTAAAACAGTGCAAATATCATTTCAATAAATTATAAATAAGTTAGGGCCTAATAAGAAACCTTGTGGAACACCACAGGTTACTCTTCTCAGGTGTTCTCAATATTATTTATTTTTACATATCAAAACCTTCACACATTTGTCAACACTGACAGAGTTAGTAATAGTTTAATAAACCAAATACAATATCAATAAAACAAAATCCATGGCGAGACGCAGACTCAATAAATGTGCAAAAAAAAAGAAAAAAGGAATGTGGCACACACTCCAATCTTGCCCCAACTATAATCTACTTGAGCAGATTTGATGTATTCGCCATCTTCGCTATGCAAGTATATGTGGCTTAGTTGCACCACTCCTGTTGCCAACAACAACAGAAAAAAAAGAAATGAAGAGATTAAAAAACTAATGCTTTTAGCATAAATGTGGAGCTGGCGGTCTGTTGCGAGCCCTAACGCGATGCTACTAAATCTGCACAAATGAATGCTTAAGGAGTAGTAATGCTCTCGTCTCCTGAAGGAATTAGCAAGCTTGATGATGAAGGGGGAGAATGAATCATTGATTAATAGTTGGATAGCACAAGTGATGATAACAACTTTTTAATCTCCTCATGTGACCCCCCCTCAAACCTAGTCTTGTGCACATTCACGCACATCCACGGATGACATTGATAAGCACGCACACTGCAAACACTTTCTTCTTATGTGTACAGAACTTAATGAGGAGTCAAGATGGATTGTCCAATGCTGGAAGATAGATTGTTTTGGCAGCCAACTGTGAAACTGAGATGATGTCTTGCATAACTTTCACAAAACCCACAGCTTGGCAAACAGAAGTAGTCCAATCCCCATTCTTCTTTATCTTCTAAGGAGATTAGATCATTGGTCCTCGATATTAAATGCTTGCTCTTTTCTCCGCTTCAAACAACATCTTTATCTCTTGGCTTTGCCCTTTTGACTTGATTCTTTTCTTTAAATATTACTTTCCGTCATTATCTCTTGCAGTGACCTGGTATGTGTCCACGGAGCTTATGCAGATGGCATTGTGGCACAAATGTTGAATAGTCTCTCATTTGAAATAAACTGAAATAAGAAGGGGGGGATCTAATCCATAATAATAATAATAATAATAATAATAATAATAATAATAATAATAATAATAATAATTATTATTATTATTATTATAATAATTTCATAAATACCATGAAAACAAAATCTTCTTGCTTTTAAAAAATCTATTTAATATTTAATATGTTTATCATTGATATTTTTATGCATGATGTTAAATGTTTTCATAAGAAATGGCTTGAACAGGATATAAATCCCAGAAAATATCAAATGTTAAAAATTCATTAAGATTTTATGCTGGAAGGAAAAAACAGATCATTGAAACTATAGGGCTGGTACCAGTTTTACCAGGGCCACCACAACATGACTCATACACACAAATATACGACAGATGAAGATGACAATTATTTTACAGATATCTGACAGCGTTGTCATAATCTGCAACCCTGAAAAGTGATGGCTGCATGTCTTTTCAAATTTGCAGCAAAGTCTGTCAGCCCAAAAGCTTAATGGTCTCATAACTGGATTGCCTTTCCAGTAAAGTGCATCACAGAAAGGTCATTTTAATCAATCCTTGTAACTACAAATTACAAACTGCCGCATTTCAAGGCAAGTTGGTGACATAACTACTGCATTTCAGGTTCAATTCCCCTATCCAGACGTTTCTGTATGGAGTGGTATTTCACATTAGAGTTTTGTGTTTGTAATACAGTATGGTACAATTTGAACGTTTGTTAAATCTAACTTTTATATTTCATACAATGTGTTTTTCTATGATTGTTATGACCAAATTTGTTTTTTATACATCCACTTGGGTTTTGGACAGTCAAAAATTGTCCATATCGAACTCATCCACCTGCCTCGTCTCGTCTTCCCGTGTCTTGGTCACTCATTTCCTGGAATCGAGCACTCAAACAAAGCTTTGAATGCAGTTGTTTAACTTTATTGATTTTTTTTTTTTTTTTTTTTTTAGTACTGGGGAATGTGTATTTTATAAAGGGACACACTGAACATTTAAACTAACAATCATTTGTTTACTAGTCAGACTTTCTGACATGTTTACTCTGTGTCTGTATTGTCTATTAACATCATATTTTGTCAGATGAATTACAGTATTTTTTGAGATGTTGCTATGTTACAGGTGCAGAACCTCCTGATGAGTGACCGACCCTGAGCATCACCACATGCGTTCATCGGAAGCATTTCAGACATTTTTTGTGTTTATTCATTGAATGTCACTATGAAGCCAAACAGCCTTCTAATAAAAAAAAAAAAAAAAGTAACAAATTCAAGAAATAGTTAGTAGCAAGTAAGAGAATGGTGCTTCCCCTCCTATACAACAAATATCCTTCATCAGTGGTTACTCCTCGCCATCTTTCATCTTTTCGATTTTCCACAACTTCCACAAACATGAAAAGTAACAAAATTCTGTGACACGCAAAGGTCAGGGAATGTGTGATTGCTTCCCGAACTCAAGGCTAACATAAATTCCTCCTCTTGACCACTATCAGAGCTCCAATTTGCTCTCAGACATCACTTGCAGCAGTTACTGTATTTCTCCTATAGCACCTTTTTTTTTTCCCCTACAGCACTTTTGCCCCGCTCTTGCGTTTCTCAGTTGTCCCCTTAGCTGCCATTTTAATACCTCAATTGTTATAAAATTGCATTTTCTAAGTATCTTCTTGATAGGTTCAGAGAATTTGATTCTGATGGGAACCCAACCGCTCATTTTCTGCCCTTCTCATATCCACTACTCATTGTCCTTGCAACTGACTGACGCTCAAGTCTTCAATTTGTGTGCTGCTAGAAAGCCCATTTGAAATGGAGTGTCCTTTTGCGTCACGTAGCTTTCTCATCAGCGACGCTTTTCCTCACACGCGTTTTAAGGCTCTCGCTCCCTCAGATTTATTGTCAGTCGTGAGGCTGAAGACTGCTACCTTGGTGGGATGTATTTTCATTGATGGCCTGACACTTGAGTGTGGGGAGGAGCGTTTACCATCAATAAATGCAGTTTTGTTGACAAAGGCAGATGATGGGGTGAGTGTACAAGTGTACAAACACCATTTTAACCCATTACGTTACTTTTATAATGTAAATGTTTATCATGTAAATCTTTTTTTTAACTATAGGTGAAGATTGTTCAATTTTATGTCTCAGTCTTTCACAGACAACAGACAGCTGTTGCTTCTTTCTCCCATGGCGTTACCCTCCCAAACTCATCACATCTTACCCCTTCTGCTGCGGTCTCAGTTCTTTTGCTTGATGACCGTCTTTCATCTCGTCCCCATTCGGCAGGGTGGAAGGGATCAATAGTAAATCCGCAAGGCTAAGCTCCATGCTTATAATAATATCCTTTCCCCCCTTAGCACGACAACTTTTGTAGAGTCCTGTATAATTCTAATTTTTAGCAGTGTTGTGGGTCTTAACTCACTAAGTTTTTCAAAATACAAGCCATCGCTCGACTGATTATGCTTTGACTTTGACAGGCAAAAAATTGACATTAAGGCTTGATGTGGCAAAGAAATCAGCTCAGCATAGTTCACCCAACATAGCATTTTGTCAGATATATCACAATTCTTAAAAAAAAATGCTTTTCGCTGTTAACTGCTACCCTAACTAGATGTATACTGTCAAACTAAACAACAAAACAAAGGCAAGTTCACATGAATTTAAAAGAACCACATACAGTAAAAGCTTAGAAAGACCATTAGTTTAATGCTACAAAATACAAAACACTTTTTCTTTCTTTGTACATTTATTTGAACATATAAACAGATGAACAGCAGAAATAAAACAGAAAACAACAACAATCAAAAGAGAAGAAAATCCCAATAAAATAATCATTCAATCAATCATAACTTACATGTTCAAAAGGGAGTAGGAAGAAGTTAAAAACTTATCTAGTCCTACCCCTTTTACTCAATATATTTAAACTTATTTCATTATTAATACAATTTTAATTGACTAATTATTAAAAACATAAAAAATAAAATAAAAATAATAATAATAAATGATATATATAATCCAAGTTATATATATATATATACATATACACATATACATACATACATATACACAAGTGCACTTAACATATTCACATTTACCAAAAACATATATACATAAATTTACTAAACATATACCATAATACCTATCTAGATCATTTACACATACATGTACATTTTTCATATTCTGGTCTGACATAGATAATTTTTTTGAACTTTACTTTTAAACATTTTTTTAAACTCCAGCATTGAGTCACAATTTTTCAGAGCAATTTCCAGATGATTCCACAGATCAACACCTTTTACAGATACACACCTTTGCTTAATATTTGTTCTTATTTTGGGTTTTTTGTACACACTTGTACCCCTTATATCATAAGGACTGTGTCTAATTTCAAATAACTTCTGAGTACTGTGGCAGAGTAAATTGTTATAAACTTTATACATTATTTGTGCTATTTTAAAATCCACCAAGTCATAAAATTTCATTGCATTTAATTTAATAAATAGTGGATGTGTTGGTTCTATATATTTTGATCCATTAATAATTCTTATAGCTTTCTTTTGCAATTTGAAAACGGTGTTAGTATTTGTTTTATATGCCATTCCCCATAATTCTACACAATAGGTCAAATATGGTAATAATAATGAACTATATAATATATATAATGATTTCATGTTTAAAACATCCTTACTTTTATAGAGTATCCCTATAATTTTTGACATTTTCCTTTTAACAGTTTCTATGTGTGGCTTCCAACATAATTTATCATCGATAATAACTCCAAGGAATTTATTTTCATTCACCCTTTCTATTTCAATTGAATTCACCATAATTTTAACTTGATGAGTGATTTGTCTAGTGCCAAAAACTATGAACTTGGTTTTATTTAAATTCAATGATAATTTATTTACATCAAACCATTTTTTTATTATATTCAATTCATACTCCACAGTAGTCAGAAGCTGCTTCAGGTTTTCTCCTGAACAATAGAAAGTTGTATCATCAGCAAATAAGACACTTTTCAATATTTTTGAGACATAGCAAATATCATTTATGTACAGTATAAATAATTTAGGGCCAAGCACAGACCCTTGGGGAACTCCATGAGTGATCTTCATGTGTTCTGATTGTACATTATTAAACTGCACATACTGATATCTATTTTCCAAATAACTTTTCATCCACTTATAAGCTAAACCTCTTATTCCATATTTATTTAATTTATTCATTAATATAGAATGATCTATAGTATCAAAAGCTTTTTTTAAATCCATAAAAATCCCAACAGTAAATTTTTTATTATCTATTTCGGTAGATATTGCTTCTACAAGCTCCATGACTGCCATTGAGGTGGTCCGTTTTTCTCTAAACCCATATTGGGTTTCACTTAAGAGCTTATGTTTCTCAATAAAATTATCCAGTCTATATGAAAATAATTTTTCTAGAATTTTTGAGAACTGTGGCAACAATGATATTGGTCTGTAGTTATTAAACGTGTGTCTTTCTCCACTTTTATGAACAGGAATGACTTTGGCTATCTTCATTTTTGATGGAAATATACCAGTTTTAAATGATAAATTACAAATATATGTAAAAGGTTGTACAATATATTTCATAATACTTTTAACTAATGTCATATCAATGTTAAGACAGTCAGTAGACTTTTTATTTTTTAATGTTTTCACAACATTTAATACTTCTATATCATTAACATCATTAAGAAACATTGTGGATGAATTATTTACAATGTTCTTATCTATTTCACGTTTGTTTCTTGGCTCTGGGATTTTGTTTGCCAAGTTACTGCCCACGTTAACTAGATATTCATTAAAATTATTAGCTATGTCAGAAATTTCATCAATTACCACATCGTTATCTTTTATAAAATATTGTGGAAAATTTGTTTTTTTAGAACTTTTTTTAATTACATGATTTAGTGTTTTCCATATTTCTTGTGTATTGCTTTTATTCTGTTCTAATAATTCATGGTAATAATCTTTCTTTCTTATTCGAATAATATTTGCTAATTTATTTTTATAGATCTTGTACTTTGTTTCAGCTTCCACAGTTCTCAATTTAATAAATCTTTTATATAAATTATTTTTCTTTTTGCATGCATTCTGTATTCCCTTCGTCATCCATGTCTTATTTGGACCTTTATACTTTCTTGTAATTTTAATTGATGGACAATGTTTATTATATAAAGAAATAATGGTTGACTGAAATTCACTATATGCAATATCAGGATCGTTATTTGAATAAACCTCAGACCAGTTGTGTTTCTCTAAATCCAACTTAAAGGCAGCCATGGAGCGTGTTGTTCTTACTCTAGTTTCAAATGTGTAAGTAGTCGGCTTCATTTTTTTATCAAAATAATCATAAAAAATTGCAAAGATCGGGAGGTGATCACTTATATCGTTAATAAGGAGTCCACTTTCTATTTTAAGGTCAATTTTATTTGTGAATATATTATCAATTAGTGTAGCTGTATCGATTGTTATTCTACTAGGTTTTATAATAACAGGAAATAAACTATTACTATACATCATATTTATAAAATCAGTTGTCTTCTGATGTCCATTAGGATTTAATAAATCAATGTTAAAATCACCACACAATATTCGCAATTTTTTATCATTTGTATAACTAAGGATATCTGTTAACTTATCGTTAAATGTATCAAGACATGATCCTGGTGTCCTATATATACAACTTATAATTACGTTTGATATATTTTTTATGTGAACTTCAATAGTTACACATTCCATTACATTATCCACAGTAGTAGTTAGATGTTCAATTTTACTACATTTGAAAACCTTATCAACATATATTGCAACTCCTCCTCCCCTTCTGTTTTCCCTATTCATTGTAAACAATTCATATCCTTCCATTTCTATATCGCTTATTTTCTCATTATCAAGCCATGTCTCTGATATGGCTATAATTTGGAATTTATTTATTTTACCCAAGCATTTTTTAATTTCTGTAAAGTTTTTATATAGACTTCTACTATTAAAATGTATGATTGAGAATGCACGAAAATCCTTACTTACATTTACATTGAATTGCTCATCAGTGTGGTACTCGCAGGCAAGGTCATAGTTGTTACTACATAAAAATTTATCTGGATCAATGCCATTTTCTGGATCAGATGTCTTATGTTCCGTATAATCAAATATTTGTAATTTTTTTGTGTTTGGGTATAGATTTTCCATTCTAGTATTTGTCAACTTTTCGTCATCAAGTGTACTGTGTCTTCCTTCATTTTATTGATGAGTTGTGTTGGTGCAAGTGTCTGGGTGTGCTTGTACGGGGATGAATTATAAGCTTGTCGTATTTTAGGTAGGCAATATCTCCTCTTTCCCGTGCTGCTTTCATTTCTGGTATAAGTTCTTTCCGTTGAACACATGAACTAATAACTTATAACGGTGCTATTCCCTTCCAGTATTGGATATTTAGCATAAATTCTTTAGTCTCTGTGAAAAATGACTGTCAAATAATATTACTGCAGCTTCATGAGTGACTGTTCTTTGTTTGTGTGTGTATTATACTGATCCCTGGTGGCCAAGGTGCACACCAAAAGGAGACCAATGAACAAAGGAATAACTGAGTTTCCACTCATTTCAACGCTGAAGGATGATTTAAGATACGAGTGTTTTAGATTAGGAGCGTGGTCATGGAATGAATGAAACTCAAACACACAAACATAGGAAAATCCACAGGAGTTCCAAGCACCAAATCTGGCAGAACTTTGTCTATGTACACGAGGAAGTCTGAGTGGATCATGTTCTATGCCACCTTGTTGAGGTGGCCAGTGCATCTCCTGGCAGGAGAGCCTTGAATTATTAACTTTTTTATTTTATTTTTTTATTTTAGGTTTATGCTATAGGGACCTGAAGCAAGGGTATTATTAAACAATACAAATATGACAATACAATAAAAGAACAATTCCAACAAGACGTCTCCGAAAACTTTACTCCATCACCTAAGCGCATAAT
This sequence comes from Festucalex cinctus, assembly GCF_051991245.1. Lineage (NCBI taxonomy): Eukaryota > Metazoa > Chordata > Actinopteri > Syngnathiformes > Syngnathidae > Festucalex > Festucalex cinctus. The sequence goes on along the minus strand of NC_135414.1, from coordinate 19,655,249 downwards.
TCCAGTGTTGAGTTCCCCTCTTGCCCTGCGATTGGCTGGCAACCAGTCCAGAGTGTCCCCCGCCTACTGCCCAGAGCCAGCTGAGATAGGCGCCAGCTCCCCCCGCGACCCTTGTGAGGAATAAGCGGTCAAGAAAATGGATGGATGGATGGATGGAGCTCCCCTCTTGGGTTAGCTTAGCAATTAGCATGGCTTCCCCTTTTGTCAGAACGATGCATGTCGGAAAACCTAAAGTACCACTGATTGTCACCCCCACCTAAGTGGGGCAAAATTCTTTCTCCGCAATTGACCCATCCCCTCAGGCAGTGGCGAGCAGCAGCGAGGGCCACGCTCAGGAATCATTTGGTGATCTAAACCCCCCGATTCCAACCCTTGAATGCTGTGTGTCAGGAGGGGCAGCAATGGTTCCCCTATTTGGTATAACCCGGCCAGGGATTAAACCCACAACCTTCAAGCCTCAGGGTGGACACTCTACCACTAGATCACTGAGGTGGTTTAGGAGCTTATTCGCCACTAGGCGTTGATTACTGACTTCAGAGTGATATGTTTAGCTGCAGCAGTAGCCAGCCGAAGTTTGTTGCTAGCTAGCTGGTGCAACGTTAATAGACCGGGTTGTGCCTCAACTTCTGACTAACCGCGGCGGGTGACGTGAGCAACAAAGCTCAGCAAAGCTTTTTGGGATGTCTCGGGTGTTGATATTCGGTTTTGGTATTTAATGTGTTTTTATAATGCACAAAATGTACATTTTGCCTCGCAAACTGTGATGTGAAACTGCTTATTTCGAGCATACTACTACTAAAATAAATACTGCATCCTGCCACTGGCTGTGATACCTGTTGTAATTGAGCCATGATTAAATTTGAATAACTCTACAGTGTTTTAATGAACACTTCGTCAAGAATAGTAAAAAAGAAAGGAAAAAAACGTGACCTTCCCCCAGCAAATAAATTTTAATGACACAATAAATGTTGAAATGGTATCCTGGGGCCATGGTCGGTAAGCTTTGCTGGGAGAGCTCTGGCAGGGTGAATTATAGTGGCTATACTCTACAGTACAACACATATTTCACTTCTCAAAATGTCTGTTAGAATATTTCATAGTCATTTATTTGATGTCTGTATTATATTTATCTAGGTATTTATTTTTGTATTTATTATTTTATTTATTTATTTATCATGTAGCAATCTTACAAAACGCAACTATTCATCCTTATGGAGCTCTTCCTAAACTTACACTTTCTCCTACTGAAATGCCAGGAGGAAGGCATAAAACAGCTTGAGATCGATTAAGGGCAGTCTTTTTCTCTGCTTGAATTGCTGACTAGATAAACCATGGAACATCCAAAAATCCAGCTAAACCTGTATGTGCTCTTTCACCAACAGGAAGAAAATGTGAGTCGGAGGAGGGTGTCAGTAGGAGTTTATTTAAAAAAAATAAAAAAATAAAAATGTAATTTACAACCACCGGTCTGTGGTTCAATATGTATCTTGATACATGGTGGGCGATACGTCACACAAGAACTGGTCAATTTTAAAGTGGAACGATTTGATTCGGTTTCATTGTGTGGGGTTAAGATTCGATTTCATAGAGTACAGCTCAGTTCTGGAGTATGATGCGATGACTTGTTGTTATTTGACATGCATTTGAATAAACTTGTCAACACTTTAAATGCGGCATTCCCTTCAAAGAAATATATGTGGTGAGGTCACAGAAGAAATCACAGAAGAATACTGTAAATAAACCTTAAGTATTCCTGTATGCAATGAGATGGAATCCAACCGGTAAGACGTGAGGTAAATCAAAAACGGCAACGAGCAAATTGGCAAGCAAGGAAATAATCCAACACCTTCCTTCTACTGAAGATGCACCTAAATACTAGACAAAGAAGATTGTAATCAGGAATGTGGAAGGTAGCCAGACTACAGAAGCACGGGGAGAACATGCAAACTCCACAGAGAAAAGCAATAGCCCAAATCCAACCGAAGAGCTGTGAGGTGGAAGTGCTAACTCCATTGACAATCATTATTCATTCATAAGAAAATGAACATTGAGAGGTTCTACTAACATTCCATTGTGCATAGTGTTATAACGATAATTAGTCATAAATGCTTTTGATAGAATTCATTCACAAAGGCTAAATTAAGAAATTAATTAATTACTCAAGCATGAAAAGGAATAGCAGGCATTATTCTTTTTTTTTCTTTTTGGTCATTTAATTTCATACAAGAGCCTCATGCTTTAAACTTTGTTTTAACTGTAGCATAACAGCAGAATGTTATAATAATGTAAAAAGCTGCTTCCAGCCCTCGGTTACATGTACGTGAAAAACACAAACAAGTCGTCCCAAAATGCAAAGCTTAAGAAAACATATCCAGTGTATCACACCATACACACTCAATTAAATACTCCTTTAAAAGTTCAATTTAGGATTAAAGGAAATGTGCTACTTCGACAGTTACTTCAGACATTTAAGTTTCAGTTCAATGTATAACTTTGAGCGGCATGGCTCAGGTGGTAGGCTTGGTTGTCTCCAAATCTGAAGATTGTGGCTTCAACCCTGAGCCCTTGTGACTCTGTCGAAGTGTCTTTGAGCAAGACACTGAACCCCTAGTTGCTTCGATTAGATGCTGCATCATCATGAATGAAGTGCTCTGAGTACCTTGACTTTATAAGCACCCTACAAGCCTATTTAGAATTAACCATAGCTTCGACTTCCCTTTGCCTTATTTACAGATTCCATTTCATTTCTGGCATAATATTTTTCTTCAAACAAGGAATTTTCTTGCAACATTATTATCGCACTTAATAATTCAACTCTTCGTAGGTCACTTTTTCTTTTACTGTACATTGCTTGATTTAAAAAAAAAAAAAAAAAGAGAGAGAAAAGAAAATGATTACCCATGTACAAAATCTCCTCAGTGGTCAATTATAATAGAACCTGTATCCCTTTGAGAATGCAGACATGCTCCCACTCATCATAATGCTGCCTACACTTTGTAGGGAATTGATACTAAGGAGAAAAGATTAATGTGTTCATGCTTCATAGTGTATTTATACTTGCTTGGAGCAAGTATTAACCTTTTTATATTATTTATTCATCTATAGTTCCCACTCCAATGAAAATAATTGCTAGTTTCATCACAATTGCAAATGAAGTATGGATAGAAATTAAATCCATGTATAAGATTCAGTTTTGCTCTCAATTTTGTTCACATTTTATTCATACTGTAGTTCTTCCTCGACTGGTAATTAATACAGCTTATAATGTGTACACTGGGTCTTTGGTGATGTAATGGTACATTCGCCTGACTTCAATACAGGTAACATGCATGGGTTCAGGTGTCAATTAGGGACTGATAGACAACCATTCACACACACAATCTCGATATGCGCACCTTGAATGACAACCAGCCCAAGGTGTAGTCCGCCTTCTGCTCGAGGTCCTCTTTTTTCAATGTCTTTGTCACATACAAGTTTACTCAACAAATCAGAGCTTTAATGTGGTTGCCAATTAACTCATTCACTCCCAGCCATTTTCACAGAAGCAATCCCATTCGCTCCCGGCTGTTTTACTGAATTTTGAGTCATTTTGCAAGGCCCACAGTTATTGTGTTCAATTCCTATAAAAGCATGGGACCTATCAAAAGAAAAATTAAAGTCTCTTCTTTCATCAGGAAAAAAAAAGTGTGTTTATATCTGTTTGCGTTTGCAGCAATTAGCATTAGATTTTTTTCTAGATGGCCCTGGTTGATCCCCTTTGCTCTGCTGCCACCTGCTGGCCGTTTGTATAATAACTACCATATCTGCAACCGTTCTTAGCAGTTGAGAGGCTGCATCAAAGCCTTCTGTATGCTTTAGCATAAAAAAAACAAACAAACAAAAAAAACGTATAAATATGTCTTTGGGACACTTAAAACATAAAAAAAACAAAAACATATTCACACGTTATTGGGAGCAAATGAGTTTTAAGTTACTTTCTGGAATTAAGTAATACGATTTTTAATTTTCACCTGTAAAGCGCAAAACTCTTAAATATGAGTTGTTTCCTATAAGCCCAACTTTAGCTCTTCACCTTCAACTTCAACTTTATACACAGTCCTTATGACATTTATACATTTTATTTAATTACAAAAAATATGAAACTAGTATTTTATTAATAATGAAATAAGTTTACAAAAGGGAACAAAAAGAATGTTGTGCTTGTGTTTGGAAGATTTGGATCTGGGATTTGGATATGGTATCTTGGTAATTTAAGCAGAATGGTGCATCATATGTCTGCCTCACGTTCAAGTGGTTCCAGATTTGCGTTTTCATGCTCATCCTGTGCTTTTTCTTTTCATTTCCTGCAGCAACACTATCTTCCTCCCATATCCCCAAAACATGCATTAGGTTAGTTGAAGACTCTAAATTGTCCATATGTGTGAATGTGAGATTGCTCATTAAATCTCACATCCAACCCAAAGGACGCAAAAATAAATCTTGTTATTGTGTACAGGTCTCCTGGTCTTTTAATTCAATTCTCATAATTCTCATCAAGCTGGGTAATTAGTGAGGATAAAATACAGTGGGTGATTTTAACATTAATTTCGACATTTAAAATGATAGCCAAGGCTCATCATTTACTTCATTATTAGACACAGTTGGGTTCTCTCAGGTAGGAGATTGAGCCCCCCCCCCCCCCCCGTCCTAATCACACAGTTGACCTTGTTTGCAGCATTAGGACTGACCATCCCACAATTTTACACAAAATCTAATCAACGTAATCACCCTTGACTTCTGACAAGTTGACTACACAGACAAAGCATTTCTTATTGCATATGTACAGTACCGGATAATGATGTCCACAATTTAAGGAGGCAATTACTCCTTTAACCTGAGGCCATGTCATATTTCAACAGGTGATTTGGAGTCTTGTCTTTTCATCTTACTCAAATTGATGAGCTTGAAGGAGGGAAACACCCTGCTAGTAACTACTATAGACTCTCTTGTGCTGCTAAGATAAAAGCGCTAAGACAAAAAGCTTGTACCTTATTACAATTCTCCAACTTGGAAATTAGACAGGAAATGAGGTTCAATTCCACTCGGGCCTTGCCTATTGCCATGTCAGCCTTGGGCTCATCTTTGGATGGTTCCTCATGTTTGTTCAAAACTTTCAGTTCTCCTTTGGCTGTCCTCTGCCTGCCTGTCTGATTAAACTTTTGGAATTTGGACTCAGCATTGGAGATGCGCACTATAGAATGTTTTTTTTTCTCCATTTTGTCCCACAGTAGCCTCTGTCCTCGCACATCAAATGTTCGTATGAATGAATGAACAACGTTTCAGTGAACAGATTTCAGTGGAGTAGTACAGTAAGCTATATAGAGAAAATGGAAGAAGCTGGGACACAAGACAAATGACATGACATTCTGATGTGGAAAAGAGGTACAGCGATGGACAGAGATCTCCACCACGCTGAATATACCAGGCTGTGTGAAAGTGGTAGAAAAGAGGTGATTGTAGCATTTTTAATAATACAAATGTTAGAGTGACATTAAAAAAAAGGCCACACATTATCCACTTGTATCGGATCACTTTCTATTACAACTATTTTATTGCCAAATCAGGGGAAAAGGGCATGAGGCTACTGTCCAGTATCTTAGCAACCAGTGCCAAATATGGACACGCTTGTGCTGGCCGCCATCGTTCAAGCGCAGTGTGAAAGGGGCTTAATGTACCACGGCACATTAAGCCACTGACTTGCGCCGTTATGGGTCTTGGCCGGTTTGTCTAATTTAACAGTTTTAATTCAGTTTTAATGCTGCTGATGCTTTTTTCAATGAGGGGTTCGTAACAGATTTTAATTGTCATCACGGCACATTCCTTTAAACGGACACGTGGAGTCCTAAGAGTTCTATTAAATTTTATGTACCTTAGGATAAAGATGTGTTTTTTTGTTTTGTTTTTTTAATCCCCCGTTTTACATCTGAGGTTAGATGTTGTAATAATGATTGCGGGAAAGTTTGTGCACACATACACACACACAAAAAAAAAATCCTTTTGAATTACTTAATTCTTATTTTGGATTACTGAATCCACCCTGAAGCAATGTATATTCTGTGTCACTATGAGCGAGGAATAATATTTGTAAACCCATGTGTAATTTTTCTCTTTCGCTTCACTCCTGAGGAGCTTTACCATCATTTTCTTTCATGGGATTAAGTCCCCTGTGGCCATGCGGTTCATAATGCTTTCTAATCACAGTCTCTACAGTGGAGAATTTGTCTCAACCTGCCATCTTAAGTCCTTTCCATACACTGTCATGTGCCATTCATCCTTCAAAGCGTCCTCTGGTGTTGCCATGGCATGACTGGGTCAGAGCACATTTAACGACTTGCCTCCGAGACAAACACTTCGTCATTCATCGCATGTGCCCCCATAATGAAGCTAAAGGATTGCTGCCTCCTCACCTCTAGAAGAACCAGAGAACATTCTGCACGGTGATCCCAAAGGCATTTATACCATGTCAGTACATCGGAATTTAAATCGATTATATAGGCTACACAACTTTGAACCTACACATTTAATTTGAAATTATGTATTTTGATCATATTTCCAAATGACTGCCTTATGTAGTATCATATAGCATTTGCGTATATTATGTAGCAGCGTGATTGTTTTATTTTTTATTTTTATGTGTTATACTGTCCCTCAAATACCCGCTGAATGCCGGGTCCGAAACTCATTGCCTGCTTCTGGCAATATCAAAATTTTAACAGACATTCCATCTATTAATGAACAATAAATGAAATACGAGACAAAAACAAACAAACAAAGTCTACAATAACAATATGTCAGGTGTACGGGGACAGTTTGTGTTTGGGTAAAAACAATCTTCACAGCAGAAAGCACCTGTTTCGTTCAGCATTACACATACTGTGACTAATCTAAATCTTGGCAGCAATCGGAACCCAATAATAAAATCACTGTGACTGTGCTTGGAAAAGCAGAAAACAATGCAAATGAAGCCAATGTCACAAAAAAAGTGATGCTGGCAATAGATAAATGGAGCACTGCGAAATGGATCAGTCTTATGTCATTGCTCACTTTTCCTTTCGACCAGGTAAGCAAGCTGAATTGTGTGCTATTGTTACACTTTAAAAACGGAGCTGAATACATCAAACATGTGTTTATTTAGTAGACAGAAATATGGTTGCATTGAACAAAAGGGTTGTATTAGTTCTGCATTTTGTTTTGCGTATGATAACACCCAAGCACTTCAATAAATTTTGATTTTCATTGCAGATCATGTCAGGTCAATGAGATGTTAATGCAAGCAGAGAATTTTTAATAGCTTATTTTGCAACATAGAAGGGTCATGGATTGACCATGGGGAGGCCACTGACTTTGTATCCGAAATGCAATGTGGCCTCTATTCTCAAGACTTCTACTCTATCTAACACAAAAGAAACTTCGCATCTCCAATGTTGTTTTCTTGAACAAGAAAAAAATGAATTGGGGGAACTCTGTCTCACTGCTAATGTTTTGAAAATAGTGTGTTTCTTTCCTTAACCTTGCGAGTGAGGGAGTTTGTACTTCAAGCTGCTCTTATATCACTCCTCTCCGGTGTGTGTAACCTGATTACTTTGTTTGACTTCTTGCTCATGTCGGGCTGTTTTTAGGCTGGCAGCATTTGAAAGAAATAGAGCAGGCAACACAAGTGTGCTCAAATACACACACATTCTGTGCATACAGTAGGATCCCTCGGTGAAATCACTTAAGTATATTGTGACAAAAATATGTTTGGAAGAAAAACATACAGTACAGTAGATCCTCGGGGCAGTTTTATTGCATCCAAAAAGTATGACTGACCCTTTTCCAACTTTTAGCTGGAGCTCAGTGTTGTACAATACTTTCCGTGGTAAGAACCATGTCTTATGCATTTGTGCACAAAACACATGCAAAGGTGGAACTATTTTCTTCACACAAACAAACACACGCAAACACACCACTCGACCAATTTTACATGACCCCACTTGACAATACATCGTCAAAATGGAAACTTTTGCTGCTTTTCATATTCTGATTTTTTATTCAGGTAGATTTGGTATTCAGAACGAGCAGCATACTGTAAAAGTGAGCACATAATTTACAATAGGATTAAATAGGTGCCCTTTGCAGGAATCTTAAAACCACTTTTGTGAATTCATTTCACCTCTAAAGTCAAACACCAATCAGTTTGACCAAATCTTTTGAAGAAAATTACTTGCATAGAAAAGTTGCATACAACATCAGTATTAGCATATATCCATCCGTCCATTCTCTTAACTGCTTATTCCTCACAAGGGTGGTGGGGGAGCCTATCCCAGCTGGCTTTGGGCAGTAGGCTTTTTTTTTTTTTTTTTTTTTTTTTTTTGGCCAGGCTCCAACTTACATTTGACCTGTTGCCTTGTCAGATCTGATCAAAAATTATAATAGGGTGCGTCTAGAACACATTACCAATATAGATGTGCAATAAAATTGTAATATATATAAAATAATTATATTAGTATATTTTTATGTAATATATATAGTGAATAATTGTATTAGCATATCATGACTCAGTATATATATATATATATATATATATATATATATATATATATATATATATATATATATATATATATATATATATACAGTATATATATATATATATATATATATATATATATATATATATATATATATATATATATATATATATATATATATATATATACAGTATATATATATACAGTATATATATATATATATATATATATATATATATATATATATATATATATATATATAATATATATGTGATTAATTGTATTAGCATATCATGACTCATTATTTTACATACAGGACTGTCTCAGAAAATTAGAATATTGTGTTAACGTCCATTATTTTCTGTAATGCAATTAAATAAGCAAAATGCCATACATTCTGGATTCATTACTAATCAACTGAAATATTGCAAACCTTTTATTGTTTTAATATTGCTGATTATGGCATTTTCAGCCAAATATCTTATCTCAAAATATCAGAATATTTCCTCAGACCAAGTAAAAAAAAATGCCATAATCAGCAATATTAAAACAATAAAAGGCTTGCAATAGTTCAGTTGATTTGTAATGATTCCAGAATGTATGGCATTTTTGCTTATTTAATTGTATTACAGAAAATAATGGACTTTACCACAATATTCTAATTTTCTGAGACAGTCCTGTATATTAGAGTTTTATTGTACACACACATATATGCATATATAAGGCAACGGTTCAAGGGCAAATTTGAGCCTGGCCCAGCTGAAAATAAAAACAGTATTCTTACGGTAACAGTAAGAATCTACTGTCAACACAGAGACCATTGCCAAAGATGAAATGTTTTATTGCGTTTATGTTGATGATTCTTAACGTTGGTTCAGAATTGCAGTCGTGATACATGTTGGAAATACTGGTGAGAAATGGGACGTTATCTCTGCTGCACCTTGGGACAAAATGAACGGAATACCTTTACTTTAGCCTCAGGACCTGAAAAACAATCAGGACCTCCGAGCAGACAGACCATGGATAAATAATGCAAATACTAGAAGACACCATTTTATTGAAGGTTCTTGTGTGACAAGACTCCAGATGTTTATAATGAGCATCTATCTGCCATGGGAAATCTGCTGTCACTGCCAAGTACGTGAAGTGCTTTGGCATTTGTTAGTGAGATGGTCTTGAATTTCAAATTAAGCTTAAAAATATTTTTGAGAAGCTAATAATGGATCATAAAGCCAAACACGCACACTAAACATAATTCAGCGATAACGGGTGAGACATTTGATAATGCTGAGTAGATTTAGGTATATTTTATTGTAATTGATTGATTGATTAATTTGCTAATTGCAGTAAATTAACATATTTGTTCAAAATGACAAATGCAGTGTTTTGGACATAATTGGAAGGTTATAAGTAGTTTCTTATGTCAGTCTCGCACATTTATAATATAATATAATGTACATTTGCAATTTCACTGAATGGGAACTGAACCCACCCACCTAAAATGAAGTCAGGCAAATGTACCGCTACGCCATCAGTGATCCTAATCAGAGTGTTTCATGGATTAAACGATTTATATTACCAAATTATTCAAAAGCCCAGGGGAATAATTTATCTAATTTAGCTCCATGATTGACTTTATTGTAAAATACTATGTGTTGCCATGACCTTGTTCATTATCTCAAACTATGTAAAATATGATTTTGTAATTGTGCTGTAAAAGGAATTGTGACCCAAGAAAATGATTACCGTAAAATCCCTTGTATAATACGCACCTCACAACCCAACATCAACATTAAAAAGTTTTTTTGTTTTTTTTTTCTCTGTACCCATGTATAATATGGTACCCTGAATTGCTGGAGTCCATTATTACTATTTGGGGCATCAAATAAATTATAAAATGTTTCCATGCAATGTGCGCACATGCTTTTTTGTGCACTGAATGAGTATTTTTATGGATACTTAAAATGTGTATTACTGCGAGTGGTCTGTGAACGCGCCTACAGTCAGCCAACTCCTTAAAATGTAACACTGGAGTTAAATATTCTCTCCGTCTGGGCACGTATGAGGAATGGAAATTATTGCTGTCTTATATATATAATAAGCCAACTTCTGTTCTGCTTCTGGTGTCCTCTTACACATCCAGTCCCAACACTATTAAACGTATGGAGGGAGTTTGTCACTTCTTTTGCTAATGTATTTGGGCTATGCACAACAAGCAACAATCACGGAATGCAAAGAGGAGCTGCATACAGAGCCCATCAACTGATGTGTTCGTATGCAGACTCTGGCCGACTAAGGTTGAATAGATTCTTTGTTTAATTATTCTTCTACTTTAGAATGCCAAGTATTATTCGCATAGTTGTTTTGGTTGACACCAAGTCATAAGTAAATCATTGTTTTGCTTGTGATTGCTATGCACAGGGAATACTTGGGAACAGCTGGCACTGAGGATATGCTATGGCTTTTTCTTTTTAAAAATAAATCAAATAAAATCAAACACTATCATGGATGTGCAGCCCACTAACCTGTTCCAACTGTTGAGACGTTATCATGTCAGCGTGACTGAAAAATTAGTGCTGGTTCCAGCACTTCGATATACCAAATTAAGCCACTTTGAAAGGATCATAGGTTTTTGTTTTTTGTTTTTTTCAATGAGAAAATTCCCACCATTTTGTTATGGTTATTGTCATCCTAGAACATTCCTAATCTTTCAAGGTGGATGCACTTTAACTGGATGGTTAATCAAAAGCCAAATGTTATCCTTTGCCAAGTAAATGGTATGAAATGTAGCGGAGGAAGTGCAAAATTATTAATAACAGGGTGAGATGAAAGTGTGAGAAGCAGATCCAATTTCATGGCTATATTACTCAAGAAATGGTCAGACGTGTGGCACATAATTTGCTGTTATTACACTGCATTTTAGCTGAAATAAAAGGAAAAGTAAACCCAGCTGAGGTGGGATTCACAAGAAAGTGTAGAGTTTTGCTTCAGTATTAAATATTGCACGTAATGTCATTCATAATAATAAAGTTTTTCATGGAGCTGTACCAGAACTTATGAGACATGAATGTGTAACAAATGATCCATCTATCCATCCATTTTCCGTACCGCTTACTCCTCACAAGGGTCGCGGGGGCGTTGGAGCCTATCCCAGCCGGCATCGGGCAGTAGGCGGGCCCTGAACTGGTTGCCAACCAATCGCAGGGCTCACAGAGATGAACAACCAACCACACTCACACTCACACCTAGGTACAAGTCACAGTGTTCAAATAACCTGCCATACATGTCTTTGGAATGTGGTAGGAGACCGGAGTACCCGGAGAAGACCCACACAGGCACAGGGAGAACATGCAAATTCCACCCAGGAAGGCCGGAGCCCAGACTCGATCTTGCGTCCTCAGCACTGGGAGGCGGACGTGCTAACCACTCTTCCTCCTCCCTGTGACAAATGATCTTCTCAGTTATATACAATAACTTGATGATTACTCACTGCATCAGTTTGTTTACAGCACTACAGTGTCCGGCAAGCGGATTTTATTCATTCATGTTTTTGTGTGTTTGGGTTTTTACTTTTCGAGAACAACTGTTAAGCAGAAAGTAAAAATTAGTTGAACAAAAGTGTGTGGTGGGCGGAAAGGAAAACGTTTTAGCAAGAACTTTTGAATTTGGATTGCTTCCACAGCTCCACATCTATACAATCTATACTGTAGTTTACATTCTCTGGTTCAAAACAGTTATTGGGGAAATCCAGCTCCAGAAAGTAAAAAGACTGCCAAAGATTGGTTTTTGCCACAGCTGCTTCTACTCAACTAACAGGTAAACGAGTCCGTCTCCACCCGTTTAGTAGAAGCACCTGTGACTAAAGCCAAACAGTTTCAGGGTTTTTACTTTATGGATTCCACAACCCTGAAGTTTGTAAACGGTGTCTGTCAGTTGGATTCATGTTCACTCAGAGAGAATAAAAAATAAAAATAAAAATGCACGAAGATACATCACAAATAGAGCAAACACCGTGTTTGTCAATAATGCTATATTTGGGTGAGCCAACCCACAATAGAAAAGGTTTATTGTGGGCTTATCCAAGTTTTGTCAAGAATTCTGTGGGTTAAAAGTAAATTAATTGTTAATGTCCACTATTAAATGGCTGAAGTTAGTACAACATTCTGCCGCAAGACTTTGGTCTCCAGTACTCTGGAATGCCCTGAGGAAATTGTTTACATCTTGACATAAGACCTCTTCATGCATATACTGTACTCTTGCATTTAGTTAAACCACGCTGTATTGTAGGCCTGTTTTACTGCCGCTTCTCCTCTCATGCCCCGTCCTCTCCTGCTTGAAGAGTAGGCAAGGTGGGAGTGACTAAATCTGATGCTTTTTCTGCATGGATATTGCATCGACTGACCAGGACAAGATCTGAGGCGGACCACTTCCCCGAGGTGTTGTTATGGAGGATTTTGCATCGACTGACCGGGCCACTTCCCTGATGGCGTCTCTCCGTGGTGCTTCATCTTATTGAATGGATTCCCACGTTGTCCTAGTTAACATTGTATAGCACCACATTATGTGTTAAATGTTGCCCACTCTTCATCCATTGGAGCCTGGTTATCCTGGAAGGGGATCCCTCCATATGTGGTCCCTTCTCAAGGGTCCCCCAAATGGGGTTTTGAGTTTTTCCTTGCCCAGTTGGGGGGTTTAGATCACTGCGCTACTGCATATGGGCTGCATCAAAGAGTATAAAGAGGAGCTGCTTATTTGTTTAATGAATTTTCTATTTTAGAATGCCAAGTCATATTTCTACAGTTGTTTTGGATGACACCAAGCCAAAAATAAATCTAATTTTAACACTGAATGCGAGGCAGAGGGACCTCGCTTAGAGTATACAAAGGATCAGCTGGCAGTAAAAAATTATTTATTTTGTAAACCTGATGCAGACTTTTCTTAAAAAACCCCAAAACAAAACAAAACATTTTGTCATTGCTCCAGATGTGGTTCTTGTTGCCACTTTTTTAGATGGACTCGTTATTTTACTTCCAATTAAAATTACCATTATAGTAGCCATTTATACATACATATATATATATATATATATATATATATATATATATATATATATATATATATATATATATATATATATATATATATATATATATATATATATATATATATATATATATATATATCAAGATATAAACTCTTCCTTAAATTCACAAACTGGGTTTTAAAATGTTGAAAAACATATCAGTAGCTCTGACTCAGTGGACATCAAAGAGAGTGCCAAAAGCATTTTCCCAATTCTAGGATGAGCTTGGTTAATATTTTATTTGTTTGATATGAAACTGACCTCTCTCCCACACATTCCGATACAGATACGTTAATTTGCACCGTTGCCGTGATGAAAGTTTTGGTTGTTGCTCACTTTTTTTTTTTTCCTGGAAATGGCTCTGCTGCCCCAGCATACTCACGATAGATGCTGTAAAGGCAAAACCTCTCTGATAATTGTTTCTCACAAAGTATCCACATTGTTCAAAAGCGGTCTTCTAATCAAGTTTTTTATTCTTTTGCCAGTTGACCTTTGTTTTTCTTTGCAACACACTAATGGTCATTCGTTACTCCAAAGCCCATTTTATTTTGTTGTAATGTTGTTCTATTTTCTTTTTCAGTAGAATGCCCATGTATTTAACATAAAACTAATTACTAATTGCATTTAAATGTGTATTGAATGCTGGGGGAGTAATTAAAGACACAAACTCTAATAAAATGAATGCAAGTTAAATAAGTGCAATCAATCCAAATAATTTAATGCATTGACCTGAATTTTAATGTTATTACTCAGGAAAAAAGAAATGGTGGTCGGGGACATTGTTTCCACCAATTTGCACTCTAGTGTACAAAATGTACTTTCGCATCTAATATGTTTAAATGCATTGATTGTATTCATTTTTCCTTCAATGTAAAATAAGTGATCAATCATTTATGCATTCCTCCTCTTTTTTTTTTTTTTATTCTTTTTTTAAATTTTATTTTATTTTTATTTTATTGGGAGGGGGGGGGGGGGGGCATTCTCAAAGCTCTGTCACAAAATAAATATGAGGACCAAGCAATAAAACCAGGTGAATGCATGTTTGTTTGGTAGATTTAAGAAAATAGCACATCTGTCTCACAAACTCAAAAGTTGCTGGATTTGATTGGAATTCTTTTCTAGCATATGCGGGTCTACTCTGGTTTCTTCCTATCTTGGAAGAATTCTCATCAAATTGACAAACTGACATATTGAGGCTAAAATGGCTCACACACACACACACATCCGTACTTCATCACTCTGAGACATTTTCCGTGCACAGTCAGGAGATTGCAATACACATTAGATATTTAATGATAGTAGAATATGTGTTATGGGGTAATATGTCTCATATGCATATCTGGTGTTTTAACTTGTTACATACCGTGGATTTTAAAAGTACATACCTCAGTTCCAATTGAAGGTTTTTTGTGACTTCAAAAATGAGAGTAATAAATCAATTTGACATGATTCTAAACTTTTCTAACATTATAGTGACCTGTGCAACCTCATTGAAAAAAAATCTTTTCAACGGTGAATGTAAAAACAAACTGAGATAATGTGGTTGAGCAAGTTTACATAATCTCATATAGTGTTGGTGAGGATGTGGCTGTGTTCAGAATTAACCAATAACAATGGGAGTTGGCCCTCACCTGTCACCATTTAAAAGTTCAAATCCCAAACTAAGCTTTTCCCTTTTTGTACTTTCTAAGCATCCATCAAGTATACTTATTATTATTATTATTATTATTGTTGTTGTTGTTGTTGTTGTTGTTGTTATTATTATTATTATTAAAATGCATTTCTTTCTTTTATTGTCATTCCATCCTCTACCGATTATCCCATCGGGTCACAGCAGCAACTTTACCAAGACAAACTCTCTCCAACCACTTTTTTTTTTTTTTTTTTTACTGCATGCTGTGATCCCTGATTGGCACATATCTGATTCATATTCCAATTGGAGAGACTTGATTCCATTATGATGATGTTCAATTCGAGAGTGTTCTTTTTCTCCATACGCATAAATAATACCAGAATTAGGTCATATGGAGCAAATCAATTGTATCACTTGTAGTGTTAACTCAGCAAGTATGGTAATGAGCATGTTTAATTAAAAAATAAAATAAAATCAGCAAAATTAGAAGTTTAAAGATAAGATATTTTTCACTTCATGCACACGGTTCACTAGATTGGACTTTACAGCTATAAAATTCATGGTTTTAAACGGTGTTTTGGTGTGTGGCTACAGAAAAACATTTTTACTGTATACAGTACATTGTGCAGTTGGTCAGAGGATGTGACGATATTGTCTGTCACCATTTGTAATTAACACAAAAAGGTACATACAGAAAGCCTGCGGATCCGACAGTATTCCCCTTGAACAGGCTGAGGGCCCAGGGACCCCATTACATTAACTGATGAGGGCTATTTCTCATTCCTGGCCAGTCGCTCCACAGCCATTAGTGTGTGCATTATTGACCTGTGGAGAGGTCTTTGTGCTTACGGGGAAACCCCTGCAGGTCAAATCAACCTAACGCCCCAACCCTCCCATGGTCCTCCCTAACCCTCATCAGCAGGCATTAAAAGTGAGAAAATGAAATGAGACCGGGGTGAGACCAGACGTGTCGGTCTGAATGGAGGTAGAGGAGGCATTCGAGGGCCTGATTTCAGAAGCAACAGCAGAATAATTGAGGTGGCCATACAACTTAACCTCTGTGTTTTCATGGAGATTTATAGTAGTTATTAGGAAAACAACCTTCACAGTTATACAAAATGCTTTTGTTGCTATCCATTTGTGGCAACATCTTACGAAAGGGTTAAAGCTTACAATATTAAAGGTTATGTACAAAAACAACTGCAGTGATTGGTTTTTGCTCTGATAACTTTGCCTTTTATGAGGACTTCTATAGACAGGCGGGTGCCTCTTCAAAATCATGGGTAATCAGTTGTATTGAACATAGGTGGACTGGAACCATAGTGGATAAAAATTTTAAAGATGATCAAGAGAAATGAAAGGATAGCATCAAACACTCGACATCTTCCTCAAAATGTTTTTTTTTTCTCCATTCCTGACTTTTAAAAAATAAATTTGGTTTTATAGTGGGTTCAGAAGGGTTCCAAATACCTTCAATGCACTGAATGTTTTGCCATTATTTACACATGACATAAAATTCATGAATACAATTATAGCTCCTCTTTACTTTGTAATGATAGAGAGTCAGAGCTGCATTACAATCACACTTCTGATGTGTGTTGATGTCTTTTAACATTGAAGATGCAGTGCATAACAAATCTTGACCAGAAGAGCCACTGTCAACACACTCAGAGATGAAGCGGGCTCTCACAACTACTTGCTTAGCAGTGAGCCAACCCTCTGCTGGACAAAAATGGAACAAAACCAAGCTAGCGTTGAAACATGTGTGTTGTGTTGTGTTAATCTTCTTATACAGTATGATTTTTTTTTAAATATATTTTTTTACTTTGAGCAGATCTGATATGAGCAGAGTTTTAAGACATTGACTCCATAATGTTAACATGCAGTGCACCTGTGCGGCAACACCAGCTTTCAAAATGTTTTCCTAATCATCCATTTATTCAGGTTTGTTCTTTCACTCGTCACCCATCTGCATCCCATTAGGAAGGAAAGGCTTCGTTAGCATACCGGTTTCTCTCAACTAAAACTCATTCAATGAGCTTGAAATTAACACTTCAAGCCAGAAGGGGGCAAATGGCAGACATGTAAGCAGTTGGGTGTCATTTTTTGCATTAAAAAAATGCCCATAGACTCTATAAAACCAGAGTGTGTACTAAATTACAAACCAATCATATTGGATCAGTTCTCATTCTTTACTTTTATGTGAAGTTGTGAACACTGGCAGAAGCTGAGATTCTAGCTCACTGTCATTTAACACAATTTACCCTCTGCATACAGCAGTCAATGATCCTCATCTATTTTTACATTCTTTCCAATTGACAAGTGACCGTAAAAGTCACCTTTTGTCTGCTCACTTTTCCCTGTTTAAACACGAGCAGGGGTTCCAATCAGGCTATTGAAGAACCTCTGACAAGAAACACTGTACACAAGTTTCAAGAGCCTCAAGCTGTTTGTCTTAACAACCCTTGGGAACCACTTGGGAGACTGAACTTCTCTTCAGCTAAGTGGATTGGCAGAGGCGGGCATTTAATGACTGAAGTCCCTGCATAGCTTCCAGAAGATAGTATTAACATGCAGTCCAAAATGGGATCCAACTGGGCTGTTACTATTCTCTGTCCCAACATTAATACTTGTCAAATATTGGGAGTGTTTTGATTGCCATCAACATCGAAGCACTTCATAAAGCTCCAGGTACATTCGTCTTCTACTTCTTAAAAAGCATAGTCGACTGATTTCAGGGGGATTATATTATAAGCCGTAATTTAAAAATACATATATTAATAATGGCATTTTTTTTAATTTTGTGTTATTTCAGTTTAGTGGCACTACTTTATATGATTATGGTGTGAATTCACGATGTTATATGTGTTCTTATTGTATGACAGCTGAGAAAATTAAGCTTTCACACAATGTACTTCTACGGGGCAAAAAAACATCCATTGTCATTCATCAAAGGATTCAAATTCAATCAAAGACTGAAAATGCATTTCTCCTCTGGTATGGGAAAGCTGTTATTTTTCTCAGTCCAAACACATCATTTCCAAAAAATCAGAACTATAGGAGTTTTTTCTGCAAGGAGATTGAAGGCAAGATCACAGACTGAAAAGCAATTACTGTTTGTCAGCGCAAGATCAAAGTACTTGGGCATCAACTGTGAATTAAACAAGTTTCAAACCATATTCCGAGTCACTTCAGAATCATGGAATATTTCAAGCCTTGTCGAGGAGTCATTAGCAATTCTTGACTGGTTGTACAAAATCTGAATCTTGAATCTTTTTGACGCAATAAAGTGCAGATCGTGAAGAGAATCACGCTTTGTTGTTTAGTGTTGTTTTTAGCATTAGCATTCCCAGTCCAGTTAGCTATTGGTTGACCTTTTTTTTTTTTTTTTTTTTTTTCCACAAAAAGGAGGATACTGGTCTTGAGGTACTAAAACGATACTCAAAGTTGATTCAAAGATGTCACTATAACTATTTATAATTTGTGCTATAAAACTCTCTTTTGAAGTCTGAAGACAAATGAATAAAAAAAGGAGTAAGCGATTTAGCAAATGGATGGATGGATGGATGGATGGATGGATGGATGGATGACAGGCAGACAGACAGACAGACAGACAGACAGACAGACAGACAGAACACATTTTAATTGGTCCTGAGAAAAAAACAAAACAAAGAAAAACATTTTTATGAGTTTATAAAACCACACCCGGACAGCCCAAACAGGATGTAAAAAAGTAGACATGTCCGGGCAAAAGAGGACATTTGGTCACTCAATTTATGTTTGAAATGCATGTCCTTCATGACTCGAGTGCGACAGCAGTGACTTAAATGTAGTTGAAGCCATGGAGTACATTGACTTTGTTTTACTGGCAATTTACTCACACAATCTCAGCAGAGTCTGTATCAAGAATACTCAACTAAAGCAACCAGTCAGGTGGTCCAGTGACATTAACTGGACAGGTCACAACCCACACAGGATGCAGGAAACATAGGCATGGTTTTCTTGGCATATTAATATTAATTTCTCTTATGGGATGAATAAAATATGTTATCATCTCTTCATTAAAACAGCATTAGCTTTTTTCAAAATGTACATGTAAATTGGAGTTATTATAAACCGAACATCAAAATCGGATTTAGATAACATGAAAAGACCGTTGGGCTTTTCAGGAGTTGACGGCGCATCTGTGCGTGTGTTTTTCCTCTTAGTGTAACTTCAAAGCAAACGTCTCCTTCCCATAATAGCTTTTATCCACTGTAAAGAAAACGAGGTAATGCAGCGGTGCGGGTGCGTGTACGTGTGCGTCTTGTTTGCCTGAAGAAATGAATACCTGATGTACACTTTCAACCTTTATTCACACACTCATCAAGAGTCTTCTTTTTTTCCCACATAAATGTAGCTTACATTTTAACATTGTCCTCTACGTAAGCCAACAAATGTGGTTGCCCCTCTTTAGTGCTACACGGGCTGCTATAAAATGCTAATACTAATTCTATTAACATTCCAAGCATGCCGAGTGTCTCACTAATGGCTGCTTCTATGGATTGGATGGAAGTCATCTTATTTAGGCAGATCAAACTTAAGGCATTCACCAGAGCAAAGATATCATCACACATTATATGAGCAGCTGCATATATTTTTCATTGGCTTGACATTGTAGGGAGATGCGAGTGTGGCGCCACATAAATCAAACTGACAATACAATGGACCTGAAATGGATCAGGGTGAGACGCAGAGGATACAAGTAGCATGCACATTTTCGCGCAGTGACACAAAATGCGAAATGCAAATGTTATCGTTCTTCCATGGTTCATTTCTCCAGTATGGATGTTATTAGTCAACTCTGTTTCATAATTCATTGAGCAAAATATCTTTAGCAGCACTTTGGCGTAATCAACTCATTGTGTCACAGGAACAAAAGCTTTATGATATTTAAAATTATTACTTTAAAATATTTCCTGGATTAAAATCACATTTTATTTAACACCGAAAGTTTTGCCAATGTGTAATACTCTAAACCATCGAACATCAGAGGTTCGGTGAGTCAGTCTCAGGGTTTCCACATACCCGACTCAAATAATTTGTGATAATACATCCCTCTTAGCCATCATTGGCTGCAGATCATGCTACATTGCATGGCATATCTATGCTCCAGGAAATTTGGTGTGCTCAGTAGATGAAAATGGTTGAACAAATATTTGCAATATGTATAACAGAACGGATGGCATTCCACAGGGTTCAATTCGGGGGCCTCTGTTGTTTTTATTGTATATACCGTCTCTGGGTTCCTTCTTAAGAAATACGTAGTGGTTGCCTAAAGTGCTCTATAAATGTATAGTGGAGTTGACTGATTAGAGCCAGGGCGTCTTAACTTTATGATGATTTGCATTGCCAAGTTGAGCAATTCTAGTCTAGCACAACTAGCTATCTAGCAAACCTTAAGGAACACTTCCTGAAGCTGCATGAAGATGGGGATGAAAAGGCTACTCTTACTGTGCCTTTTGTTCACCACTAAACCCTATAACTGTCTCTTCAGCTTGGAAAAAAAAATTAATCTTATATTTTTCAATAAATAAAGGTTTTGGTGAATGATGGTGGGGTGCAGTACCATCAACAAGGTTAAGAGCCACTTCTCTAAACTTTTTGGAAGTAGAAAATCCTTCAACCGTGATCTGCGGTTGAGTTGGTGAAAATACACATTTTAGACATTTTAGTTTTTGTAAAACAACAATTTTGATTTTTGTCATGTTTTGATTTGGGAAACAACCGTGATTCTCAAACTTTTAACACCAAGTACCACCCAATAAATATTTAGCACTCCAAGTAGCACGTTGAATCCAGGTTGACATGTAAACAGAGTGTGTAATGTGTTCACACTTTAAATCTTATTGATGCTGAACATTGCAGTGTTGACTTTTGGCGCTATCTCATCCGCCCCTTTGAAGAGTACAAACTTGGGATGCCTTTTTGACCTGAAAAGATATAGGCACTGAACTATTGAATCTACGTATTACGCAACTCCAGGTAATCACACAGAGGTTATTTTTCAGTCAGATAGAATCCTAGTAGCTTGTAACATACTGAAAGTGGAATCTTGTTATGCCATCTGACCTCTGCACTAGAAAAACTTCATATGTTGCTTCAAATAAGGTTTGTCAAATCATTCACAGGATCTTTTAAAACTTCCATATTGTGGTTTGTATAGTATATTGCTGATGCAAGCACCGATCACACCTGCTACTATCCTTCCATCCATCGATTTTCTTAACCGCTTACTCCTCAACAAGGGTCGCGGGGGCGCTGGAGCCTATCCCAGCCAGCTGTAGACTGGGTACACCCTGAACCAGTTGCCAGCCAATCGCAGGGCAGACCTAGCACAATTGATACATTAAAAAAAGATATAATTTTAAAGAAAGGCATCCATCCATCCATCATCTGAACCAGTTATCCTCCTGCGTACGTCCAGATAACTACATAATTTCTTTGACAAAGTGTTACTCCATGGGCAACAAGTCCTCCAACACAATATGACCATATTGCTTGTTTTACCATGCACGAAAATACGACCAAATAAAGCGTATTTCATGACAGGTCCCCGTCGGTACGTTCTCCTTCTTGACAACAATTCCTTGTCACTTTTGGGTATTCGTCGTCACTTCTGGGATGAGATACTAATCTTTGGGGTTAGTATTGGGCTTTCAGTGAGGTTGTACATGTTACGTCTTCACATGGAACAACACTAGTTTAGGTTAGGAAGAAGCTGAGAGAGAGACCTATGTGGTAGTATTAATCGGAGGACTGTCTCCCATGAAAACTGAGACAATAATAATCTGAAACTTTCCAAAAGGTTCAAAGTTGAGGTCACTTCATACGGAAATTCATAGAGTTTTGCAGTACTCTACATTTCCAAGAACATTCTATTCCATTCGGTGTCTTTGGGTGGAGAGAAGCAAGGGGTTAAATTACAAATAGGTAAACAGATCAAAAGAAAGTAAATGACATTTGTATATCTTGCATGGAAAATGAAAGTGTAAAGGAGAGAACAAACATGGAGAAGAGTGTGTCTTCTTATTCTTTGTGAAAACACTTTGGTGCAGAGGCTATTGTTTAGACTCGTGATCCCTGTAGCTGCAGAAGCCTTAATGAAAAGTGCTCTAAACCCCTTTCCCCATGCCTTCACTTTCTCTAAGACTCTATGATAGATGGTCCATTTTACAGCCTATTTCATCTGCAGTGCTCTTCTAAACTGTATTTTTAGGGTGCTTTTACGTGAACCATAAGTTTTTTGCGACTTAGTTATTCATCAGAGAGGTGGCTGAAAGACACACTGGCTTCCAGGAAATTGTCGTCCTAATCCATCGTCCTCTCCCTGTTTCATTGTTGTTTATCCCTCCTCAATATGTTCCAAATCTCAAAGCTTGCACCTGGCATTCTACATTCTTGACCTTGCAGATGGCTCAAAGTGGAAGTACATGAGTTTGCCAAGAAGATAACATTTTTAGACTAAAATTAAAGAATCGGAAGCCAGGGAAAATGTTGATTTAATTATGGGCAAGCCAGCCTCAGCCTCACTACCATGGTCATAAACTAGTCCCTCTTATGTTGTGACACCCTGAAGCGAAGTCCGAGTAATGAGGCGGGGAATGTGGAGAGCCAGTCATCCAGTCGGTCCTCCAGGTCACACTAACACAAAGAAGGGACATTAAAAACGATCCATGGGACCTTGTGTGGGTTTTATATAGTTATAAGGTCTCATCTGCGTACGGTTGTGACAATTACGGTTGTGATTTCCATTCTGCCTGATAAATGGCATCTACAATTTTTACTTGGGTGATTGCTTTCCATAAATCTCCTCAGATTAAATAGTGTACTCTGCGCTGATGGCACTTAAAAAGCAATCTCCTTTTTTAATGGCATCCTGGAGTTCAGGAGGTACAGTAGACTCAGAATCTACTCCCCGGCCTTATTTCATGGTGATGAACTAAGTTTTGTTGCGGATCGTACGCATTCAGTATTTCAAACCACCAGTATGCGCCATGCAGCAATGTACTGTACTGAACCAGTGTCCTGCCCCAGGGGAAGGTCACGTCAACCAAGGCCACGGTTGACGCATGGCTCCGAGGTGTTCACACATCTGGACCCCTTCGCCCTGCCCCCCGCTGGTTCCCACAGGCCGAATTGCCCTCGCCTGTGGACATCAGTGTGTCGTGGCAGCTGGGAACTACACATGTTTTTCTCCTACCCTGTCAGCAAAAGGTCAGGAGGGTTCCACAACACTAACCAGAGCACGCTCACACATAAGGGACATTTGCACTTTGTTTCGTACAGTAAGTACAATGTGGTATAGACCGTGAAAGCCTCGGTGAGGTGAATAATGATTTGAATACAGTCATCATGGAACCTAAAAATACAGTATACAAATTGTGCATGTTATTGCACTAATATGTTGTGCATACAGAAAGACATTTGTAGTCTATTCTATTCTCCCCCTTTTGTCTAGTAGGTAGCTGAACACTAAAGCACCACAAGGGAGACGTTGACCCTGTTTGAGAATCATTACCCCAGCATCTGTCTACAATACAACAACACAAGCTGGAAGCTTGCCACTAGGTATAGTCCAGAAAAGCATTTTTATAGCAAGCATTGTACAGTATATGTTTTGTACGGTGTTTATTATACTTTAATTGTAGTAAAGAATCATTTAAAATTGGCTTCCTTTGTTTTGAACAAATTAGTATTTGTTTTTTAAGAGCATAATAAAGTTTGTATGAAAACACAGCTTGACATGTTTTGATAGGTAAGGGCATCCATTGGTTCAGCACATTTAATAAGGGATTAGAAAGTAACATGTTTGTGGTAAGTATTAAGAAGATTATACATGCACAGTCAACCTCAAACATAACAAAACTGCCTTGATAGAATTTTAGCTTCCATCTTGTGTGATCATGAATCACAGTCAAGAGATCCTGTGTTAAAATGTCAGCTCACACCCTCCTGTGCGAGTTTCTGATTTGCATGGAATATCACCGGGAATCGAGGCTGCCATCCACGTTCCAAAAACATGTAAATTAGATTATTTCAAGACTGTAAATTATCCACAGGTGTAAATTGTTGCTTGTCTTTATGTGCCCTGCGATTGAACAGTCAGAGTGTAGCAAATCTCAAGCCCAATATCAGGCTCTAGCTCACTAGCCACCTAAAACTATAAGTGGAATTATGTGTTTAAATATCAGTGCTGATCAGTGAACAGTTACCAGTTCAAACCAATCATTTATGCTGCACATGATCTGACAACAGAAGTGAAAGTCAGCCCCAAGTGAAGTGAATGTTTTTTAAGCCCAGTTTAAAAACTATTCATTTTTTAATATACTTATGATTTAGCTCTTTCAATGCATTTTTAAAATCTTTTTTAAAAATCTTTTTCTTGCACCTTATGTTCTTTTAGTAAACTATCCTTTAAATCTATGCACTTTGTTCTCAGATGTTTTTAAATCTACCCGTAAAGCACATTGTGTTAACTTGTGTATGAAATGTACTATATAAAGGTCACAACTTCTGTCTACAGTCTCTTATTGGCCATTAAATACATTGCGTTAACTTGTGTATGAAATGTGCTATATAAAGGTCACACATTCTGTCTCTACAGCCTCTTATTGGCTATTTTTGTCATTGTGTAACAACTGACAAGTTTTAAAAACAATACAAATTTTAATTAGAGGCATAAGATGATGACAGAAAGGGATGAAAAAAAAAACATGTTAATATTTTACTGCCAGGTCATACAAACCCTGTTAAGACATGAAAAAAAAGTGTTTTTCCAAACTGCAAATTTCACCTTCAGAATGTTTTGACAAAAGAGGAGGAATAAGAGAGGCTATCTCCTCTGCAACAACACAGAAGGCGGATGCTGTGTCAGTCACAATAACTATATTAAAGGCAGCTGAGACCTGAGGAATTGTGGAAAGTTTAACCATATGACCAATACCTGTGGAAACACATTGTTGCTCAATTAACATTACCTGGAAGAAACCGCTGGACAAAACAAACAAAAAACAACAACAAAAAACAGGTCTTACATGTTACATGTTCAACAAAACAAGAAAGACCATTAAGAATATTTTCTAGCGTCACAAACGTTCATCTCTCAGTGGGATAGGGGCTAGGTTTTTGATTTTTAATTAGAAATATGAGAACATCAATACCTCACATATGGAGACATTAGTTCAGATTGAATATAATTATCCGAGCATATTAGAATTGTGTCACTCCGTGAGAGTAAAATTAGAAATTCATTCAATTTGTCACAAGGACAATTTGAACATGAATTGAAAATGACTCATGGGTAATGGTTTGGCTGTAAGTTTAAAATGGGTCTGCCCAAGTTCACTGACTAAAAGTTGGACAAATCTGATGAAAATTCCCTGCATGACTTTTGAGTAAACAACTGTGGCCACTTATGCTGCTGTCGCACTGCGAGTTGAATGTTAGTGGAATACAAACCATTCAAAATGATCTGCATTTGCTATTAGTGTGTCTAAAAAATGAACCCCAGCAAATAAATGGAACAATTACACATAATGAACTCACCTTAAATTGAAGCTATTACACAGTCGCTTGAGTTCATTACATTAAATGCAGAACTTTGAGGCACTGCTCTCTGGTAATGCCACAGTTTACTCAAGCTGCTCCCTTCTTCAAGTCATCCAATTCCACTCCCTCCCTCATGGCCTTTGTAAATAACATCCAATCATTTACAATAAGTCCCCCGCAGAGATCTAAGTAATATGATCATGCTGTATTTCTAAAACTGGGTAGTATAAAACAATAGCACATGAAAAATAGAGATGGAAGGCCCAAATAGAGGCCCTGTTTGGCTATACATTACAGTATAGAGGCAGTGCAGGGAAATATGCTGACACCAGGCCTCTGCCTCCCTTTCTTGCCCTCTGTGGACACTTCATAAAACAAACGGCGGGTGTAAATTTAGAGTATGCAGCCGTAAACAATAGGCCACAGGGAAAAGTTTAGAGAGTTCAGCTTGGATAACAGTTTAGCCAGAAGAACCTGCTGATGATGAATAGGTTTGTTTGTCACCTTTCCTCCTTCTCTGGGGAGCAATGATATGGATCACGGAGGAAAAGATGAGAGAGGGATACAAGGGGAAAAGACAAACAGCATCCTAAATACAAGCATATTGCAAACAGAATAGAAAATATCTGCACTTTGCACCGCCAACAATACGGCATGTTACGGTTTATTAAATACTCGTGGCCGCTGTTTTATCGCGTAAGTCCATATTTTAGCCAAAAGCATCTACAAAAAGACCAAAAAATATCTGAAAAACAATAGACACATTTATCTAGATACACACAACTGTGCATCGTTACACAAGAACACATACCTGCCTTTGAGTTTATAATAACCTTACCTTTACACAGATAAACAAGGTCCCCAGAGATGTGAAACACACTGTTCATTGAGTACAAAACACACATAGCTTAACAAATAATGCATCAGTGGATTTTTGTGTGTGTGTGTGTGAAATAAGAAAACCGTGTGCAGGTGCAGATGCGCGTGCATGAGAGAGACAGGAGAAATTACACCTAAATGTGAATCTTACGTCAGAGCAAAATGTGTTGTTTTAGATAATAACAGCACCTGTGTATTTGCGGATACCTGGCTCTGCAATATGCCATGAACAATCACCATTTTCCACTTGTTGTCGTCTATCAGCTGCACACACCCTGAGACAGTAAACAGTTGCTGCTAGCCTATAAAGCATACAGAAATTGGGTGTGATGTTGATGATAATGACGTGTGTATGCACACCTTTGAATCTGTCACATTTTCCACCAGCAGAGGATGAATATTTGACCTTGGATACAGTAGAGCTTTTTTTTTTTTTTTCCTCTCTCTCTCTCTCTCTCTCTCCATAATTTACTGTCATTATGAACAGTTCAGATGAAAAACAGTGTAAAACATTAAACAAAATCATATGTCATTGGATGTAATTCAGTGGTTGTAGTAACAAGCAGTTATTATTTATTATTATTATTTGAATTCAGGCTCAAAAAACAGCCCCTGAGACGCCTCCTCATCATGCTGGAGAGGTCTGTGCATCCTGATGATCCTAGGGCAGCCCAAAGGCCCCGTCTGACCCACCCACAGTTTATAACTGGCCGTCACAGAGAACATGAAGTCAATGTAAAATGTAAATTATGCAGCGCTTTAATTTAGAACGTTTTGTTTTTATTATATGTAGCCTACACGTGGGGACATTGGTACAAGGTATGAGAGAGTAAGCAAGAACATAACAAAGCAAGACAAGGCAAACGCTATCTGGTGGCTCTCACTTTCATAATACCGTTTGATTTTCACATTTATAGGGTCTTTAATAAAGTATTTCTATAGTATCTATCTAAATAGTGTGTGTGTAAAATAGTTTTAATAAGCCATAGGAAAGTGATGCTGGGTGAAATGAGGTCTGGTGAGGTGGGCTGATGTTTTGCTTTTTGACAGAATGGAAAAAAAAAATGTGCAACAATCACCTCTAAATTTTACAAGGTTGAAGACCACTTTCAAATGTATTTGGCCATTAAGGAAGCTGTGTAGAATTTTAACCTGGGAAACTACAAGCTGATGCGGAAATACCTTCGCAAACATTGGCTATACCTTGTCCAAAAACTATTTAAAACTGGAAGAAATATCATGTGCTGCTTGATGTGTTTATAGCCATTGTAGCTGCAAAAAGCTTTTTGAAAACGCTTGGCATGTTTCTTTGGAAATGTACATTTGTGTCAATAAAGATTTACTTTTTGGCAGCTACAGGCTGTAAGCGTGACAGAATAAAAACTACATAGATTTTGCGAATGTTTATAGGGGGTACTTGAAGGTGCAATCTTCTCTCATAAAGAACCAAGGTGGAAATAAACTGGGGAGGCATGTCTTCATGATGGATGAGTTTTCTGTCATGGAAAGGGCATTTTTCACTGTTGTTCTGCTGACTGCTGTTTTGAGAAGGTGTTTTGATATACAAATGGGCCTTGTCCTTCAAGAATACACAATTTATTTTGCTGGCTCTGGGCTGAGCAGACTTCACAAAAATATCAAATTCCATATTTGGTAACAACGGAGAAAGGGCAAGCTTACTTGCACATTCAGGCTAAAATCTGAGGAAGCTGTTTGCACTGTCTTTCTGAGTTTAGATCAAGAGTGTGCTTGGAGGAAGAAGAGGCACTGGGATATTGAAGACGCGACCTTGCCCTTTGCAGTCTATCGACTGACTGTGGGAATGTCTTCACTACTTTGAGAAAGATGGACATATTTGATGGACATATTGGAAGACTCTTGCCAGCAATTTAATGACAAAAAGGAAAAAAAAGAAAAATCCTGTCATATTTTCACTCACGTGAAATTTTCTTTGGTGTGCAGTACGTACACACTATTCTTAAATTCTTAAACAATTTATTAATGCTGTCTACTTTAAGACACAGATTTATCTTTCCAGCAGTATTTATCTTTTGTTTGATGTGAAACAAAATAACATTTCAGCAAAATTAAATTAAATGAACTAATGAACATTTTAATGTGTTAAAAAATCTTTGAATCAGTGGCCAGCTCTTGGGTAGAAAAAAATAAAAAAATTTAAAAAATTACATTTAATAATATTTATTCCCACTGTTGGATTTCAAATTTGCCTCTGGCTAATAGAGTGTAACATGATTGCGCTTAAGAGACCCAAGGTTTGTTTTTTTTTGTCTTTTGTATGCCGGTTCAAATGCTCTATGTTCCACTCTGTTTTATTTGTCATTGCATGGGTAGCATATAAATTAATGTTGCCACTTCAATGACTTGGATATTAATAAATAGCATGTTTTTAAAAATCACTGATCAACCACACTTTTTCAATAGCATACGGAGGGCCTTGCCTCAAGTCCTGTTATGTTCTGAGGTTGGATCCCAAAAGCGCAGACACAAATAAGAGTTTTTATTCGCATAACAGCAAGAGGCGTGGAACTAACTTGACTTGACCAGAAACAACGAGAAGGCCTCGAGGAAAAGAGGAGCAGGTGGCCACCTGGACAGAGGAATAATCCGACAAAACACACTTCTCAGTTAGGCTTATATAGACAGTGAATCGATTAGATTTGCTGTGGCTAAACAGGACTAAACAGGGTAACAGGACTGACATGGAATTATCTGATTGGCTGTTGACCAGATAAAGATATTAAAGATTCTTGACATCACATAGCTTAAGACCAGTTGAAACTAGATGCCGGTTATATCAGTTCAAAACAGACACTTGACCTCACGGTCATGACCCAAACATAACCCTTGCTTGACCCAAGCTTAACCCTGGCATGACCCAGTCATTACAAGTACAAATGCCATCTCCACATGTTGATCAAAGGAAAATATTTGTTACGGCTATGAAGTGTGGTGGAGGACCCAAGTGCAGGAGGCGAACAAGTCAGGGAGGCAGAGATGCTCAAAAAGGAGTAAATTTAATCAAACAAAACAAAAGTGGCAAACAGGGTACTTGGTAACTAAGAAAAACAAAATACAGAAGAGGAAAACGGTACAAGACAGAACAATGGCAGCATGGACGTGCGGAAACAAAAACAATGAACCGACAAGAACTGAAGCGAAAACCGATAACTAAGTACACACACTAATTGAAAATGATTAGACACAGCTGGGCAAGACACAAGTGGCAGGGGGTGCTGATTGGTTGACACACGAGGAAAGGCAGGCAAACACAGGTGGACATGACAAGGCTAACAAGACTAGGGAAGACAAGGAAAGCAGAACATAAACATGACAAACTCAAAACTAGAACCCCAACAAAAACAAAGCAAAGCCCAACCCAAACAGAACCAAAACATGACAATATTGAATTGTGGAAACTCATACTCATCACCATTTCCTGATTTTTTATTTTATTTATTTATTTATTTATTTTAGAGAGGTTAAAACCATGATCAGTGACGCACTGCGTTTTTCTGGCATGAATTACTCTACCACCATTTTGCGGGCATGCCTATAGCATTCAAGAGGTTGTTTGAGACTGTAGCTTGATTGTTTCACAATTTTGAAGAATCATTCAAATTTGGCAGGATTGGTAACACCACTCCTCTCTGTGGTGTGTTATAAGACATATTTCTTTTCACTTTACAGGGACCACTACAGGGATGTTGGCAAACGCAGGCAATGCACAAGTATTGTCTGGTACCTGAATATGCAATTCTCAAAACCTGGCTGAAAACTGCAGTGACCCTTGGCTGAACCTAATTGCCAACCTGAACAGACACCATCACTTCTTCTGGCACTTTCATTACGTGGAATCCATTCAGTGGTGATTCTACACCTGCATGTCAACAAAGCTGCTTTGACACACCAAATTTGTCAAACTAATGGGAACAGCATCCAGTGAAGGTCAGTGATGTCACATGGTGATGAATACCAAGAGAAAGGGAAGAGCGGCTTTAGGAGGTGACTACATTAAAATGGGAGTTTTTTTGGGGAGGGATAACTTTGACTCAGGTCAGTACAAGAGGCAACCGATTCTATAGTAAACACAGATACTGCAAAGATTAGAATGGCTGGCGAACAGTCCGGGTTGTACCAAGCCTCTTTCCCAATGTCAGCTGGGATAGGCTCCAGCTCACCCGCGATCCACAACAGAAAATGGATGGATGGATAAGCACATTATTATGTGCACTGAATTATATTTGACTTTTAATTAACGGCACTATCTTGCATGTTACCTCAACTCATGATGGTAGGTTCGGGTAAAGTATTTCCGATTTCGCCAGCATCGAGAATGATAATTAAAAGACATAAGCTGCATGAAACAATCCAGATGGCGTATAAAATTGTTATCACTTAGTGTTTTTGGACTAAACATCCACCGATCATTTCAAAGATTAAGATAAACTAGCTTCCAAAATGGGCCCGCTACGCGTGTGTGTTTGCATTCAGCTTGATCACAAGTCAAGCGCGTATTCATCATTGTCTGCTTGAATTAAGAGTATGGATTTAGATACTTGGGGCAAAATAGAAACGCTTTACTTGCCAAGGAAAGCCAAATGTCTGGACATTTAGATGAATAGCTCATTTTAGGCCACGCTCGCGGAGATGCACTGACAGACGGAGTGAGGTGCCCGTCGGTCAGGGCATTGGCTGGGATTCATAATGACCCCCGGCCAGATTACCAGCCATCTGCACACTGTTACGGATATGTGTAGAGTGCACTAATGGTAGAGGATGGAAATAGTCAGGATGGAAGCATGCGGGAATGACCTTTAGGTGAATGAGCAAAGAGGCCAGGCTCATAGGAAAGACAGAGCGTGTGAGACAAACAGAAGAAAAAAGAGAATGGTGACTGACAATGATCGATGGAGACCCTCACAATCTGGAGGAAACGGAAGGCGCATGACTTACACCCTGGCCATGTCCTACAGTATATCACTTATAGCGACTACGTACAGCCCAATGCTTGAAGAAAGAGGAAAGGTGAAGGAGTCTGTCAGTTCCATCTTTTCACAGGTGCTTGGAGACGAGCCATTTGTCAACGTTTGTCATTGGCTCTGAGGTTATCTTGCCGATTTGATAGAAGATGATAGGAGGAACATCAGAGTTGTGTGTGTGTGTGTGTGCGTGTGCATGTGACAGGCAGATGTGTGGAAGTGTGTGGGGGATTTTCATTTAGTCTTTATATATAAAACATCCATCACCCATCAGACGTGTAGGTGTCACCTAACCAGGCAAATCTAATGATGTGATCCTCTGGAACTGAGGAAGAGGAAATCGATCTTGAAAAGTTGTGAGTAAACTTTAACCACATCGGCTTTGCAAACATGACCAGTCAACATCAATCATCAAGTATGTTCAGGAAGGCAAAACACAATAATAATAATAATAATAATAATAATAATAATATTAATGAAAAAACTGCATGTATAGGGAGAGCAGCTCTCAAAGTAAAATGTGAAACCTTTTAGACACCCATCTCATCCGTCACCTCAATTATATTATTACATTACATACATTTTGTGCACTATTTATTGAAACATTTAGTATAATGCTGAAATATTAATCCATTTGAAAAATGAAATGAAAGCAGACTTTTATGTAAAACTACCCTAAATTAGCCTTTCATTGAAGGTTTAGATCAGGGAATGTCATTAATATTTGTCAACTGTGAAGCCCTTTGAGGCTCTTTTTTTATTAAGGGCGACTCATATACTAGAAATAAATTTTTCTTGACTTGACATTGTGTGTCCCACCCCACAACATTTTTTAAATGAAAGTAGGTTGAGTAGATTTTCCTGTTGACAGAATGAGAAAATAAACATTGGAGGAGGATTAATCTCATTGCCACATCTGGGCCACCCACAGGTGTTCTAAACAGAAATTGTAAAATCAAGGTCTAATTTGGAATAGACATAGTGTAATTTAACTCTTATTAGTGTTTATGATTTTAAATTAATTTACATTTTATTAATCTTCGTGATGGCCTTCATCAAGAACATGTTAATAATAGATTGCAAAATATGGCGCAGGTCTGACATTGCCGATTAGTGCATACCTTCAGTGCCGGTGAAATTGTGAGCTGTGCCCTCTTTGACAATTACACCTGTTTTCTCAGTGGCTGGATGAATCCTATCGACAAAACCCTAGCATACAGTCCCCTCCAAAACTATTGGAACAGCAAGGTCAATTCATTTGATTTTGTTTCATATTGAAGGAATTTGGGTTTCCGCTCAAAAAATGAACATGAGAGAACAGTTCAGAAATCCATTTTTTTTAATGTAAGTACACACTTAATGAGTGAGCAAAATATTGAGATGGACATGATTAAATTAACTTATAGTGAATAACATTTAATATTTGTTGGTATAACCCTTTTTTGCAATAACTGCGTCACGTCTGAGAAATGATTTTCCTTACCTTTACTGTAGCCTCTTTCATCTTGCTTGTTTCTGGGGGGGTTTGCCTTCAGTCTCCACTTCAGACGGTAAATTGCATGCTCTATTGGGTTAAAGCAGGGGTGTCAAACATACGGCCCACGGGCCGGATCAGGCCCACAAATGAGATTAATCCGGCCCGCGAGATGATTTTGTAAAGTAAAAAAAAAAAAAAATGTAATGTCAGACTAATTAATCAGCCGGCCACAATCAAAACATATACATTTGTAATTTCACAAGCAGTCCTCAAATGAGCAATGCGACTTGTACGGGGAATCGTCGTCCTGGATGTCATTATTTTACACACAACTTAAACTACGGGCTTAATTATTATTTTTGGTAATCATACACCGACAAACGTGTTAAATTCGACACAAATTCAATTACTGATAACACAAACAGATATGACACGGATTAACGTCCTTATAACATCATTAACTGAGTCACGCAATGCATTCTGGGAACAATATATATGCAAAATAGGTCGATTTAACACGTCCGGAACGTATACCGGCAAAGTGTTGCCGCGTACCATTTGCATTTGTGTTATTTTTCGGAACAATATGATTACAGTTGAGCTCCGTAATTTAGGGCTGGTCCACGAAAATTTGCAAATAAATAACGGCAATTGTTTTTAAGTTATACACCGTTATTTTCCCGATGTGGTCCACTTGATAATATATTTTCCTCCATGCGGCCCCTGAGCTAACATGAGTTTGACACCGCTGGGTTAAAGTCTGGTAATTAATTTGGCCAGTGTAAGATCTTCCGGTTTTTACCTCAATGAAGTCCTTTGTTGTGTTCCCTGTGTGTATTTGAAAAGTGTCCATCTAATACCATGCACTGGTTGGTATTGTTCCAAACTATGATTGTTTAGAACTGATAACCATCTGCATTCTTCTCCATGCAATTCTTTAGGCCTTTTTTTTTTGTTTTTTTTGCGATGCATGTCTGAATCCCTTCCAGTAGGTAGACTTTCTTTTCTAAATCTAGAAACGCCAATTAGCGTTGAAATAGATGTATCTTCACAATCACAGCATCCAAAGACTGACAATCTTCACGCCTCATGTAGTCTGTCTCATTTCTCTCCAAGGCAGCACTTTGTGCTCACATTTCAAACACAAAAGGACATTTGGCTTCTGATGAGAAACCAGTGTAACCTTTGTAATTACCACTTGAATATTCTATTAAACCATAACAGAAAATGGGCATATGGAAAACAGACTCTTAGAGACACTGGCAAAATGATTACAGAAATGCCGTATAATGCAGTTGTTCAGCTGTTGCCAACATGGCAGAGCGCCCGAGACAAGGTTGGCTTCCATTCTCTATGATAAAATGATATAAAAAAAAAAAAATAGAATGACCTTGAATTAGCAAGGCCTGGCTCTCTGGCACAGCTGACATGAAGTCTAAAATTACTGCTGGGGGGGTCAGTGAGGGCCTCTATCGAGGGAATAGAGAACCACGGGCCGTGTTTTGCTCTGCCAGTTAGGTGGAAGAGAAATCCTCAGTGACATGAGTGAAAGAAAAAGAGAGAATACATCCTCTCAAGATCTGTTCTGTGTTTTTTTTTCTTTCTTACTCCAATTTGCCCTTGGCAAATGCAAGGTTATACTGAATGTGTGTTGCAAACATTAAACCTTGAAAGCTCAAATATAAAATCCCATAGTACTTTTAATCATTTTATGGAAATAAAAAGCAATCCTTCTGACCCTTTGCGAGCAATTGAAAATTTATGTATTAAAATCTTTACACGACAATGTAAAGATAACCACATATATTTAAGTGGAAGGATGGAAGATGAAAGACTGATACATAAAAATGCACCTTCCGCAAATCACCCAGCTATTTTTTTGTTTTTTCATTTGCAAAATCTGAACATAAAAGCAGAAAATACAGCTTTTAATGCTTTATGTTCTTGAGCAAGGTGATACGGCTTTTGTTTTGCACGGTAGAGCCTTACAGGCTTAATATGTACAGTGGTGTTAAATGCACTGTCGGGTTGATGAGCTCCTGAGGCTGTACCAACTTTTCACTACCTCTACAAAAGATAAAACCGTTCAACAGGAATTGCTCATTTTCAGCAGCAGTGTTGTATGTCTTTTACTATCTCCCTATGTGAAACGTAAAGCATAGGTCAGTGTCAAGGAAGGTAAGCATTTCCTTTTCTCATGTTTTTGACAGATAGCCCAATGTCCTTGTGACGTGCTGGCCATTGTAGATTGTGCTGTGTAGATCACAGATGATGCTCAGGTGGCTGCATCATTAAATCCGATGGGCACAAAGCAGTTACACTTGTAAATTGTATTTGTTCAATAAAGCTGTTTAAAAAAAAAAGCTTTGGTTCTTTATTTTATTTTTTATTTGTCTTATTTGTTGTTCCTCTATGATCCGTTTTGATGTACAGTCCTCACCCTAATTGCCTGTTCACATGTAGTTCCTTTTTTTTTTTTTTTTTTTTTTTTTTTTTAACAAATGAGGCAGTGTGGACGGAATTTTCTCCTACACGAGGATGAAAATAGTCGATTGTAAAAAAAAAATAAAATAAAAAAATACCCGGCTACGTACAGGCAATGCCTGTCGTAAAACACCCACAGATTCTCTTTAAATGTTTTTGTACAACTGCGACATTTATTTTAACTAATTTTCTCTTAGCGCTGTTCCCCGCTGGCATAATTTTCCTAAAGGCATTAAACCTCTCTCTCACCTTTCTTCTGAAGACTGAATCAGTCCAAGGACACATCATTAAACACGTTATGCGACTGTTGCTTGTTTACCTACAATATAGAATGTTCCAAGTCAGTGTTTTGTTTAATTTATTTTTTTTCAAACTACATTGCAGACCTCAAAGTGGTTTTCTACAAAAAAAAATATTTAGAATATTTGATGATTTCTAGATGTGTATCTTTTGCAGTATGAAAAGATTTGTAGCGTATACAAGGACAACACTTGACCTTGTGGCGGTTGTAACATTCCGTTCACAGCCTCCTTTCTGCCTGTCCTTTCTTCACATGGCACACTGAAAAATGGGAAACTTAACCTATGGTTGCACTCATAACCTTTGACTCTTTACAATCATGAGCAGCTGAGGTATGGTGGATTTTTCTACACATAAATGAAGAGCTGGGGAAGGTGTTTGGCTCCAAATGGTGTATGACTTTAATCTGGAGGATGGCAGGGCAAATGAGCATGACGGGCCTTTTGCCAGCCATTTAATTAATTTACAATGACAGAGGCAAACACAATGCATCAGAAGTCATACATCAGTTCCTGGCCTAGCAAATGTGTTAGCATTGAGGAAGGAAAATTCCAGGAATTAGTTATTCCTCAGGCTGCATGGCGTGTCATACATATATATTCAAAAACATTATACAACATCTCCAAATATGGTCTTTCACAATATTAACCAAATTAAAATCTTGTAAAATAGCTTCAGAACAAATCTATTAACGGCGCAAGACACGCATGTACACAACTGCCATAAGGGTTGGAGCTGTCTTCTAGATTTCAAATGTTTCTCATTCAATTTCTCTCAAAGTGTAATAATTTCCATCTTAGAAGAGATTATATTGGAGTGTCACAATGGCTTCAATAAAATCGCTGCCCCCTGAAGCCATCTGCAGTCCATCTCTATTAGAGTCAAGGATCCTCATGAAGGCTGCTTCTGTTTATTTCCCCTCTCATAAAAATGTTTCCTCATTGCCTCTATTCACTTGGTTTTGTTATTGAGGCCAACAAAGCGCCATATCTAATATAGTCACATAGGTAAATAAAATCAAGGGCATCAAAAGGACTTTTTTTTTTTGTCACTGGTGGTAATTATGTCACAGTCCATTTGGCAGATTTCACTTGTCACAAGTCAATCACAGGACACATGTAGAGACAGGCAACCATTCACATTCACACTGACAGTGACTACGTTTACATGCCGTCAAAATTCGGGTTGAGGTCTAAATTTCGGCTTCAGAAATATTCACGATTGTTTATGTGACTGAGCGGACAGAGTTACATGTGGCAATTTGAATACCATAACGTGAAAATGCTGCGGAGGAATAAATGTATTTGAGGTTGTTTAGCGAGCGGCAGCATAAGATGGCTGCCGCGTAGGTTTTTGTGCGTGTTTACATGGCCTTTGAATGAATGTAGGACTGATCTCCTGCTGTCTGAACCAAAAGATCCACTATACACTGTCAGTCAATTAGGTAACAATTGATTGTCTTTACGTATTTACTAATTAAAAAAAAAAAAAAAAGACGAGCTATTGACCAAAAAGAACACAGGGGTATTTTTAAGCATATTGATATTGTGTCGAGAAGAAACCACTTACACTTGAATTAACCTACATTTTACACACTTGAATAAACAAATATTGGCAGCTAACTTAATTTACTATGAAAAGAGAGTTTGGGGGTTGAGTATGGTCCTAGGATCCAAGGTAGGACTGTATAATCATCAACACTGGTGATGTGATGATCAAAACTTTTCGTCTCTGCATTATTCTTTTCAACTTTCCACATGTTACCGATAAACTTTTGTCTTACATTGGTCAGCAAGACTCCTGGAAAACGAATGAAATGCTGGCGCACTGTTCACACTAATTTAACATCAGTTGCTCACAGTGATTTATTTGTGTGGTTGCATATATCAATTTGCGGCTAACTGTCAGGGCTGGTACAATTAAGATCTTTCAGGCGTGTAAATGTGGTTTGTACTCTGGGGAATGGTAGACAAGAGAATGCATTCATTTAAATATGCAGCTTCGTGCCAGCAGTCTATACCTAATTGTATGAAAGTGTGATCTGCATGTGACTTGCAGTGAGAGGGAATTTCCTGCTCAATAGTTTTTGTCATAGTGAAGCTTTTGGGAGGTCTGTATAACAGCGATTGGACTGTGTGTGGGATATTGTATTTGTTTTTGTTTTTGTTTTTTTAAATCAATGAACCAAAACCTCCCTATCTAATCACTTTTAAATGTAGTGAAAGTGAAATGCAACGCAAAATGTTGTGGTTTTGTCACTAACTATCAGTGTTGCATAGCAAAGGCTTGTCTACCTCAAGGGAAATTCACTTTTACACTCAGGGCCTCCGTGCTAAACAGTATTCATAATTCTTGTCCCTAAGCCGTATGGACTCATCTGCTGCCATGCTGTTTGCAAATGCATGGCAGAGTGATGATGCTTATTATTATAACGCTTTATGAATTGCATAACTGAGGCTAGGTATGTATTTGGAGAGATCATTATTTGACTGTCCAGTACTTTGTGTAAAACAAAATTGTTTTAGTCCAAGATTAACAAATAACTAGACTAAGTGCAATTTCTGGAGAAATTGCATTGGAATGCTGAAAGCACATTGAGAGATAAATTATGAAATTATGACCTCCTGGTTACTGGACAATGCGCTTTACCAACTGTACCACCAAGCAGTATTAGACACAGTAAGTGGACGTGGAAAGTGATACTTAGAAAAAGTTCAATGACTGAAAATGAATGGGGAAAAGTTGATATTTGATGTTAAATTGTGTAACTACTGTAAGTGACATGTAATCAGACGATATATACCCCGGGAGGCGTGACTTTTTGAAGCTAGTTGAAATTTGAACAATGTAATTTGGAAGTATTGTGTGGGAGTTGTTAGGCAGCAAACAAAAGTGTGGAGAATAAAAATCACAATAACATATGTGGGAATGCTTCAGCGTTTCCACAATTATCAATGAACAAAAAAATGGCTTTTCAATGAAAATTACGCAATGAGGCCAGTGAAAGTGAAGCCACTACGAACCTGAGTGCCAAACACAAATGTGGATGCTTATTTTCCCCTTGTCCGGTTATACGTAATAGCAAGGATGTTTTCTCCCTTAGCGGACAGCAGGACTCATTTTATGTAGTCAAAGGACTGACACAATTCTAAAGGGAATTTAGTCAAAGATCCTGCATACAACGTAATCAGATATGCTGTCAAAACTACTCATTACGTAGAATAATTAAATATTCATGTCCTAAGTGGTGCATAGCACTCTAAGTAAGCATTTTGTTGGTGCTATTATTAATTACAGTTGCAAAGAAGTGAAATGAGTTCCACATTCATTGTCATGTTAAGTTGTGCGTGACTGAGGAAGTAATTGTTTTGGTCTGCATTGCTTCATTCTAAATCTGAAGTCATGATAAACAATTTAGTGTGTCATGACTTAATTGCCTTTCCTATAAAAGTTATCTTAAAGTGAATTAAACAAAAAGAAGTTTCCTTACTACGTCTGCTTTTCCTGCTCATTATTTTAACTCCCTAATCCTGGCCTCTATTATGCAGCAGTCGCCATGGCTGATCCACACTGAAGCCCGAAAGAGATTTAAGTGTACCACTGTGAGAATGTGGAAGCTGGAAAGAAACACACACACACATGCTTAGTACTAAGTATAATTTGGGGGGCATCTGAGGATCCTGTGGTCATGTTTTACAACTGGAACGCATGTATTTAATTGCATTAATAAATGTAAATTGACCATGGTGGGTGCAGTTCATAAAACGGTTTATCTGCAAACATGCCTGAGTAAAGGTTAAATGAAATAAAAATACAAAAATAAAAATAAGGGCTGTTTGATGCGGGTTTTTTTTTGGTTTTTTTTACCACTACAGATCACAACTCTCCAGTAGTCTCAGATAGCAAGGGCCTGACCTTGAAATAAGGACAGCACAATACTA
Organism: Festucalex cinctus; assembly: GCF_051991245.1. Lineage (NCBI taxonomy): Eukaryota > Metazoa > Chordata > Actinopteri > Syngnathiformes > Syngnathidae > Festucalex > Festucalex cinctus. Next base: position 19,615,313 of record NC_135414.1, on the reverse strand, counting down.
GGGATGGACGACTGTTGCCAGGTGTCTGTATTGGTTCCGATACCAGCCTTTTTTTAAGGTATTGGCACTGATGAGGTGGCACGGTAGATGAGTGGTTAGCATGTCCGCCTCCCATTACTGAGGACACAAGATCAAGTCCAGGCTCCGGCCTTCCTGGGTGGAGTTTGCATGTTCTCCCTGTGGGTCTTCTCTGGGTACTCCAGTCTCCTCCCACATTCTAAAGACATTATTTTTTTTTCCCCCATGTTAACTATTATTTCCCGTCTTACACGCATCAGAGTCCGTATGGGAAGTCTATAAGGTCTATAAACAAGAAGATTAAGAGATAATCATCAGTGCTTTACGATAATACATTGGTACGGGTAATGTAGACACAAGCGCCTCCTCACCGCACCTGAGTGCCGTTCCATATACAAATCTTTTAGAGCACGCAGCAATCAATAGAGTCGCACAGATAAGAGTTTTACGCATCTGATAAGGCTCTTGAAACAATCCCAAAGGCTAACCTTTCAGTCGAACCACTACAATGAGTTGAAGATACACGTGAGATAAAACATAGGTGCCTTGCTTTGACTTTCCCTTAATGTAACACACGCAAATGTCTTTTTTTTCTTCCCCCCCAACAGCAAAGTTACTATTATTTGCATTAAGCTTTACTATATATAAAAACAAGATAAATATTTGATTGTTACTTTACGGATTTAATCTATTGCGAACATGATATGGAATGTAACCACACCATAAACGGGATTAAAGTTAGGTTTTGAGTAAGAGAGAAGAACTGATTGGTATTTATCAATGCCCAATTTGCGGTCCAGAAAGCTGCTATGTTTGCTCATCTAGTAGTTGGTATGGCACCATGTCATACATTTTAAACAAGCAATATAAAGAGCAGCAGTCTAAAATTAAGAAAATTACATTATTAATAATTCAAATGTAAAAATTATTCAATTAAAATAAAATGAAGAAAAACAACTTCATCCCTATATCATAACCTACATAAGAAAGTTAGAAAGTTATTCATCCTGACAAACTATAGTCTGAATAGACTCAAAAGTATCTTATTGATTTTCAAATGGAAATTTCAGTGATGATTGAAGAGTACTTCATTCAATTATCTGTTGACTTCAATTAGCCCTCTTTTTCCTCTTTTTTTCTTTTTAAATAGCTGCACAATTGCAAGATGAATAGATCAATAAATACACCATACTGGACTAGCTGCCATCATAACTTACACAAATGATCAATACACTCTATTAAGGGGTGGAGAGAAATAATTTGCCATTGCAAATCCCACAAATCAATTATTAATGAATACATGTTTGTTTACCATCATCAGTGTTATTTACTTACAGTATTCAATTTCAATATCAAGCTGCAGGTGAAGTCTGATGCAGTTATTGACACAAAATTCTTAAAAGAAGACAACTTGCAGAATGCTTAGGAGAAGATTGTTATTGATTTAACCTTTATTTATCCAGGTAAGGATTTAGTTTGCGATTATAGACGTACCTCAGGCTGAACCCCGTCAGGCCTATTGCACCATCTGTGCCCATCCAGGACTCTGTTCAAGACCATGGGCAACAGGGGCTTCAAGGATGCTGCTTCCCATCTGTGGATGTTATTATTATTATTATTATTATTATTATTATTAATTTGACTTGCAGTCAGGATCACTTTTGCCTATGGCACATTGACTACTAACTCTCCTGCCCAACCAGAGTTACCACAGTGGCCACTGACTTTCAGTATTAAAGAATTATACATAAAGTCAACAATGACATGTAGTGAGGTCTTACTGGTGAGGTATGGCTGCAGCTATGTGGCTCCAGTGGAATTTTTTAATGATAGAAAACCTTAATGTCATTCACAGCAACACAATTAGCCTGCTCTTTTCTGTGAAATATTTTTCATCACGTCAAGTTTGATTTGTCTCACAACATGTCAGGCTTTACTTAGAGTAGACCTCAATACAGCTGTGGTCAGTTGAAAATTTAGATTAGTTGACAAAGTTTCAATTAATTATAGATGGCACAATACCTGAAACATCACTTTTCCTTTTAAAAACACTCACCAAGTGATTGGGAACTGGGGAGCGAATAGTTCAATCTCTACAGTGGAATTCTTTCCCATTCTTGCTTGATGTACAACATCAGTTTTTCAACAGTCCAGGGTCTCTGTTGTGCGCTTCATAACAAGCCTCACATTTTAAATAGAAGATAGGTCTGGATTGCTGGCAGGCCAGTTTAGCTCTTGCGCTCTGGATGGTCTTTTTGATCATGTCCGTCTTTTCAAAAAACTATTTAAAATGTGTACTCATCAGACCAAAGCAGTCTTTTCCACTTTGCAGCATAGAAGGGTGGTGTGTAGGGTTGCCAACTCTATTAGCCGGGTCGCCCCATATTTTGGGCTGAATTGTTATGTCCCGTAGGGCACCTCAAAAGTCCCGTGAAATAATTCTCAGTTCTTACATGAAATACAGCAAACGGCATCTTTGCCATTTTTGGACCACGGCTGCTCCCGTAGGTTGACAAGTGACAAGGAAGTTGCTTGTAGCCAATAAAATGAGTCGCTGGGTGTGACGTTATGTGGAGATCTTGCAAGCTAAGAGAGGCAACTAGAGAGAGAAAGAAAGGCACTTCCTGGTTTCGTCACAGCTTCTTGTCGCCTACACTCCAAACACCGATCTTAATACGTTGGCTGCGAACATATCAGCGGGAGGAATACAAGATGTATTCTCGTACTATTTATGAACACATACTGCGAGAATTTAGCTTGCTGGTAAGTTTTGCAATCAGTGCTTAACACAGCAAACCGCACTCTACAGGTACTAGATCGGCTAAAACGGCAATGTCCCTAAGCATGGCACCTGTCAGCCAATCACAGGCATCAGGCATCGTCATGTGCATTTGTTGTAGCGGCTTATACTGCATAAGTGGCTAGAAAATAATAATAATAATAATAATAATAATAATAATAATAATAATAATAATAATAATAATAATAATAATGTGTAGATTTGTCTGGTCGGTTAGGAAGAGAGAATGGATAAACCTGTAAGAAAGAAAAGACAGAAAAGTCTCCATGGAAAAGTACATTTGGTGAGTCACGCTCCTCTTTTGCATTTCTTTTTTTTTTCTTTTTTTTTTGAGTAAAAAGGCAAATTGTGGTTTCTTTGAGGTTTTGTATGAGGTTACATAATGATGGCCTGTAGTAAGGATTAAAGGGAATGTACATTTGTACATTTCAAATGTAATCAGAATATACACTGATTTCACACATCATGCTCACACCACCATTGCACCGCGCCGTGCACCTGTCCCTTATTTCGGGATGAGAAAGTTGGCAACCCTAGTGGTGTGTAAAATAATTCTTTTGGGAGTGAAGTAGATTAAGAATTCAAAGGTAGAACAGAGGACCATGTGGTGAACGCTGAGGAAGTGTGTCATGTGGCTTCTCAAGAAGAGGTCAGACAGAAGAATCTCGGTGTGCAGGAGATTCCAGAAGATTGGACATCTACAGCCAACGCGATCGGAGAGACAGACAGGAAACTACTGGGAGTATCTTCTGTTAGGAAAGATGAGAGGGAGACCTGGTGGTGGAAATAAATTGTCGGAAAGAGTACAAGGAAAGACCTTGGATAAGAAGAAGTGGAGCACTGAGAGAACTAACGTGATAACAATACAAAGAAATGACACATAGGTGGAGGTAGCAAAGGCCAAAAAAGAGGGTTATGATGACGTGTATGCTTGGTTCACAAAGAGTGAAAGATCTTTTCAGGTTGGCAAGACAGAGCACTTAGAGATAGAAAGGATAGGCAGCAGGTTAGGGTAATTAACTCATTCACTGCCAATGACAACTATAGACGTCAAAATCCAAGCAAACAGCCAGTGTTAATTTTGAAAAAAAGAAAAAAAAAAGAAAATGTAAAATTTAAATTTTAATATATAAAAAAAAATAATTTAGTTTTAGTTATAGTCTTCTGACTAAATTTAATTAAAGCCTTAGTCATAACTCAGTCACCTGATTGTATTTTAGTTTTAATCCAATTTTAGTCAACAAAAATAAAGAGCAATTTTAGTCGACTAAAATTGGCTTTTGGAGGCCGAGACCCAGTATGTGGTCTCAGTAAGACCAAGACCGATCAGAAGAACGTCAACGCCCGTGTTGTAGGGTAACAGGAATCCGTTCTACGCACGATGGTAGCACTTAGGAATGAGATTGTTGTCATCGTTGTTATTCATAACGACAATGATTAATAACTATGAATGAAAACAATGAATAACTAAAACTAAATTCAAATTTCTTGTAAAATTTGCACTGGCTGTTTGCTTGGATTTTGACATCTATAGTCGTCATTGGCAGTGAATGAGTTAAGGACAGAGATGGTGCCCATTTTTAAGAACACTTATTCTGTGCAGTTTTGGGAACTATCCAGAAATCAAGTTCTGTGCAACACAATGAAGTTACAGGAAAGAGGAGTGGATGCTCGACTGGGGACAGAAGGGAGAAACAATGTGGTTTCATGCCTAGGAAGAGTACTACAGCTACATTTTTTGCCTTGAGGGTGTTGATGGAGAAGTATAGGTCAGAAGGTCAGAAAGAGCTGAGAAGGCTACCCAGAGAGGAACTTGTGGTACTGCATGAGGAAGTCTGTAAGGGCAGAGCAGTATGTTCGAATAGTAGAGGCCACACACGTGGGTATCAGAACAGTGGTGAGGTGTGCTGTAGGGATCAGCTCTGATCACAATAGTGATGGATAGGCTGACAGATGAGGTTAAATTGGAATCCCCGTGGTCCATGACGTTCACAGATGACAAAAAAATAGTTTGTTTTGGGATCTAAACAGACACAATTTATTCTATTTCCAAGCTCCACTGATGAAAGGCCTTTATGCAGTTTTTAAATCTTAACTGATATCCACTAGAGTGTGTCATGAATTCCCTTTCTTTTCGCATTTTCTGTTTTAAGTGATTAAAGTCTTCTGTCACTAGCTGTCCCTGTGCTGCCTCAACAGTAGCTTATTCAAATATCCGTCATGAGTTTCCAGAAACTGTGAGTCACGTAAGTTTTGCCTTACATTTGCATAAAGATGAATTCAACGAGACGTAAGACATCGTCAAAAGAAGCGATGTCCGGTCTATAGCAACACAACTGTGACAGCAGTACATTAACAATAAAGTGTCTTTCTTCACATTTATGAAATGTTGACACATGATAATATAGCATTCTATAAGAACATGAAATTCATGAATTTCTGTTCGTAATCAGGTGTTATCCATATGATGAGCCCAACACAAATCGATTGCACATCTACTATTGCAGCCATGTATTCCTCGCACTTCCATTTATTTCTTGTTGTCAGGCTGTGTTTATTTGTAGCGCTCGCCTTCCAATGTCTGCCTGAGAATTACCGTGTGGGTATTGTACAAACCATGACCTTTCCTTCCCCAGCAAATTGTCTAGTGGCCAAACCATTTATCATTTTATACTTTTGGTCTGAAATTTAAATTGCTGCTATCATACAGACACGAACAATACACAGTAACACAAGAAATGGTTTGCCTTATCAAAAAGAAACAATATCAGCTCCCTTACTCTCACGTTCTTTTTATAGTGAAACTTTAAAAAGAGGATAAAATAGTGTAAATAACTGTAATAATTGAGAACTGTAACCATGTGTATTCCAAGTCAAAACACACTTGAAGAAAGGGTACTGAACATTCATTTTGTAATTGTTTAACTAGTTGGATCATCCTGACTATCAAATGTGAGACTAAACCCCTAAATAAAGCTTTGTTGAGCTCTATATTGCTGGAAACATTTTTCTGAGTGAGCCAAATTGTAACATTTTATTGCACAAACGCTCTGAAAATCTTTTCTTTTAATATAATCCGGAACAATTGATAAAAATGGATGTAGCCGTTTAGCCTTCAGTGATTTCCATAGAATTTAGCATTTGGACATTGTGCACATAAATGCCCATTGCCAGATTTGTTTTGTGTTGGTTTGAGTCACAAAATTTAGACTTGCAAATTGTGATGCAAATCTGCATAGTCCGAGTCTTGCTGCAGTGTGAAGCATCCCTGCACTGCCTGAAGTTGTGTTACATGAATTAGTGTACGTTGTTACATTTTTTGAAGGTGTCTGAATGTACAGTAATTGGGTGAGTCTCCAACAAGGTTAAGCAATACTGAATTAATTAAAAGGAATTCCAGCAATGTATAAGTTAACGGGTGTATACATTGCACATTGCAACCCTATAATAGCATCTAAGCAAACAGCCCACTAGAGTCAGAAGAAGTGCTGTCATCCACGCTCTGCTGCACCTGGCTGTGAAGTGAAATGACGACATCTGGTTCATTAGAACATATTATTCTGCAACAAAATACACTTCTGACATCTGGTTCATTAAAACATGGTTTTCAGTGACATTCAAATTCCTTCACATCTGTTGTTGGGACTTTTTTTTTTAAATTTTATCTATCTGAGATTTAAAAAAAATAGCTTTTTTTATAATAAAAATGTTTAATTGCCATGCATAATACCTATAAAAGTATCACCTTTATCATAGCTACAATGTACAAGTTGGATGGATGGATAAAACATTGTGGTTAGGTTTACTTGGTTGTCATGGAGATGAAAGACAAAGCTGCACCAGCATACTAAGGTATTTTCTCTTCAGAGAAAAGGAAAGAGAAAAGTTGTTCTTTTTTTTTTCTCTCGATTTTTCACATTGAGTGACTCAATTTCACGCTCCATTGGCATATCTGAGGTGACGTGCCATGAAACCAGCCCAATTCTGGAATTTCAGAGGAACAGTGTTTTGAAACCTCCTGAGATATGTGGCCATATTACTTTCGCCACGTCTCAACAGATTACACTATTATGTGACAGTTCCAAAGGTGAAACTGTCACAATGGCGTGTTCTCCTCGTTGGTTAACTGGCTTCCAACAGCACTGAACAGAAACTATTGAGGACGCCGTAAATGAGTCAGCTAAAGCACTTTGTAATGTCAGTTTTCACAAAGTCTTTTGGGTTTATTTGTTGTTGTATACATTTTATGTAAATCCTCCTAGTCACATATATAATACTGTAAAATCCCACAAATAACGCTTTTTTTTTTTTTTTTGCCTAACGAAAACTGACGGGGCGGCACGGTAGTCGAGTGGTTAGCACGTCCGCTTCCCAGTTCTGAGGTCTCCGGTTCGAGTCCTGGCTCGGACCTTCCTGGGTGGAGTTTGCATGTTCTCCCCGTGCCCGCGTGGGTCTTCTCCGGGTACTCCGGTCTCCTCCCACATTCCAAAGACATGCATGGCAGGTTAATTGGGCGCTCCGAATTGTCCCTAGGTGTGCGTGTGAGTGTGGATGGTTGTTCGTCTCTGTGTGCCCTGCGATTGGTTGGCAACCAGTCCAGGGTGTCCCCCGCCTACTGCCCAGAGCCAGCTGAGATAGGCGCCAGCAGCCCCCGCGACCCTTGTGAGGAATAAGCGGTCAAGAAAATGGATGGATGGATGAAAACTGACGGTGAGCATTGTACAAGTGGCTTCATAGAATACTGAAAATTTTCACACTGTTTAGACATTACCATTTACCTAGGCACTTTTTGGGGTTGTAAAAAAATAAAATAAAATCGAATCACTGATTTATAGTATATTTCCATCAATACTGGCAGAAAGTTCATCAATCCGTCACTAACAAACGACCAGTTTGTTGACCATTAACGGATGACGGGAAACTTTGAAAAGGTGATGGACTAAGCATTGCCGGAAGGGGGTTTTAGTCTGTCTATAAAATCATTGATTTTCTTCGGATCTTCTCAATTCACTAATGACAGACGGGCGTTTAGCTGACAAATGATGGAAAACAGACAGACTCCCACTTCGCCCTGCCGAGTCCTTCCACTTTTTTCCTGGGACTACGGCCGAGCCACTCTTATTCTCCTGCTGTAAACAAGTAACTATATTATGCTAAATTCCTCGCACACCATTCTCCAAGCCTCCTCTCTTCTGGCCCTGTCCCAATACAGATATTTGGCCATGTTGTAGCGCTCGGGTGACTACAGACCGTGATAATTTCACGGGATTTCACGGGATATATAAAGTGATAAAGAAGGTTATTAATTAACTCATTCACTCCCAGCCATTTTCACAGAAGCAATCCCGTTCGCTCCCGGCTGTTTTACTGGATTTTGACTGATTTTGAAAGGCCCACAGAATATTGTGTTCAATTGCTATAAAAACAGGGAACCTATCAAAAGAAAGTTTAAAGTCTCTTCTTTCATCAGGAAAAAAAGTATGTTTCTATCTATTTCCGTTTTGCAGCAATTAGCATTAGAAGAGAGCTAAGTTTCATCAGTTTTCACAAATCTATTTAAAATTGTAAGTAATTGAGGTTTTTTTCGTAGCTGGCCCTGGTTGATCTCCTTTGCTCTGCTGCCACCTGCTGGCCGTTTGTGTAATAACTACCATTTCTGCAACCGTTCTTTGCAGTTGAGAGGCTGCATCAAAGCCTTCTGTATGCTCTAGCATAAAAAAAAAAAAAAAAAAAAACATATAAATACGTCTTTGGGACACTTAAAACATTTTTTTTTTAAACGTATTTACACGTTATTGGGAGCAAATGAGTTCATGTGTATGTATGACTTTGATGATTTTGACTGACTATAAAGACAAAACTGTTTTGGTTTTATTTTGGGGGTTTAAAACATCCATATTTTCAGCATGTTTAAATTTCCGGTTGGCTTTCGATATTTTTCAACCGTTTTAAGTGTGTACTTTCTATTGCAGGCCGGGTGTCACTTCATGAGAAAGAGATGAGAACTTACCCAGGGAAGCTTGCTCGTCAGCGGGGGTCACCGGCTCAAGATAAGGAGGAGGAGGCACACTGCTGGGAGAGCCTGTGTGCTAATAAGAGGAAAGCTCAAGAATAGTGAAGCCTCAGCTGGTGGTGAACCATGGGAGAGTCTGTACTGACAGATGACTCTCCAGTGAGGAGAGTCATCTGGACACTGGTGCACTGGCCATGTCAGGGAGCAGCACTGATGAAATGGAGATCAATAAAATAAAAAAATAAAAAAGAGCAACCATACAGAGACAAGAGCTGTATTGGAACGGACCTCATGCTGAGATCTTCATGTGCATATACTGGACTAAAGTTTTATTCTAATTATCAGAGCTTGACTTTAACTTTTTTTTTTTTTTTTACTTTTTTTACTTGACCTTTAGCATCGACAGTTGCCTACGTTCTCCTCCGTATGTATGAACCTCTGTATGAACCCACCGTCTTCGCCAACCCACCGTCGGTTTTGTTCACCACAGATGATGTGGCAGGCTGACGGGTGTTAATAGTCTAAAGTCCTGCTAATCAGTATGGTTTTCATTAATGTTGTTCCGATACCGATACTGGTATCGGCAGAGGTGCCGATACTGCATTAAAACAGAAGTATCGGTATCGGTGACTACTCACAAGTAACATGCCGATACCATTAATTCCAACGCTAATATAGGATTTTGGATGCAGCATCTTGTGACTTGCTCGTGCACAACATTCACTGATATATGACATATTCACTGCATGCCGATCTAAGATATCCTATTGGCCCTTGAATGCTCTGAACCAATGGCAGGACAGCTTTTTCATGTTGAGGAAAAAATATCTTAAGTATCGGTATGGTATCGGTATCGGCCGATACTGCAAAGCTGGGTATCGGTATCGGGAGCCAAAAAACGGTATCGGAACAACACTAGTTTTCATCCTGCCTTTCGACCACATGGATTTGGATTTGTAATTTGAAATTAAACAGTGTATCGAGATCCATTCATGTCTTGCTGCAAATTCACTTTCATATTGGAATTCCTGCATCAAAAAGCAAGAATTTGCTCATCCTAAAATGACTAACAATCTATGTTAGAAAAGCTCCCTCGACTCCCATCGTCATTGCACGAAAGTTGATGATGAAAGACCTGTCAACAAAAACGCTACCGTTACCAATGGGTAATACCATCAGTGGCTTTTGTGTTAAGATGTGAGCTTAGTGATCACGAGACTCTGCAGATTCATCACAGTTATATTGACAGTTGATGAAACCATTGGAAACCTGATGCCTCAAAATGTCATTTGAATTTGTATGACATTTTGGCAGGTGGGCTGGCTAGGTTAATGCAGGCACACAAAATGTCACATTCATGTCATTGCAATTTGGACATCTGCACATCCAATGGGGTATATGCCACGGAAGAGGCGGGACGTGATTTTGCACATCAGTTTGTTTCCGGTCCGGGTTGCGAACGCGCAACCGAGGGGCACAAAGTCGGAAGCACAAGTGTTTTGACGCAGCCCACACCTCGCAAAGCGAACCGGAACCAAACTGAAGTGCAAAAACAGTCCCGCCTCTTCCGTGGCATATACCCCATAGAAATGGATAGAAACAATGTACATACTCCTGTGCATATGACAGGCTTTTGGGGATTTAAAAAGTTAAGTTAAGTTAAATTATTTACAAACTTTTTCCACAATTCTTCACATGTTCATTGTTTTACTGATAAACACTCACACGTGCACGCGTGTGTGTGCGTAGTTGTGTATAGGGTTGTGTTTGCACACACGAGTGTCATGAAATAATAATGTGTGTCTAACTCTGTTTAAATCACACATGAAGAGCATTTTTGTTCCTCTTGACATTTTGATCTCTATATTGTCATTTTGCGAACAGATGTGATCAAATTTACATAACCCTAATTTTTCAGCCTGCTGACATCACGGCCCCCCCTAAATGACAGTCATCTTTAATATTTAGAGAACATTTCCCAATGCCCTTCAACAGTGCCTCAAGTATTAATGTATCCTTAATGGGAGAGGTCCCATAAATGAGGCACAAATGGAGCCAGACATTTTAATGGTTGGTAGAATGACTGTTTTCTACACATGGCTGTAATGGTCTGTATTGCATATTTAATCAAGTTCTCCTTCATCGTTATTGTTTCGAAGACAATAATTTTGTATGATTAGGATGGAGTTTGGATCCCTTTGTCTCTTTTCAAACACTTAATTGAAGTTTTTTTTGTTTTTTTTTGTTTTTTTCTCCCAGAAAGTTTATTTGTTTATTTGTAATTTGGTTTAAACAAAGTATTTTTTGTTAAACAACAGTTACCGGTACAACTTCTTCTAAAAGGCAAGACAAGGCAAGTTTATTTGTATAGCACATTTCATACACAAGGCAACTCAATGTGCATTACATAAGGAAAGACAACACATAAGCATCAAGAAACAGTAGTTAACATTCAGAGGAAGAAAAATAAATGAAAATAGGTTACAAAAATTACTAAAAAGAACATACAATAACAATCTTAAAACATTATTCAACAAACTTTAAAACATTTAACATAAGGAAGTTTAAAATAATAATAATTTTAAAAAAAACTTAATTAAAGCTGTTTAAAAGTCCCTAATCAAAGGTATAAGAAAAAAGCAAAGTTTTTAACCTGGATTTAAAAGCATTTACACTCGGGGCTGACTTCACTTCTGTTGGTAGCCTATTCCATCTGTGTACAGCATAATAGCTAAATGCAGCTTCACCATGTTTACTTCGAACTCTGGGTTCCACTAGTTGGCCCAAGTCTGTAGATCTCAGAGCCTTGCTGGGTTTGTACTCAATCAGCATTTCTTGGATATATTCAGGACCCAAACCATTTAGCGATTTATAGACGAGTAGCAGAACTTTAAAATCGATTCTACAGCTGACTGGGAGCCAGTGTAAATCCTTAAGTACTGGAGTAATATGTTATGATTTTTTTGTTTTGGTCAGAACTCGAGCTGCAGCGTTCTGAATGAGCTGCAATTGTCTCATGTTCTTTTGAGAGAGTCCAGTCAGAAGACCGTTACAGTAATCTAGTCTGCTGGAGATAAAAGCATGGATAAGCTTCTCTTGTTCTGCTTGAAGCTATTGGTCTGCTAAAAGAAATTGTTTTCTAAATCATTACATGTATGAAGGTACCTTTCAATATCCATCCATTTTTTTTTAACCGCTTATCTTACTTTATATAGAAATCAATGGACGTTGATCAATTTGTGGATAACACATCTGACACATCTCTACAGCTCTCCATTTGACTGCTTTTCAACAGCATCATACAAGGAAGCATTTGCTGTTTATGTTTACTGACTTGCTTGCCTGCTCCCCTGTACTTGAGCCATTCATCACCATCTGCTATGCTTCCTCTGCACCTGTATCGTGGATCAGGTTACTCTACATAGCTCCTCTACTATAATATGTCGGTTAGTTGACTTGCCACAGTAATGTACTCCCACTTCACCGATCCTGACACAATGACCTGACCCTTCAACTTGCTTGCCATGAGTTTGTTGTCATCCTGTTCCACAAGCTGTTGGTTGACAATAAAGGGTCATATAAGATTCCCCATGATGGTATGTGTTTAATCTTATTAAAGAGTTGCTAGAGATATTCTTGGAGTAACATTTGCACACTGGAGAACATGCCCATTTTTTTTTAGACATGCTCCAATACAAATATATGCATATCTACACTACTATACATACAGTACACAATAATTATTAGGGATGGAACAACATCTAAATCACGGTTTAATTTTATATGGTATTAACCTCAGTTTGGATTCAAGAGGATGATGTTTAATGCCTGATAATTTCAAGTGGTGAAATAGTTTCTTTTTAAACAAATCAATCAGACAAGTCATACAAAAAAAATTGTATGAACATTAGATGAATAATTTGTCCAAATTAGTAGTGTTAATGAACCTTAAAAAGGAAAATAAATTTCTTCCTCTAAAGGTCATCCATACAAGAGTGTGGGCTGTAATTTTAGGACTCATTAAGAGTTTTTAATCACTGTCCTTGCCACCATTTTGAACTTTAGAGAAATCAGAGGACTAAGTACTGTCACACTCTTAAGGACAGAGTGATTTCTGTCCCCTTTCACCATTTATTTCAGTGAATGGACTCAAGCTAATTGGAGATCATCATGTTAATATAATGTATTGAAATAACGCTGTCCTTCTTTAATGCCTATATATAGATGGAATAAATGGAGAAAATAGGAAAAATCTTAATATTCACGACATGAAGCTTCTCATCCTCCAGTGATGTTTTTTTTTTTTAAAGTGTCACATTCATGCCTAGTATACAAATATTTAGTCTCCAAATACAAGTGCTGACTTAGCGAACAAAGTGCCCAACAAGTTGCCATTGCGCCCTCTTTAGTACAGTAAGTGACTCCTGAGTCAACAAAGGTACCAATTGCTTCCTGTTTGTGTGCACTAAATCCAAAGGTGATAAACCTGTGATTCAGCACATCGTCTCCACTACTAAGTTTGATAAGTGAAGGGCAGAATCACCCTCATGCATTTTCATCAGCTGCCCGTGGACAAGGCTCAGACACTCATTTCAATACCTCAGAGAGTCCTTACACAACAGAAAGGCAGACTGTAGCCTTAATGTACATCCCACAGTAGCCATTATCGGAAAGTGGTTGTGAGGGTGTTCAATTGGTTGGATAGTTAAAACACCTTAATGAGAAAGCGGACACTTGCTTTTATCATTTATAACTGGGATGAACCCAGAGAGTCCACTGATAGACAATCCCAGTAAAGTAAAGAGCTCCTAAATTTGGATTAAGAAGACATGCCTGTGTGTGTGGTTAGTGCATGTCTGTGCACTATACGCAGTGCAATATTTAACAGCACTTTTCGAAAGGAGTCAATATCTTTCCTCTTCATTTCTGTAAGCCTTCTCTGAACTCTCAACTTATTGTCTGTCTCAACAGTCTTTATTGACGACTAGAGAATGTCAAATATTTCACCAGCCAGGAACATAACAATACATCCTAGATCACGTAAACGATTGTGTTTTGTGGGAATCAGTGAACGTGATTATTTCATAATCATCCATCATCTATCTTTTTTTTTTTTTTGCTCGTTCTCATTCTGGTTGTAGATGAACTGTAGCAGATGCCAGCTGACGTAGGGTGAGAGATGGGCTACACTCACATCCACACCTTTGGACACTCTAAAACAGGGGTGTCAAACATACGGCCCGCGGGCTGGCTCAGGCCCACAAAGGTGTTTAATCCAGCCTGCGAGATGATTTTATAAAAGTAAAAAAAAAAAAATAGTAGTTGGACCAATTAATCAGCTGGCCACAATCAAAACATATACATTTGTAATTTCACAAGCAATCCTCAAATGAGCAATGCAACTTGTACATGGAATTGCCCTAGATATTATTTTACATACCACCTAAAGTTATAGTTTGTTAAAAATCACAGACTATCATAAACATGTTAAATACGACAAAAATTCAATTACTGGTAACAAACCCTTATGACGAGGATTAACGTACTTATATAACTTCATTAACTGCACCACACAATGCATTCTGGGAACAATATATCTGCAAAACAGGAAGCTACAACATGTCCGAAACTCATACAGGCAAAGTGTTGCTGAGTTCCATTTATATTTGTGTTATTTTTTGGAACAATATCATTACAGCTGAGCCCCGTAATGTAGGGCTGGCCCACAAATAGCGAAAATCTACGTATAATTGATGCCAATTGTTTTTAAGTTAAATGCCAAGATTTTACCGATCCGGCCCACTTGGGTATATATTTTCTAGGACTGGGAATCTTTGACTGTCTCACGATTCGATTCGATTACGATTTTTGGGTCTACGATTCGAATCGGAATCGATTTTCAATTCTCGATCCAAACGATTTTCGATTAAAAATGATTTGATTGACAAATTATTTCTGCTTCAATTTACAGATATGCACAACATTGTCGTGATGTATTCCAGTCTGCTTTGCAAGACAAAATGACAAATAGAGACACTAAAGTGTCTTTTTTTTTTTTGTTTAAACATTTAGTAATTTTGTATTGTAAGTGCCTTTTTCCACAAAAACAGCATGTGGGCTACAACTGCCTTTTCCCCTTCTTCTTCATTTCTAATTTAAATAAAATCGATTTTTGGATATTAATATCGATTCGATTTGATGAATAAATGAGAATCTCGATTCTTTTATGATTCGATTTTTTGGCACACCCCTAATATTTTCCTCCAAATGGCCCGTGAGCTAATATGAGTTTGACACCCCTGCTCTAAAATCTTCAATTAACCGAGCATGCATATTTTTGGAATATTATAGGAATCAGGAGACATCATAGAAAACCCATGTAAGCACAGTGACTACCTTTGCATGAAGTTAATATTCATGTTAGGATCAAAATTCTGGTTTCTGAAACATTCGGGATAATGTAAACAGATTTACTGCCGTACATATCTCGATCTAAACCGCGGCACATGAACAGCATTACACAAATCTTCTTACTTTCTATGGCAAATAAATGACTTTATATTCACGTCACTCACCACATTAACAACAGTCGGTTTCCTCCTCGATTTAAAAATGTGGTTCTGAAAATAATGTGAAAATGACAATGTAATATGGCCACCACTCATACAAGTAGTTCCTGTCCTCAAAAGATATGATTCCAACCTTTCAACTCTGAGGCAGAACTGCTAACCAGTTGTACAGGAGCTGCATGTCCAGCTCTCACTTCTCATCGTATTATGCCAGGTGATAAACAGAGGTTATCTTATTATTTACTTTGTGCCACCAATATTCATATTGAGCATGGTATTGTCTCCTACCAGGCCTGATTGAGCAGCCATCCCTTGAAATTCAGAATAAAAAGAGAAATGCTACATTATAAAATAATGAAAAAAAATACCCATATACAAACTCATTGGTGAGTGACGAACACAGCTTTTATTAAAGAGAAGCCTTCGCCTTGGACCCAGCTGCCACTCGGCTCGCACATATTGTGCATCCACTACGGTGGTAGACGTTAATCTTTCACTGCGGAAAAATATGTGGCATTGGAGCAGCGCATTCGCCTTTCACATGGTCACTTTCTTTAAATAAACAGTATTTCAAGCGATGGCTTAAAAAGTTTTGATTCATCCATTTCTCGGAAGGTTAACAGCAAGATTTATTGACTACACAAGCAAAGCACCATGAACCAGTGAGCAGTAAAATTTGAATTTTCCACTGACAAAAATAAAGGGAAATTCTCCCCCTCCCCCCCCAAAAAAAACTATGGGAGTCAAGTTACTGTTGATCATATACGGTATGACAAACTAAACTTTATTCATCGCCCTCATGCCGTTACCTGTACATAAGTCCGCCAAAATAGCACACCATCACATGCAGCGTCACCCAGCAACGATCCATTTTTTGCTCCCCACCCTTCACCACATATACACAACGAATGAGGTTGACGACAGCGCACTGCACCCTGCTATTCAAGAGCCGCATGGCGCTTGAATTACATGCCAGTGAGTTGTCATTTTGATAGTGTTTGTGAATAAATAAACACTGACCTTTAACTTTCTCTTAAATTGGCAGCTTTGATTTCATGAATTCCCTTAAGAAACTTTAAATCAATATTGCATCAGGCCGGCTGTTTTCAAAATCAAATCTGGAGACCGTTATGCATGAAGACCTTTATGAGAAAAGCAATTAGTGAAACGCCCAAACTGCATCCCAATCATTGCAATCACATTTCTCTCAATTCTGACACTAGATGTGAACATTAGTCACACTTGCCTGCGTACATGCTTTGCGCACAAGCCACACATCAATTACATCATTTCAGGTGCAGGTTCACAAGTTTCTGATTGGGGCCTAAATCAATGTGATTAAATGTGTTATTTTTTAACACCTAACTAACATCCAATGTGGAATTCTGACGTTCGAACAGAAGTAAATGCCACTGCATGAATATGAAGACTTTTGGATGTAAACAATGTCTCGAATTGCCAGAACGCTCCAATTGCCAAATTGTCCAGTCCATAGGATTTTTTTTTAATCAGGAATATAATATTCCATTGTTTGACCCTGGGTGTACTGAAATATGCACAAACCTTGCTTGTTCTAGCCAAAGAATAACGCAATACCATAAAAAATATGTACTTGGATATATACAAATGTATATATGCATTTTTTTTAAAAATCAGAATAAATAAATATACAAGCAAAAGAAATGTGCTGCGTCCGGACATTGACACATAGCAACAATGTACCTGGTGACTTCAATTCCCACGACTGCTCATGTGGGTGCAAAAGTACATTAACTATTCAAGCACTGCACAGGTGTTGGGCGATAAAATGACAAGTGCATCCGAAAGAAGCAATGCCACTTGGTTTGTGCTCCATAGCTCTGCAGAAGGTGCAGAATTGGACTCTGGGACACTCAAGGTGCACTTTTGGTGAGCTGAAACTTGAATGTTTACACCAATATCCCGCTTAAAGCCTGCAGATTTTTTCGTGGCCATCTGTGATCACAGGCTTGTGTCTGGTGCGATTATGAGAGAGTCACCTTGTGAGTTTAATATCCAAAGAAAAGCAATATTAAAAATGTACTGTTCTGTTTCAACACAACACACAAGACATTGAGAGGATTTTTTTGTTCCCTTATTCCCTCCGTCAGTCATTCTGAACCTGGGTTTGATTGAACCCAAGGGGTGTTGTGACTGTGAGTCAGTCTCAGGTGTTCGGCGGAGGTCAAAACATACACCCGACACATCTAATTGAGGGCGCTTGGCCATCATTAGCTGCAGGTGATCAGGCTACATTGCTTGGCCTGTGTGCTGCAGGGAATTTGGTGTGTGCAGTTGTCGACTTGAGACTGTTGTGATGCTACGTGATACCTTTATTATTATTTTAATAGCTTCATGCTTTGTCGAGCAATAAAAGAAAGTGGTCAGACAAATATGTGCAATGTGAATGTATAACAGATTGTATGGTCTTCAATTGTGGGCTCTTTGCTGTTTTCATTACATCTGGTGCTACTAGGTTCCATTTTAAAGGGATACTTTTTACCAGTTTTCAGCAGTAAAAAGTTAATATCTTGTTTATAAAAGATTTGATAACTTCATTATTTTCCATGTACAATTAACAGCTTTAAAAGTGCATTTTGGCACTTCCTGTCGACTGAAAATGACACGTGTTGAGGGCCCAGGTAACAACCAACAGCTCAACAGGTAAACATTCGCTAAGCCATGATTGGTTGTTACCTGAGCCCGGAACACGTGATGTCATTTTCAGTCGACAGCAAGTGCCAAAATTCCCTTTTAAAGCTGTTAATTGTACATGAAATATAATGACGTTATCAAATTTCATATAAACAAAATATTAACTTTTTACTGCTGAAAATTGGAAAATATGTAAAGTATCCCTTGAAGAAAACAGAGATGGTTGTGTAAGTGCACTATAAATATCAAGTTGGAATGGGAGTCAGCATCCTAACTGGATGATTTGTAATGCCAAATAAGTCAATATGAAGAGACTAAACCTTATTCCTACAGGTCTTCAATTAAAATATATATATATATATATATATATATATATATATATATATAATTATTATTATTATTATTATTATTATTATTATTATTATTATTATCATCAATAAAGATGGGGTTTGATAAATGTGTATAGTAAACTGGTGGGGTGAGGAACTGTAAAAGCAACAATAGACTGTGACAGGTGACTCGTAGAACTTGCCATTACAGAAGCTTGTTAACTCCACTGTGATAATTTGGTGAGAGTTTAATAACACGTTTCATCACAAGAGGGATGCCACATAGCGACAGTTTATAAAACACTTTGAAGTCATTTGAAATATTCATTGTAGCTGAACTTTTGGACTTGATGATATTTTTTTTTAAAGTATGCCCTTTACTGAGGTCAAAAACTTTGTTGGGTCCACACTCTATACATTTACAAGTGTGTGGCATATCCAGGGCGACAGGATTAGACTTAGCTAAACAAATGATTATACAGGAGGTAATTAGCATTTTGTGATTTTTCAATTGACACTCAAGCCGCAACATCGGCCAAGCATCAATACTTGCATAATGGAATGTCGCTCTTTTGTAATCCATATTTGTCATCAGCTCTTTTGCTTCGGTTTTATTAGCAAATTCTACAGACAACCAGTGGGCGCCGAAGTGTGGGCAGAAAATGGCATTATGATGCAGGAGACATGCTCACGGGCTGGACACACATATTTACACAAAAGACAATCTAACAGCCCAAAGACCAACACTGATTGAGAGTCTGTTTGTTTCCAATCTGTCTCTTCCTCTCAGCCCACTGAGCCGCTCGGTCTCTTCTTCCAGGGTGATTTCAGTCTTTTAATTGATTTGTGGCTCTGTTTGCCATTCCTGCCACATGAAAACAAACGTGTTGATGCAACAGTTATTTTTCTCCATCCATCCATCCATTTTCCACCACTACACAGACAACCATTAATGTTCACTTTTGCGCCTACTGGTAATCAGGGTTGCCACATTTACCCTAAAAGTAACATAGTTACTTTTTCTCTCTCTATTTTATTATTAATTTTACATTAAAATACGTGCGTGGGGGTAGGTGCCGTGGGTGAGAAAGGTGTGTTGTTCATTTAGGTCGTGTCAATTCTCTCACGGGGCGGCACGGTAGTCGAGTGGTTAGCACGTCCCCTTCCCAGTTCTGAGGTCTCCGGTTCGAGTCCAGGCTCGGACCTTCCTGGGTGGAGTTTGCATGTTCTCCCCGTGCCCGCGTGGGTCTTCTCCGGGTACTCCGGTCTCCTCCCACATTCCAAAGACATGCATGGCAGGTTAATTGGGCGTTCCAAATTGTCCCTAGGTGTGCATGTGAGTGTGGATGGTTGTTCGTCTCTGTGTGCCCTGCGATTGGTTGGCAACCAGTCCAGGGTGTCCCCTGCCTACTGCCCAGAGCCAGCTGAGATAGGCGCCAGCAGCCCCCGCGACCCTTGTGAGGAATAAAGCGGTCAAGAAAATGGATGGATGGATGGACAATTCTCTCACTGGCGCCTCATGCAGTTGGTGAAGTGTTACTGCCTGTGATAGCAACATGCGCCACTCTCAAATACTGATATTACATGCAGAAGAAATTATCTTCAGTTACTTTTAACGATATCGAAAGAGTAGCAGTTGTCAGGTTACTAGACTGGAAATAGTAAAACGTTAGATTACTTGTTACTTGAAAATGTGTACATTTTGGAATAACACGCTGTAACGTAATGCGTTAGCATCAGTTTTGATCATATAGTCTTCAGTTATACTATCATGCAAGTTTTTTTTTCTTTTTTTTAAATAGATATAATAGTCAACATTGCCACATTTGTCATCACCATCATTATCATGTTGCAAAAAGGCTGCTGGTAGTTTGAATTTAGTTGAATTCCATAAAGTATATTGCATCCATTGATATGTTGTCAAACTATTGGTTGGGGAAAAAAACGAAATAAAATAAAATTAGGGATTTTACATCCCAACCCCCCGGGTTAGAGGCTCGGGTTACATTATGCATCCATTAGATGGCGCTGCGCTAAAGGGAATGTCAACAAAACAGTCAGATAGGTCAGTCAAACTTTATTAATAGATTACAAACCAGCATTCTGACAACTCCATTCACTCCCAAAATAGGTAAAGTATTAGTATTAGCTAGCGATCCAAGATGGCGGGATCTTCTGCGCATGCGCGTCACCGATCGTGCAGGGTCACCGATAGCGTCTTGACAGCGAGACCTGTTGCGGCTCAATATTGATCCATATATAAGGTGCACTGGATTATAAGGCACATGGTCAGCTTTTGAAAAAATCGAAGGCTTTTAGGTGCGCCTTATAGTCGTGAAAATACGGTAGTCACAAAAGGTACCGATAACACTAGTACTTTTAGAGAAAAAAAATTCCCCAAAAAAATGTGATCGTGGCTTACTTCGTTCCCAATCAACCTTGTAAAAACAACATCATTACTCTGATTGAATTGTCCCCAAAAGATGAGCGCTGTCCTTCCGCCAAATGTCTTGAGAGAGTTTGTGGGATTACACAACATTCCGCCTGATGCTTCACAGCGTAGTGAGAGCAACCACACAGATCTTGTTAAGGGCCTGAAAAGCCGACAAGTATATTAAGTGTGATTTAGTTCCAGTGAAGTGCACAGACTTCTTTAGGGTATGTGTGAGTGTGTTTGTGGTTGCGTCTGTCTTTGTGTATATTGTGGTGGAGCACAGGGTTGGGGGTCACACTCCAAATCACTGAAAGCCTGGAGGGAACAAGCTGAGCCAAGTTAGAAATAGCACAGACAAGACTAAACTATTTTTTAATAGCTCCTCCCACTCCATCATTTCATATCCAGGTCTGTCCTCAGCAACACGAAGCTGCTCCAAGGTTAAAAACCATCAATACGCAGACACTCAATAAAATCATCATAGTAGTTTAAGATCATAATAAAACATTTTACGTACATTGTAAATATGCTGTGAGATGTGCATTAAAATCTTGGTGTACACAGTATATCAGTACACTTTTGTTGCTTGTATTGTACTTAATCGATCTAATGAGCTTATGTTGTGTCGTCGTTATGTTCTGAAGAAAATGAGGCATCATAAAAAATGGAATGACTATGATTGTTGAGGCCAGCACCTCCAATTGTCTGCTGGACTGTCAAATGTTCCCATGCTAATATTCCTCAACAGAAATTGCTTGGATGGAGTTATTTGCGTTTCGTTCAGTTGGCTGGTGCATTTTGAAGATGTGTGACGCCTCAGGCTATTGAGTGAGTCGTCTTAGGTGGCAGGGTTGAAAATATTTGATAAGTGGGGAAGAGAATTGTGTCCTGCCACAAAAAACAGTGTATGTTTACATGATGTCAATAAGCCTTTTAAAACCCCGAGTATTGGCAATATTCGGGTTTTGACCATGTAAATGCACAAAACCCGATAAGACCTCTGGTTTATTTGTTAATATAAACAGACATCATTTTTGATCATATGGATTTTTTTCTTTTTGGTGGGGGGTAGTGTGAAAAGTGAGTCCTCTGCGACATGCCAGACTTCTGTGTTGCATTATGAAACTTCAAACCTGGAGGATCATTTTAGCTCATCAATTTCTAATCCTGACAAGTCGATTCCTAAGAACAGCAAAATGTGAACATGTTGAAAGGTTCATTTTGATTTAAAAAAAAAAAAAAAAAAGTTTCTCTTCCAGAGGCACAATTCTTGCCCCTTAAAAACTCTTGTGTTGCTCTTATAAAATGTTTTTCGACATAATTCATTTCTCCTGTCAAGAACCGTCAGTTTGTAGCATTTAGCTGGATGTGAGCAGGGAGTAAAACTCTTTACAGTTCAGAATTCATCTTGTTACTTGTATGAACAGTCACATCATCAATAAGCACCAAACAATGCGATTCAGAGCGCAGGAGGCTTTTTGAGATGTTTTCTGGCAAAGTCTCAATGATGCCGCTGAAATTGGAGACCGCTTAAAACTGCTCTAAATTTCTAAATGGGAAATGTCTTAATTTCAAGATGAGACTCGACACTTTAATCACACCTTGACTGCTTCCTAAATGTGTGCAGTTATACAGCTCTGTAGACTATAATAATACAAATATTGTTCCAGCAATACTTATGTTAGTTGTGTTTTGATTTAGTAAGTGTGTGGCTAGTGAGGACTTGAACGCACAAGGACGACAAGCTTTTCTTGCTGGTTGGTCTATTTCAGTTTGCAATCTGATAGCGTCATTTGTAATCTAGAGCTCTTATGTTATGTTGTCATCATAAACACAAAAGTCACCCAAATAACTTGTGTTCAATCAGTAATGAAAAGTTTTACAGTAAGAAATGACTTTAAAATGCACCCTTTCAAATGTTCTAACACAGTAGTTGAGAAATCAATCTCTTATATGACAGCCATAAATTATCGCAGTTTTCTAATGCCACAACAATAACACTTTATTATGACAGGTATTTGCTATTCAGGGAAGCATACATAAGCACGTCAATTAAGCAAATGCTGGTGGAGGTGTCAGATACTCCAGCGAAGCAGATCTTGATCAGGCGGAGGTGCACCATTTGTTGTACTGACACCAGCTGCAGTGGCTTCCCAAGGGGCGAGAGTTTTGATGCTGCCTATAAATGCCACTCTTCTGCTTCATCAGGAAGTCTCAAAAATGTTTTGACAAGTAAACAAGCAGTTTGAGGGAACAGATTGACAGAGTTGCTAATAAAGGCAATTTAAAGTGAAGCTTCTTTAATCTTGCACTCTGTCTCTGACAATACAGATGTTCCTTAACATGAATCCAGACAAATTGGTGCAAGTGAATAATAATGGCAAACTGATTCGCAAGGAGTGAAGAAGTTGGATACATATTGTAATGTCTTGTATTGTCTGTTCATTGTTGTGCGTATTTGAGGGTGTGGCCAACGAAGTAGGATGTGACGTGAGAGAGACCGGAGGGGGGAGTTGAGGAAGTTGGGGCCGAGTTCGGCAGTCTGTGTGGGGAGTGTGTGAGCGTGAGTTGCGGCTAACAGTAACTCGTGTTAGTTGTGTTTGTTACCGCTGTTGTTGTGGAATTAAAAGCGATCAGATTGGATCAGTGGCTGCGTGCATTCTTCATCACACGTAGGGGCATTACATTGGTGTCAGAAGTTTTGGATTCGCCGTCGTTCTCCTGATTGTGTGAGAGGATGTTCGGCGACCCACTCGGCACTCGGCGGAAGATAAAGGAGGAAGCCGTGGAGTGCGTGATTGACATGCCCGCATCAAGTTGTACCGAGAGCAGTCGTCATAAAGCTGTTACTTCGCGCCGAAGCGAGCGTGAACCCGCCAAAATCGGTCTGTGTGATGACGAGCCCGCCAAAATCGGACTACGGGACGACGTCCCGCGAGATGTCGCGGCGGGCCGGCTGGACGTAAACATTCATGGCGGCGCCCAGGAGCTCGCGTGGCCTGCCATCAAAGCACTCAAGTTCTCCGGGAAGGGGAGTTGGGAGGCATATAGGGCTCAATTTGAATTGGTGGCTGATGCAGCGGGATGGTCACAGAGGGCGAAAGCTGTGCAGTTGGCGCTATCGCTCACGGAGGACGCTACATCCTGTTTGCTGCTGCTGAACCGCGAGGAGAGACTTGATTATGACGCATTGGTGGGAGCGTTACAAAGGCGGTTTGGAGAGTTTAACTTGCGTGACTCGCTGCGCTGTGAATTTAAGCAGCGTGAAAGACAGCCAGGTGAGCCGCTACGTTACCTCGCACATGAGATAGAGAGCCTGGGTCGGCGCGCATATGCTGGAATGCCCAACGCGGTCCAAAACGAACTGATACGGGACCAGTTTATTCAAGCTCTCAGACCAGATGAGCTGCGCATGCACGTGCAGCTCGCTCACCCACCAGCCCTGGGAGAGGCGCTTGATCTCGCCACGGAGAGGGAGATTGCAGCCAAGGGGGCGCTCCAGACATTGGCTTGCCCCGTTTCTGCGACCTCGGTGACGGAGGGAGGGGAGCGCAGACCTGCATGGGTGGATGAGCTAGTGTGTGCAATAAAGACCCGCCCAGCACAACAGGAGGAAGGGAGTGATCGAAAAATGCGCCCAGCTGTCTGCTGGGGATGTGGGCAACCAGGTCATCTGCTTCGCCGCTGCCCAAAGACGACGAAGCAGCAGGGAAACGAAACAGGGTCCGTGTAGACCGGACTACGCGGACCCCTCCAGTTGTTTACCGGGAATTGCAACCTGCATGCGGAGAAGATGTGTGCAGGGACCCACACGTCCAGGACGAGACTGTTGTAATGGTGGGCTGGACGGATGTGGGGGACCCCAGTCTTGTTCACTTGCAGATTGGGGACGTTTCCTGCACTGCCCTGGTGGACACTGGCTCTTCAGCCACGATTGTGAGGCCTGACGCTGTTCCAGTGGGAACCGTCTTGAGACCAACCCTCACAGAACTGAGGACCGTGACCGGTGAAACATCCCGGATGAGAGGAAGAGGGACATTTGTGTTTGTCCTTGGAGATCTGTCAACAACTCACTCAGCCTGGGTGGCTGACATTTGTGACTCTTGTATACTAGGTCGGGACTTTTTGAAAGCTGCAAATATTGTGGTGGACTTGGGAGCTGGGGTGCTCATCCTGCCGAGTGGTCAGCATGTGAAGCTGATTACAGCCTGTCAGCAGGGTGCTGAGGGGGTGACCATTAAAACCGCAAATCCAGAAGTGACGAGTCCGCCGGTGTGGGCGCCACACTCAAACCCACTACAACCGACGGTAGATTGGGTAGAGTTCGCTCGCCCTGAGATGGACAGACCACTGGGGGGAGTGATGGCATCAAGCCCAACCGTGTCAGTTGCAGTAACCCCAGGCCGGCCAGCAGAGAGCCGGATGGGGGCGATTCGGTCCATCTGGGAGAAGAACTGTGATGGCCTGGATGTCGTACAGCAGGAACAGCTGTGGCAGGTGCTGTGGGACTTTGAAAGCATTTTTGCCCTCACTGAGAATGAAGTGGGTCTCACCCACCTGGTGGAGCATCACATTGACACTGGGAATGCGCGGCCAGTCAAGGTACGCCCCCGACGCCTACCTTTGGTCCGGCAGGAGGCCGCTGACCAGGAGGTCCATGCGATGCTAGAGGCAGGGATCATAGAGCCATCCAACAGTCCCTGGGCATCTGCCGTGGTCATGGTGCCCAGAAAAAAGAGCTCCAGGCCCCGGTTCTGTGTAGATTACAGGCCGCTCAATAAGGTGACCAAGAAGGACTGCTACCCGCTTCCGCGGATCGACGACACATTGGACCTGGTGTCCGGGTCTGCGTGGTTCTCCTCGCTTGACCTGCGCAGTGGTTACTGGCAGGTCCCCCTCACGGCTGAGTCGAGACCTAAGACGGCGTTCTGCACAGCCAGAGGACACTGGCAGTTTAAGGTCATGAGTTTTGGGCTGTGCAATGCGCCAGGGACATTTGAACGACTGATGGACACAGTGCTGGCCGGTGTTTCAAGACAAAGTTGTTTGGTGTACTTGGACGACGTCCTTGTCCATGGTGGGTCTTTCCCGGCCGCGCTAGAGTCTCTGAAGCTGGTGCTGGGGAGAATTGCAGTGGCTGGACTGAAACTGCACCCAGAAAAGTGCCACTTCATGCAGCGGGAGGTGGAGTTCCTGGGCCACCGAGTGAATGGTGAAGGCATCAGCACACTGGAAGGGAAGATCAGCGCCATCAAAGACTGGCCGGTCCCGAGGGACCAGAAGGAGCTGAAGAGCTTCCTCGGGCTGGCCTCGTACTACAGGAAGTTCGTGAAGGGATTTTCTTGCATTGGAGCCCCCCTGTTCCGCCTCCTTCAAGCTAACCAATCCTTCACGTGGACGCCAGCCTGTGAGGGGGCGTTCTCCAGTCTAAAGAGGGCCCTCATGGACGCTCCTGTTCTCACCCCGCCGGACCCGGCATTGTCTTTTGTGTTGGACACGGACGCTAGCAACGTCGGCATGGGGGCGGTGCTTTCGCAGGTGGGTCCGGAGGGTGAGCGAGTGGTGGCCTACTTTAGCCGTATTTTCAACAAGAGTGAACGGCGCTACTGCGTCACAAGGCGTGAACTGCTGGCAGTTGTCTTGGCCACACGCCATTTCAAATATTACCTGTGTGGCGTGCCCTTCACCATCCGGACAGACCACGCTGCACTGCAGTGGTTGATGTCATTCAAAGAACCAGAAGGCCAAGTTGCACGGTGGCTGGAGGAGCTGCAGGCATTTCATTTCACTGTGGTGCATCGAGTTGGGGCTCAACACACCAATGCTGATGCTCTTTCTCGGCGTCCATGTGCTTTGGATGGCTGCAGCTATTGTGACCGGCGGGATGCCAGAGAGCTGGAGCTGCGGGGAGAGGAGGCTGCAGGGGGACCTTCATGCTGCACTCTAGAAGCCGTGGATGTCTCAGAGTGGGCTGCCAAGCAGGAAGATGACCATGATCTCAAACAGGTGCGACAGTGGGTCCAGAGTGGCAGGAGGCCACCCTGGGAAGCCGTGATGGGACTTTCCGTTGGCACCAAGGGCCTTTGGAGCAAGTTTGCTGTCTTACGCATAAAGGACGGCGTGTTGCAGCGTGCATGGAAAGAACCAGCCACCGGAGAAGAGAGATGGCAGGTGGTGGTGCCCGGAACTCTCAGAGAGGCGGTGTTGAGAGCATGTCACGGGGGCACTGGCTCGGGACACTTCGGCAGCGCAAAAACCCTCCGACGGCTCCGCCAGGGGTTCTATTGGGGCCAACATAGACGTGATGTGGAGGATTTCTGTCGGCGGTGCGATGAGTGTGCAGCTTACAAGGGGCCCCAAGACCAGTCGCACGCACCACTTCAACAACAAGCGGTTGGTGCACCCATGGAAAGGGTTGCTGTGGACATTATGGGTCCTTTTCCTCTGACGGACAGAGGGAATCGGTATGTGCTCTGTGCGATGGACTACTTCACAAAGTGGCCAGAGGCATATGCACTGCCTGACCAGGAGGCGGGGACAGTAGCTGATGCGCTACTGGAAGGCATGTTCAGCAGGTTCGGGACTGCAGATATTCTCCACAGTGACCAGGGCCGGAATTTTGAGTCTAAAGTTTTTGCAGCTCTTTGTGAACGTTTGGACATGCAGAAGACACGCACCACCCCCTTGCATCCGCAGAGTGATGGTTTGGTGGAACGATTCAACCGCACCATGCAGCAGCAGCTCGCTATCCTGACCTCCGAACACCAGCGTGATTGGGACCAGCACATCCCGCTGGTGCTAATGGCTTATCGGTCAGCCGTGCAGAGTTCCACCAGCTGCACACCTGCTCTGCTGATGCTGGGACGCGAGATCCGGACTCCAGCGGAGTTGGCGTTCGGGAGACCACCAGGCAGTGCAGAGGACCGGCCCGGGCTGGAGTACGCCCGGAAACTGCAGGATCGGATGGAGGCAGCACATGCATTCGCCCGTGACCAGCTGGAAAAGGCCGGCGTGCGACAAAAGAGGAACTATGATGTGCGGAGTAAAGGGCGGAACTTTCAGATCGGTGAGCTGGTCTGGGTGTACACACCCAAAAGAAAGAAGGGGCGCTGCCCCAAGTTTGACAGTCATTGGGATGGGCCCTGTAGGGTTCTCGAGCAGCTGGGGGAGGTGGTGTATCGGGTGGCAGTTCCCCCTAGGGGCAGGCGGGTTGCCCTGCATCGGGACAGGCTGGCTCCGTACCGGGGCATTGGTGTTCCTGCTTTTGAGGCGGGCCCCGCTTCGCCCAACGTTTCGGGACAGGCTGGAGATCCACGTTCCACAGTCGTCCCCGAGAATGTTCAGCCGTCTGGAGATGGGCCCGTTTCAGGCCAGGGCCGACCCCGGAGACGGAGGCGAAGACCGCGGCGATTAGAAGATTTTTTTGTTTACCCCTCGGGACGAGGGGCTTCATAAAGGGGGAGGCAGTGTAATGTCTTGTATTGTCTGTTCATTGTTGTGCGTATTTGAGGGTGTGGCCAACGAAGTAGGATGTGACGTGAGAGAGACCGGAGGGGGGAGTTGAGGAAGTTGGGGCCGAGTTCGGCAGTCTGTGTGGGGAGTGTGTGAGCGTGAGTTGCGGCTAACAGTAACTCGTGTTGATTGTGTTTGTTACCGCTGTTGTTGTGGAATTAAAAGCGATCAGATTGGATCAGTGGCTGCGTGCATTCTTCATCACACGTAGGGGCATTACAATATGCAGTAATCATGCAAGTGATCATTGCTTCATATTCTTAGAGTGCTATGTCAGTTCTACTCTGTTAGTTTTTTTATGTCAACTTGAAGAGGAAACAAACTAGATTTTGCAGTGCTGAACAAATTTAAAAAAAAAAAGTTTTTTTTTCTGTATATAGTTTAGAACGTCAATTGAAGTCATATAAATTTAATGCATGTTTTTTCACGCTTGTTTGTATTTTCGCCAGAGCTGTCAAACGATGAAATTTTTTAATCAGATTAATCACATTTTAGAATTAATCATGATTAACCACTTAATTAAAAAAGGCTTTTTATCGATATTTTTTTGTCAATTTCGAGGAGCATTTGTTGTGTTGATTATTTCTCGATTTAATATTATGAGGACATCTTCAACATTTTTTGATCCACTAAACACTCTCATTCGACTTTTTCTAATTAGGTAATTACTTGCATAATTTAAAAAAAAAAATAAAATCCACTCTTCTGACATAAACAAATATACTTAATGTCATACACAAACATTTATTAAATGCTTTACTTTAATGCATGTAGTTAAACACAACCTGTGCTATATTAAACGTAACCATCTGCTGTTAAGCTAACGGATCATCTGCAGTCAAAATTAATAGTGTGATTAATCTGCGATAAAACGTGATTAATTTGACAGTTTTTTGTGATTAATCAATGAGTTAACGCTTTAACTTTGACAGTACTAATTTACGGAAAACTCAAACAAACTTGATTTCAAACTTGCGGCCTGGGGGCCATTTGCAGCCCACGTGCTGATATTTTGCGGTCCTCTATTTTATTTTTAGTGCATGCGGCCCCCAACATTTTTGCTGTGTCGTTGCTCTTGGTGTTTTGTGTATTTTATTTTATTTTTTAACTTATGGGTTAGCATTGCTCAGGCTGATGACAGCTTTTGGGAAAACATAATTTTGAAGTGCCATCAAGAGCAAGGAAATGATATGCTGTCACCCAGTCCCAGTCATGTCTTTTTCGAAATCTGCCATGAAGAGAAAAGTTAGCGGCGAGAACAGCCAATTTTAAAAAATACATTAAAAAAAAAAAAAACAGGAGATGGAATGTTTCTTGTTGAGCACAGGGACACTCCGACATGTCTCGAAAGCACAGAGAAAGTTGCGTGGCTCAAGAAATCAGATGTCATCACTCAACGAGACATGCTGATGAATATGCAAAGTGGCAGGGAGATGAGAGAGGTCAACAATCTAGTTCACGCTCTGAAGAACCATTAATGCACTGAACTGTTAGAATTTGATTAGTTTTACTTTTTTGAATACGTGAACCCTTTTTTTTTTTTTTTTTTTTTTTTTTTATTACAAAAATGCTGTGATTAATTTTTGGTGAGAATTCACACACTGCATTGACATGGTCCAAAACTCATGTCAAGCCATGTTTCTTATTCAATAAATCATGATTGAAAAGCTTCTGTCTGTTTTTTTGTTTGATCTTGCCATATTTATGTCGTTAAATGCAGAAGACATTAATTAATGATGCAGCTGAGATGAGTGAGATGATCTTTTCAGAGTCAAGATTTCAAAAGTCACCTTCTATTTTTATGGTTGAATTAATTTTTCTTTATGTCGCAAAATTCTACAAAAATATCTGATTCCACAAGTGGAAATGGGGGCGGGTTTGAAGATGTAGCAGGTGTATATGCATGCAGGGCAGAAGAGGCATGACAGTAAGTAGGAGGCGCAGGCGGGCGAAGTGTCAGGAGGTTTCGAGGACTGTCAATGGAAACGCTGGCCTCGCTTGTCCTGGCATTGCACCAGACTCCCTGAGCGCAGCGTTGTTTCCGGAAGCTTCACTTTTTCCCCCCGCCGCTGGTACAAGACGTCCTCTCTGCGGCTGTCGCCGCTAACAGACGCCATCCGTCACAGTTGCTCAGAAACCGCTCGCATCCAATCTCACACCACTGCTGTGAAGGCAACTGTTCGAGCTTGTCTCACAAATCTGCTCCAAAGGCATATATTTACACACTGTCACAGCAACACTCAGACACAAAGAGCGACAGAAAAATTCTTGCTTCACTTTGCCAGAGCCACTTCTGCTGAATTTGTCACCGTCCAGCTTTTTATATCCCGCGCTTTGTTAGTTGGCTGCTGGATATACAGTCAGAATCCACCTCATATTGTCAGCGTTTTCTGGATTTACTGTCTTCATCTGAGCGTTAAGGGCTGTCAGATGGGACACATCCCAATGTACACAATTGCATGGAAATGTTCTTTGAATATTTAGAGTTGCATTATGTTCAACATTTATCTTAATATTTATCTTATACTTAACATAGTGGGTCGTCTTTAGCTCAAACTGATAGCTATAAATAAGAAACTTTTTTTTGTGTGCAAAAAAAATTGCATTTCACTGGCATCAGGCATGATTCTCATACCTCCAAAATCGCCACTTTTCAAGAAAGGAGAAAGAAAAAAAAAATATGGGCGAGATATTTTGGATCCCCATGTGCCCGCTTCACACATTTCAAAAACCTTTGATTGGCCACAACTGAAATCAGCTATGATCAGCCCCACAGTCGTGCAGAGCTCCCTCTCTCACCCTCTTGCTCAAGGTCAGCTCCAAGTGAGAATAAGATATATAGGAAACTGATCCAATTTTTATTTTTTTTTCCGCCAATCAGCGATTAGAAAATGGTGCGATACATACATCTATCTAAAAAAAACGTTCATATTTACTCTACAGTCCAAAGCTGCCCTTCGCCCGGAATAAGACCGGGCCACAAATAGCAAATGCATAGGGGAAACAAAAAATCTTCAACAAACGCTGCTATACATACAATACAACAAAGCAGTAGTAGGCGGTGATTTTCAGACTTCGGCCTTCACTAAGAACTTCATATTGAGACTCTATTGTTGTACAAATACATCCAGTACCGTAAAATATTTGTAAAAGCAGTGAATGATATTTTTAATATCCTGAAGGCAGAGGTCACCTTCAGTCTGTGCTGCACTTTTACCAAGGGTCTTTGTTGATAGACAATTGCATTATGCAGTGACCTTGTCATGATAAAAAAATAAATAAATAAAAAATAAAAATCTCTTACACAACCCAAGGAGAAAAAGCATTAATTCATTTGGGCGGAGATGACTGGATGTGCACCAGGTTTTATGTTAAGAGTGTCATTTTTATGTGCACTGTATTTTATGTGATCTCATATGCATTTCATTGTTCTTTATCTGTCTCATGTCCACCGTCATTGTTTCACCTGGCTGCAAGACAAATGTACCCCTGGGGGGGATGAAGTTAAACTCCAAAGTTAATGTGCCCATCACATTCCAAAATTTTAAATATGGCGTATGTGGGTGCGTGTTAGGAAACTGTCAATACACCACAGCAAAGTTACCCAGTCGACTGGTCGTGCGAAGAGATGTACTAATCCCCCTAAACGATTGGGATGATTCGTTTGTCGCTCTCACAAATTTGACGAGATGTGGTATCAAATCGAGGATGCAATTCAAGATGGAGAGCATTGATATAGCTTTCACCACAAATCCATTACCATTTGCTCTTATCTTAGGCAGAGCACTTTAACATTTCATGATGCATACTGCAGGTTTTCTATCTAACCGTTCTTGCAATTTCTCTTAAAAGCTGAACATTGTTTTGATTATTTGTTTGAAAAAGAACTAGCAAAAAACAATTTGGTGTGCATTCAAATGAAAATGAAAAGTAATCCTTTATTGCATTTCGAAAATAACATTATTTGTATGCTGCAGTTTTAATTTACAACTCTTTATACCCACTAGATTCGCTTTCTTTCTTTCTTTTTCTTTTTTAAAAATCACATTGGATGAAACTCCACTATCCATATCATCCAGCACATCTGAGAGTGTTCATCAGTTCATCATTATTTTTGTAGAAGGAGCATATTTCTGATAGCGCTCTTGAATCGAATCTCTTTATATCGTGCAGACGAATCCAAAGTGTACGTTTATTTGAAAATATACGTATTGATTGTAGAATATTAAATGTTTTGTATTCCTGCTCGCATCGTGTTTGTTAATGGAGCGCTCCAAGTCTGTTTGACATGCCTATGGCTATTGGCGGCTTCATCACAACTGTGCTTGTTGAACTCATCTCATCATCTCTCACTCTTCTTCTGTGCCTCTCAGCTGCCATTATTTATTCAGTTTGTTTGGCGGGACTCAGCAGCCGCAGCAGCCCCCGCCTGGCAGACCTATTGAACTGAGGCATAATAGATGTAATACATCAATGCGTTTGAGCTGAGAGCCTTTAATTAGGCCTTCCTGCTCGTTTCATCAATTCCCCGTGCCCTCCTGGGATTTGGGGGAGGGCTGTTGGCGATACAGAGAGGCCTCCTGCGCTGCATGTGAATCACACTGCCACCTCCTCAGCCGATCGCTTTGACTCCTCAGTGGCTCCTTTGTCCCTGAAACCGCCAGCCTCTTGTCCTCCTCCCGGCCAGTCCTCTGCCACTCACGTAGGCAGGGTGAGATGACTCAATTGTTAATTGTCATCTGAATGTCCAAATTAAAAACAAATCCGCCTCCTGGATGTGAGGAGTAATCGCGTATGTTTAGATCTCTTCGCGTGTACGTGTCCCTGTTATGCACTCAATGTACGATTGATGTGATTGGGCGGGTAAAAACATGGAGCAAGAGAGTGGCGAAAAACAATGGTATTGTAAAGGTGTTTTGTTTACACAGACGAGTATCCATGATTCCGGGAAAATAATAATAAACATGTGTCTGACGGAATGGCTTTCAAAACAAAGATGGACATCTCTACTCTAAACAGAGAAATCAGGAATTGTTAACGTGCAGGCAGAAACAAAAACACGTTGGATTAACAAAAACGAAGTGCAACACAAAACCCACACCAACACCCATGCACACTCCGTAGCTACCTAAATGATCTCAAGGTCCCAACCTCTCACACCCAAAGTGATAATCATTAAAAATAATAATAATAATAATAATAATAATAATAATAATAATAATAATAATAATAGATTCTGGTAAACGGGCACAACCCAACGAAAACTGAGTTATTTCAAAATGGAGTTAACACACCCGAATCCTGACTGTCTGCAAGTGCTACACACGAATGGTCTCGCTAAATGAAGGAATTAAAGACAGCTAGGATGAAAGACTAACACGATGCACCAAAAACAAAAAGCAGAACACAGAACACAGCCACTTCTAAAGGCAACAGGATCCTGTTTATCTTGTGACACAATCAATGCAGCTGGCGACCCTACTGAGACCAATTACCAATCAGGCCACTCCCAATCAGCTGATTGGTCGGTAGAGTTGGGGGACAACGCCACCAAGCAGGGAGGAGTAGGTGTTTAAGGTTAGGATTAACCCTCACAACACAAAAAACACAAAATTAACGTCCATGAAAAATCGAAGTCCATGTCTTTTTTTTTAATGGTTGTATTTGTGGCATTATGTAGTCATGACCTCGCTCTCTAGGTCATGTTTTATAAAAGCCACACAACACTCAACTGGACCAATCTGCTGCGGATGCTACTATTTTCTTCATCGTCATTCACATTTCAAATTAATCATCACACAAAAGTACGGTAAGGGTAAATTGACCATGACTCTTCAATGTTAAGTGTTTGAATGAATGGCATATTTTCATACTTTCCCTCACAAGATTAATTGAATTAATTTTGTCAAGGCCAAAATTTGAAATAGTAAAAGGGAGAACACTAGACCAGTGATTCCCAACCAGGGTGTTATGGCAGTTCTGATGGTATGTCGATAAGAAACAAAACAAATAATAATAACCTGAGCCTCGATCACAGCAGTTGTTCAGGTGAAAAAAAAAAAAAGGTGTTTGCTCCTAAGGCGAATGCAAAGAAAAGAATCTTGGGCCAGAGGGAAAAAAAACAAAACAAAACGAAGAAATGGCAGGAGGACATGTAAAGGTGATGATCCTGTACCATCCATCCACACATGGCTTTGAACACCATCAACCACCGCATCAGTCTGAGGACTGAGGTTTGACTGAACGTACAGTTTGCACAGCACAAGCTTGCATTTGTTACACAGACCAGTGGGATAGATAATATGCTTGCCAAGCTGCAGTTGATCAAGCAGCGACTGTCTGAAAGACCCGTGACTGTCTTCACCTTGTGGGTGACGAAGGCAGCACCGGGTCGGTTGCAAAGAGGTTGTCATAAAGTCTGCCTGGGAGTTAGCAGCTTCTCTTGCTCGCTTTGCGCGTCAAGCTTTCATCGGTGATGTTTATTTTCAGAGACAAAAGTCTATTGTCTTGTATTTTTCCTGTCTGTCGGCTACACACTCCACCAAGAGGGTTGGCTATAATTTGGGAGGGTAAAGAAACTCTTTGTTTTTCTCAATCAATCCCCCCATTTGCTATTTTTTTTTCTCACATGATTTAAAAGTTGATTCTCCCCAACAATACTATCGGTATAATTGACATCACACAAAAACACCATCCAAACACAAATTCATAATCAAGAATCAATATGATGAAGGAAAAAAAAGTAGCAGTCACTTCATCATCTTCTTTGTGGAACGCTGCTTTCACAGCTCTGAGGTTGAGTTTCTTTCACATCGACGTAAGAGAAAAAAAAAAAAAAAAAAGCTAAGTGGTAACTGCATTAGAAATGTCGATATGAAAAATGATCAGCGCCTATCCTTGGCCCACTCTCTTTGGGGTCAGAGGTCATTGCTAGATCCTGTTTCACACTGTACAAACTTCAAGCTACAACTACTGCATGATAGGAAACTCAGCCTTCTCTGGTATATGTGAACGGAATGAGATGGAAAGTGGTGTAAAGTGTTCATTTTACAGTTATTTAGGACAATCTGATAAGAATTATTATCAATACAGTTTTGATGAAGTATGTATGAAGTATGAAGTATGTTTGACGCTTTTTTGAAAGCTGTCCATTATTTGTGCAAACGCAGTACGAGGAGGTTATAATTAGAATTTTAATTTGCAAGTAAAAAGATATTGATGAAACAGTAACACTGATTTGTGCATGAAATATGGGTACTTACTATTTAAGCACAAATGTGTGCGTATGTTTGTGAAAGAGGCCCAATGAACCTGCGTATCCACTTGTTGCCATTCATACAACAAAATGGGAGTATATCAATTTTGTGGTCAGGTAAATATCCACAGAATCAGTCAATTTCTGAGTGGATGGACACAAAAGCATTATTATTATTATTATTATTATTATTATTATGGGCGGCACGGTGGTCGAGTGGTTAGCACGTCCGCCTCCCAGTTCTGAGGACTCCGGTTCGAGTCCAGGCTCCAGCCTTCCTGGGTGGAGTTTGCATGTTCTCCCCGTGCCCGCGTGGGTCTTCTCCGGGTACTCCGGTCTCCTCCCACATTCCAAAGACATGCATGGCAGGTTAATTGGGCGCTCTGAATTGTCCCTAGGTGTGCGTGTGAGTGTGGATGGTTGTTCGTCTCTGTGTGCCCTGCGATTGGTTGGCAACCAGTCCAGGGTGTCCCCCGCCTACTGCCCAGAGCCAGCTGAGATAGGCGCCAGCAGCCCCCGCGACCCTTGTGAGGAATAAGCGGTCAAGAAGATGGATGGATGGATATTATTATTATTATTATTATTATTATTATTATTATTATTATTATTATTATTATTATTATTATTATTATTATTATTATTATTATCATTGGTGGTGTGCCACTAGATTTTTTTTCTAGGTTAAAAAAAGGTACCTTGGCTCAATAAAGGTTGGGAAACATTGGTCCCCACTGAGTTGCATATCAGAAGTGAATAACAGAAATTCAAATTTTTGAGAGCTGCATCATTATAACGATAATGATGTAACCATGACCAAACACAATATGAACACCGTTTGTCACCTATGGGTAAACAAAACCAGTCTATTGCCTGGATTTAAAGATAATGAGGAAAAAAACAAAAAAGTAATGTGGGGAAAAAATGATAACATATGTATGCACATATTTGCATTACATCTTTATGCACATACAAATATGGAATAAGTAGGCTGAATATCGTATGGTACTGCCCAGTGTTTTACATCCGCTGAAGCTAATCCCTTCAGTGTTCTGCTAATATATCCATTACATGAGTGAGCCTCCCATAAGACAACCCCAGTCAGTAAATAATTCTGGTTAATTATAGCCCAGACATCCATCTTTCTGTGTGTGCAGGCTCCGCGAGAGGCATGTACTATTAATAAAACAATGGTTATTACTACTGTTGATGGTGTACTTTCAAGCCTGTTAATCACAATGAATTCCAAATGAAAATAATCTTATAATAATCCATTGGAAAACAGAGGATGACACTTCCTATGAATTACAAAGCACCCATAGATCTTATATGTAAATATTCATATGCAGAGGAGGTTGGAAGTTAATAATGAGCCAAAGGGTGGCTGAAATGTTGTACAGTACCAAGTCTCAATTAGAATAGCTTTATTGTCATTGCACCGCAAGGTGCAACGAAATGGAACAGAAACAACACATTCAAGAGACATAGAAAACAATGACCATCAGGGGGGATATAAACAGGAGCCCACCAGGTTGCCTTTTACAGTGTGTTCTGTTTTCTCAGATGAAAAGAAAAAATGAAAAAGGGGATGATACAATAAAAAGAATACCAAATAAATAAATAAAATAAATAAATAAATAGTCCTAGACTAAGCTCCTGGAAGGGGAGCACAGTACAGATTTGGCCCCCAAAAAAAAAAAAAAAAACTTCATTAAACAGGTTGGCACACCAGAAAGAGCAGCACAATGGCTGTTAAACTGACACGTTCTTTTGATTCTATTCAATAGTGTCATGTTTTTATAAAGTATATCATTATGGAGTGCTATTTGTCCTCGTTAAAATATATGTTACAACAATTTTCACTTGTCACAATTTTCACTAGATGATTTGAGATACATGATCGGTTGTTTTGAGTTATGAGGATGCTCATGGAATGAATTAAAGTCGTATCTCAAGGCAGCACTGTATTTGTGTATTTGTTCTAACCTCCAAAATATCATGGAAAAGGTGTAGGGTGGATATTGGTGTAATACGAAATAGGCATGCTTTCAAAAAGCTAATTTCCCTGTGTGGTAGCAATCATAAGTCTGAAAATGTCAACTGACAAAACTCTCCACGGGAAATATGTTGGTGCAAAGTGGGCAGTGTTTTTTTTTTTTTTTTTTGGACAAAATAAGGCCTTTAAAATAATAAACTCAATCTGTCCACAAAATAACACTGACAAATCCTGCATGGTGATGTTATACATTTGAAAATACAATACAAATATAATAAACACATTTATTTGGCAACTTTGGTGGTAATAAGGAATTTATTTATTTTTGAAAATAGCTATTAGTTTGATGCAGGTCAATTTAACACCAAAAAACTCGAACACGATACAACCAAAATAATAAACAAAATGTTATATCTGTGATGATGTGTTATTTATATAGAATTATTGACAGGATTTTTAATACAGCTCTTGTATTAGATTGTGTTAGGTCGTACAACTGTGCCTAATGTTATGGCCTGTGAGCAACCCATATAATAGCTGCATTCAATTGGCGGCACAATCCAAATAGGTCATTGCAATCAATCACTTCTCACATAGATGAAGTAACTACAAAATATCGTAAAACATTCATAAATAGAAAACTTTGAACTTTTGAGCATTTGCATTACTGTCACTACAAATGTGGGTCATATCAGCTATGATGCCAGTTACAAGAACTTGTCAAGTCTTTTTATGTGTCCATCATAACCAAGTTGACTTTTCAAAGTTTTTATGGAAGTATCACAAGTTTGTGTCTTTCATGAAGTGGTGAAAAAGCCTTCTCTAGTGGTAAATATATTTATTAAATATGTGGGCTTTTTCTATTTCTTTGTTTCAGTCAGCATTATAACTGCACACAAATATGTTTGTTTGCAAACATGACCCGGAAAAATATGCGTTTGAATTAAATAATTTGTACGTACATGCACATTCTGAGAGTTGTGACCAAAAAAAGGACGAGCTTCACATATTATCAGAACAAAGACGACGAAATTGTGTGGCTATTTTGAAAAAGTCATTTTATATTTTGCGCATTTTGCACCCCGAAGACCCACAGAGTTGGTAGCCATGGAAACAAAATGTTTGTCAATTTAACAAAAGAGAGTAAGCGCATGAGGACATGCAGCCTCTTTCCTAACGAACCACGCATGACCTCACACTGGCAGTTGTATTGTACTTCAGTACTGCAGCCTCCACTTCCCTTTCTAGCCTTTATAATGAAAGGGCCGAATAGGTTGGTGCTACGCTGCCCCTCGGCCACAACCCTCAACAGCCACACCAAATCCAACATACTAAGCTGATATGCACCTGTGAATACATATCCTCTTAGATTAAGAAGGCACCACTTTTTTTTTTTTCACTACTGCTGGCAGCAGAGGTTTGCACATTGACTCTTTGAGCTCAGCATATGGTCACGGATCTCACAGTTCACAGTTTTCTTCAATTTACTTTATGTGGTTTATCTTTAAAATAACTTTTTTTTTCCTTCTAATTGTGGTTAAGCAACTCAAAAGTAAATGTTTACATTTTACAGGATTTTCCGGAAAGTAAAATCGAAATTGTAAGAACGTAAATAAACCTAAGAATATGAAAGCAGGATACTTTAAGATTGAAGTAATAATCAAATAGATTGAAATGGCTTCGTGCTTGCCGATAACAGCAGCGTTAATGAAATGCGCGAGTCGGATGTGTTCAGTTGGGGTTCTTTTTTTTAGCTGTTCACAAATCACAATATATCACAAAAATATTATCCGAATAACAATAGCAACACATTAGCAATCTAAACAAACAATATTAAGTAAATTGTGTGTATTTATCATTTATTCTATCTATTTTATTTTTTTATGCAATATATCTTGCTTTTATATTCTTAGGTTTATTGACGTTTTTACAATTTCAGTCCATACATTTGGTTATTTAATTGACATCTTAAATATTTTCTTTCCGATGTTTGACGTCCACCGTATAATTTCCAGCCAATCCTGTAGCGTGACGCCCTCGGTAGGTGACCCCAATACGATCTGGCGGGCCGATCACATCTGGTACCGACAACGGCACAGTGAAAAGAGTGGTTAGCATACGTACCACACATTTGCAGAGATTAGGGGCCCAAAATCAGATGGGATATCACCAAGACGGGTCCAAGTCTAGTGGTTAGCACGTCCGCTTCCCAGTTCTGAGGTCTCCGGTTCGAGTCCAGGCTTGGACCTTCCTGGGTGGAGTTTGCATGTTCTCCCCGTGCCCGCGTGGGTCTTCTCCGGGTACTCCGGTCTCCTCCCACATTCCAAAGACATGCATGGCAGGTTAATTGGGCGCTCCGAATTGTCCCGAGGTGTGCGTGTGAGTGTGGATGGTTGTTCGTCTCTGTGTGCCCTGCGATTGGTTGGCAACCAGTCCAGGGTGTCCCCCGCCTACTGCCCAGAGCCAGCTGAGATAGGCGCCAGCAGCCCCCGCGACCCTTGTGAGGAATAAGCGGTCAAGAAAATGGATGGATGGATGGATATCACCAAGACCAGGGGTTAGTTTTGGAATTGTCATTTTAGTTGGTTTTAATTGTGGTTAATAGTTAATAGTCAATAGTTGGTTTTCAGGGTGATTCTGTTAGTTTTTATTAGTTTTAGTTGTAAAAAAAAAAAAATGATACTACTGTATTCGTATTATTGTATTGTGTTAGTTTTACGTTTGAATTACTCCTCCGTATGAAATACATATGAGAATGACAAAGAAAACCTGCTATATGACATCATCAATTGCCAAGAAGTCACCTTTATACATTTGAGAGAATTGTAATAATCTAAATATTCAAAAGCAGCACATCAGAGCGCTCCCCAGAATGGATGACGTTCAATTGTTTTTCATCAAACCTGACCTTGGGAACTCGTGCACTACACAACTGATGGTGCAATTAGCCTTTGTTTGGCTCATCATCACAATAATGTGGCAGCAGCCAAGAATTCCAGACGTATACAGGAGTAGAGGTTAACGTTCATTTGTATTTTAATAATGCTACTTTCATTTATGATTGTTCTTGTGGTTTTCAGACACGCTTTACTTAACATTTCTTTTGGTTTTACTACTTTATTGTAGAATAATAGAATGTGTTTCTTTAAATGGTGGAAGACGCCTACACAAAACTATTTGTTCAGAGGGACAAATCCACTCTATGGGACTTTAAAATTCCATGTCATGTGTCTGTATTACAATGAGAAGTTCTGGAAGGTTAATTTGTCACAGGGTCAATGAAAAAACTTTATTCAGAGCCTGAATTTATAATGCCAAAGTATGTGAAGGCAGTGAAAGCCAGAAAAAATATAGCTTGTAAATGTTCTTCCCAGTACTCTGCCAGCTGTCATTTTCATTTTAGCTCATGGATTCTTTCTCAATGGTAGACCATGAACTTTGCTGGTCAAGTTTCTGAGCCTGCTGCTTTAAACTCTTTAACAACCAATTCTAATGTTCACAATGTTCCATCGGTACTGGCCAATCTCCAATTGCCAAGCCAAATTTTTTTCAAGTCGGAGCTACTGCTGACTCATCCAGAATTGCTAACTGCAATGTGAAGAATGAAGAGAACATGCGGTCACATTTTTTTTACCTTCTGTCTTTCTTCCACCAAAAAGTTTGATGAGTAATTGATTATGAAACATTCTTTCTCTTTCGTAGCTATCTGCAGAAACACTTCTGAAATCATTTAATTAATAAATGAACAATGCTCCATACTAGCATACTTGAGATTAAGAATTACAATTTTAGGGGAAATAACTTTGAGAAATGCCCTTTTCTGACCTTTGGTGTACATTCCATCAATACACAAGTTCACAAAGGGATGGTTTGATGGGTACCGTTGAGCACCCACAGAAGTAAAAAAAAAAAAAAAAAAAAATCTTTGGAATTGTAATCGAAAGTCCTCACAGAATAGAAGAAGCTTTAGCGGGGGACTCACTCTCCTATTATTTGTCTTTCACAGCCTGTAAGTGTTGCAATACGTTGGTCAAGGTTGAGGTCAACTTTACTATCCCTGGGGGGCAATTTGTTTTATAGCTAGCAGGGAATAACAAAAAAAGACGAACACAACAACATTCTCTCTCTCTCTCTCTCTCTCTCTCTCTCTCTCTCTCTCTCTCTCTCTCTCTCTCTCTCTCTCTCTCTCTCTCTCTCTCTCCCGTGCACACGTGAAAAAACAACTTCCATCATGCCTGTTGAGGGGTCCTATGGGTCATATAGTACGCAAATTAAATGATTCCTATTGACTATACAGTATATCACCTCCACTATTCACATTCTCTCTCCAAGCATGTCCAGGGAGGAAAAAAACACGGCGAGGGTTGCAGCAATGGGCCAAGGAAGAACTCGCAACATTACACAGATGAATATTAACGCTACGCTCTTTATAAAGTGCAGCTGAGAGGAAAAAAAAAAAAAGAGGAAGTTACTTCTTCTGACCTTCTGTGAGGAAAATAGTAATTTTTTAGGTTTCTATCAAGGTTTGTTTGATTTCAAGGTCTACCCAACAGCGGCCATATTGGTATGTACATTTATAGTAATAAGTAATATAATGAGTCCTTTTAGGTGACTCTAGAGTCCCACAATGAATTATCTGGTTTGTGAAGTATTAGAGCGAACGGAGCCCCGAAGTTGACATGGTAGAAAAAAAAAAACAATTCAGTCTTATTGTGTTCCCTCGCAAAATTGTGAGGGAACGCAAAGATTGCGTTCCCTCGCAAAAAACTATGCGTTCCCTCGTAAAGATTGCGAGAGAACGCAAAGTTGTTTTGCGAGTAACGCAAAGTTGTTGTTTTTTCGCCTCCCATGTCACCTTTGGTGCGCCGTAAACACTTCCGGGTCATCTTCTATGTGACTGAAAACGACGAGGACGGAATGTTTTTAAACATGAAACAAAGCAGTGGGAAAGCTTTCCAAAGCGACTAGGATGGAGCGTGTATTTTCCCACTGCTTTGTTTACACGTCGCTTCACGTGTGTTAAGATTGCGTTCCCTCGCAATCTTTGCGAGGGAATGCAAA
This sequence comes from Festucalex cinctus, assembly GCF_051991245.1. Classification (NCBI taxonomy): domain Eukaryota; kingdom Metazoa; phylum Chordata; class Actinopteri; order Syngnathiformes; family Syngnathidae; genus Festucalex; species Festucalex cinctus. The sequence continues at coordinate 19,572,656 of NC_135414.1, read as the reverse complement.
GTTTTTTGCGAGGGCACGTAATCTCAAAGTTGTTGGGGGTTTTTTCTACCATGTCACCTTAGGGGCTCCGTAAGAGCGTAATATGTTCCATATAAAATAAATTAAAAAACAGCGCATGGCATTCCAAGAAAGAACTGCAAAACTTATAATAGAATACTTTGATACGGCTAAAAACATCAATACCAACAATTTGGATTTTTTTTCTCCCCCTGTCAAGAGCTCATTTTCCACTACATAGTAATCTTGTTACAAGTATTATAAGATACTTGGATGTAGGATTTAATGTAGATTGTCAGTTGTCGTTCCAAGCTCTAATGATTCAGAATCGGCATCTGAAAGCACTGCTTGTCACTCACGTTTGTTATCACAGCGTTCATTCTGAGTTTCCACAATATCAATATCATTAAGACTGGATAGACTGCCAGAAAAAAATAAAAAATAAACACGGTAGTATACTGACACCCAATTGTCAGTTTACCCTGTCCACTGTTTTGTTATGCCAATGTGTACATTTAGCAACAGCAGTCGGTTTTGTTGCTGCCATCAGCATTCTCCCAAATAAAATGTCGGCAGCCACAAACTTGCCAATATTTTAATTTTATTATACTAAATTAAGTAGAGGTGTAAATACAGTTAAAGGAGAGCTATAGCAAGGACAGCATACACTGAGGATTTATCAATTTCCATCACTAGCCCAAACAAATGCAGTTAGTCGTTTTTTTTTCTCATTTTCATTGCTCATTATTGCTTTTTTTTTTTTTCTAAACACCCCACATGTTGATGTGTTGTATATTTTGACATGAGTTAAGTTCTAAAGTAGCAGTGTTCTGCACAGTGTGCCATCTGCTGTGAACGCCAGGCAAGGTCCAGATTGCTTTTTGACTTGTTTTAAGTCTCTCCAACTGATGTGATGAGCTTCAAACCCATCAAAGCAGTTTCCTGCATAAACTGAGGCAGTCCTACTTAGTGGAAAGTTGACCAACCCAAAGTGAGGCCAAGTTTAGTAGTCTATTATTTTCAGTACTGGTCTGACATCTAAATTGTCCCAACAAATTGTATGCAACAAAAATGAATGTAGTTTCAGCACAAGAACATTTGATTCCAGTATTACCGTATTCTTATTCCTTCTTTTGCAGGCATTTAAAAATTGAGCAGTTCCATCAAAAAACTCCTCACGGACAAAAAGCTGATAAAACAACAATCTTGCAAGCTGCAGCCATTTATTTTCTAGCGGATTATTGAATTCACATTTTTGCTGCAGGCCGGCCATGACACTGGCCACCAACTTCTTTTGCTGCACTGCTGCACTGGCACGGAAAATTGATCAGTTGCTTCCAGTGGTGACAAATAAACACTTTGGGGGGAAAATGGTCAATTACATGTGCATTATATCAGGATTACGGGACTGGACACAACAGAACACTGTGCACATGAATTATATTCAAAGATTATTCTTAATATACACCAACCCGCTATGAAGTTATGTTAATATGCCCAGTTAAATTTAAAAGCTGTTAATGAAGGTATTACAGCAATTACCTGTTTTGTATTTGCAATTTTGCAGTGACTGGTCCTCCGGTGTTCGCCACATGAAGTCAGCCGTGTTCACGCACACAACGGCACAAATCTTTTAGAAATACGCCGGCTCACACACATCCACGATATTACTAACCCACGTCTGCACAGATTTTGATGTGTGTGCGTGTATGTTTTTGTGAAAATGCAGTACCGATTTCTGTCCATTCCTGCTCCAGGCATGCTTGATCTCTACAAGTCATCAAAAATTAATTTGGAGAGTGATGGGAAAAAACCCGGGGCAGGAAAACACCCTCAACCATCAACAAGATGTTTACCTATCTCATCATAGCGAGATCTTTTGATCATTTACTGCAAGGTCACCCATGAAATGACGTCCGTCGTCATACCACAAAAAAAAAATAAAATAAAATTCAAAAAAAGCTTTATCATAGGACATAAACTACACGCGACATCAAACGCATTTCATTTTGCGCCATGCATAAACAAGAGCTTTCCACAAAGCACATCACTACTTTCTATAAATCTGCAATGACAGCCGAGAAACACATAAACGTGAGTCCACACGCCATCAAAGTATAATACACTCACACTCCCCCTCCCTTAGAGAGGCACAATTATCAACATCACAACTGCAGCCAAACTGAGGTCGCAAATTTAAATCCCGGGGTATTAAGCCTGGATTTTTTTCCCTCCTAATTCAGCCTTGTTGTTTCAATTACTCCCATGTGAGATGCACGTGGAAAGTAAATGTAAGTCGCTGAACAAAATGAGACGTTTGTGTTGTGTCATTTTAAGTGCCGTCAATTACATGGACTCCACGTGTGAAACAACTACATCAGTGTTTTATGATCTCCGTATGATGATCACTGCAACCATCGTCGCAAATTTACTACACATTTAATTCACTGAGTACCATAATATGACAAAGACCAAACATAGAGCTTACCCATTGTCATCCGTTACTGAACATCAACACTTAGCATACTATCTTCGAGAGGCAGGGTTTGCCTTGACCTGGACGCCATTCAATCATGCGTCACACATATATACAAACAGTCTTTCACGCTCATACTTGGGCAGTTTAGGGCAGGGGTCTCCAAACTTTTTAATTTTATTTTAATTTGAATTTTTGAGGGCCACATACAGAAAAATGGTCGGATACAAAGGCCTGTTTTGACTAGATCAACCTCTGCACTGAACACTGACCAAATCCCATCTCCACACTCAGAACCAAAACAAAAGTAAACTGTATTTCGCTGACCATTTCTAAAACAGTTACTTGAGGATCCTTAATGTTTGTAAATTGGATTTTGACATGGAGAAAAAAGTGGAAGAAACAATGTATGTTTCAAAAATTTAAATCCTTAATTCACCGTTGTGTTTAATAGAAAAGTGTCCTTATTTTAGTCATAAATATAAATGACGTTTATTTATATATTATATGTATGTATATACGTGTCAAGAAAACTCCAGTATATAAAATAATTTATTACTATTAAGGGCACCTCTTTTTTTTTTCAACACCCTCCCCTCTCACCATATCAGATGTCATTTTTATTATATGGCGTGGGCCGTATGAAGATGAATGGCGGGGCCACAAATGGCCCCCAGGCCGTAGTTTGGACACCATGAGTTATTGTCTTCAATAAACCTAGCATGCATGTATTGCTTTTATTGGATGGTGCAGATGTGTTTTGGCTGGTGAATTTCAGTAAAGAACATTATATTAGAGCATTAGAATGTGCCTTCCCTTTTCCCTTAATTTTTTTTTCTCTTTTTTCCCTCTATTAAATTGATTGAGTAAATGAGGAGGCACAAATTAGATAAATTCTAAGATTTCATGTCTTTCTTTCCAGAAAATAACGACATCCTTAGATGGCTGATTTTCACTTATAATTTTGACACATCACGCATGTGTCACATACAAGGTTGGAGCTGACTTTGGCCGTTACTCTTTCGAGAGGTGAGGTAATGACTGATTTTTAATTTAATGTCTGCAACACTTTCAAAAACAAGCTGTGACAGGGGCTTGTTTACCACTGTGTTACATCACCTTTCCTTTTAACAGCACTCGATAAGCGTCGGGGAACTTAGGACACTAACTGTCGAAGCTTTAATCCTCTATTCATAGCTTCAAAAATGTAAAAAGAAATCAAGGAAGAAGTACTATAGATTAAGATTTTAAAATACAGTGAAGAGATAGAAGAAAGAGAAAGGACCGTATCTGATGACAGACTGGTCTGGAAAAGACTTGGGATGACAATACCGCAAGAACAATCACTGTCATTGTGAGCTTCACAATAAATAGCACTTTTGTTTACCATTTCCCCCACCGTTTTATTCAAAATTATCGACTCATCTTGGTTTCAAGAGGCATATCTTTGAAACACATACATGCAAAAAAAAGAGGGCGCACATATATATATATATATATATATATATATATATATATATATATATATATATATATATATATATATATATATATATATATATATATATATATATATATTTTTTTTTTTTTTTTCAATCTTATTTTATGCTGTCAGTGACATTGTAATCTACACTGACAGATATATGTCAGATCGCACAACTGGTCTAGCCAGACTCTTATCACTTGCGAACATAGCATTCTTGACACAAAGAAGTAAATGTTTGCATGAAGCGTAAAAGTAACAGACAGAATGTCATTTGTTTGACAGAGTAATAGAAACGGCCAACACTGCAATGTGATTTTTTGTCTTCTTTTTTTTGTGCAACACAAAATGCACTCTTGTCCAGTAGCCAAAGTTTATCCATCCATTTTCTTAACCGCTTGCTCCTCACAAGGGTCGTGGGGTGTGCTGGAGCCTATCCGAGATGGCTTCGGGCAGTAGGCGGGGGACACCCTGAACTGGTTGCCAGCCAGGCAACACGGAGGGCACACGGAGACGGACAACCATACACACACACAAGCACACCTAGGGACAATTCGGAGTTCACGGGGAGAACATGCAAACTCCACACAGGAAGACCGGAGCCTCGCATCCTCAGTACTGGGAGGCGGACGTGCTAACTAGCCAAAGTTTAGCATCATTTAAACATTACTATGTAATGCAGCCTCATCTTCCAATTTAAGCGGGAATTTCTTTCACATTTGAAAGAAGTTTGAGTTATCCTGCTCAAGAGCATTTGTTGAGCTGGGGTGATTTAAGGACTGTGCAGACTCGAAAGGTGACTTTTTAAACTTGGCATCTTCTATTTCTTCTGATGGCTTGGTGAAAGCATTTCACTGTCTTTCAAGGGGACTGTATATTTTCAAATGGTCTGCCCTGATTAGCATTTTTATAATGCATTAAAGGAATACTCACAGACACAAATGCAGCCAAAGACGGTATCCGTGATCCGTAATTGCAACAGGGGAAGCATTTCATTTTAATTATACAGTGCAATTAATATGCAAGGACTTCTTCCAAGTTCTTCTTTGTAACATTATCACTTCTTCTCGCCATTCCGGCGTCCTACATGGATGTGACAGAACTGTAACACAGACCTTGGGAATAGTTGACAACAATTGTTTGAACATGTGTTAGTAGGATCTCTTCAGGGAACGTAATGCTCTCATGAACTGGTCCATCTGTAGTCTGTGCGGTGAATAACAAATGCTCTTTGCAGTATTAACTTCTTCATGCTCCCCAAATTGCCGTGACAAAGCCTTTGTCCTCTGTCGCCGAGACAGGAAACTTTCCATTACTACTTTACAGACAGAGCACAAGGCTGTTTCACTGCTGTCAAATCACCACTTGATTATTCATTACGATCTCAGCCTTTTGCATGTGTAAAAGAACATTGATAAGCTATAATTATTCATTCACTAACCTTTTTATATATTTCTAAAAGCTCTTCAACGAGGACCTTCCTGGCATACCTTATGTTTGTGGCATTATTCAGTCCAGTCGTGCTCTCTTACTCACTCGAAATGCATTAACCAAATTGTGCTTTTGTATTTCTCTCTCATTCACACTTGCTGTCTCTCTCTCTCTCTCTCGCTCTCTGTGTCATTTTGTTATTTTGGTTTCCATGCAGGTATTTTTCTTTCAATGGACTGAATTAGTTGTTTCTTCCGTCCAATCTCCTTCTTCCTCTGTCTACCCTCCGTTTCTGTTTCTCTATCTTTGAGGAGACCTTGCCTCAGCAGACCGTTCCCTCAGGGCAGCTGCATGATTAGTGCAGTGATCTTTGCCTCTCACTCACTACACCTGCACTGTGCCTGCTCACACGATTGTCTTCTTCTTCTTCTTTTTTTTTTTTTTTTTTTAAATGTATTCAAGTTATCTATTATCCCGGGGTTATTGTCACACTGTGTGATATACCCGTGAAAAATGAGACCAGCACAGGAAATGTACTATGAAGCTGGAAAATTGATCCAATCAATCTTTTGTAATGGGGTTTCGGCTGATAGAAACCTTTTATTCTGAACATGTAAAGAATGACTGAAAAGTAACTCGAAAAGCAGACAATCGTTATTCCTCCTGTCATGCATCCCCCACATTGTTTATTTTTATTGTATATAACATAAAGTCTTTCTCGAAAAACAATCAGGTTCCCTCAAACTAAACATTTTTATGTCATTGAATCTAGTTCAATCTATTTTAGTTACATATTGGAATCATTTTTGTTTTTGGAATATTACGCAGCAAAAATGGGATGTTATTTATCTCGATGTAGCAAAATATCCATCTAATGAATGGATTAATTGTTAGCTTACTCAATGCTCACAATGTACGACGGAACATGTCAAATATGTAGCAATGGTGTCATCGTTAAAACAGATGAATTTGTTTTTCCTGTTAAAAAACATGGGCAAGAAATGAAGCGAGACATTCAACGTAGTGCTTCCAGTGTGCATGCACAAGAATTGTGACTCAGGCAGTTGGCGAGAGGCAGTAAAGAAATGCTGTTGCTAGCATGTAGCAGTGCTTCGCTACATTGGCGCAATGCGTTGAAGAAGCCCAGAGACATACATAACCACTAGAGTAAGCTTAGACTGATTATTTTAAACTTCTTTTTTTTTGTTCTATTCAAGCAGTTCTAAATTACGAACATATACTCATGCTACTTGGAATCAATTCAGTGTTTAGGAAGATGCTTTCTCTCATTCAGCTAGCCGTCAATGGTCCTTGGCTGACTGTAGGATGTTGTAACAACGCCACAGTTGGCACAATTCTGAGATGGGCCTGATGGAACATTCTGCTGGAAAATAGCTTAAGACCACAGAACTGCTTTACTTACAGAATTGAGCCTTTATGCTAAAAGTGAAGACACAAAGGCACGCATAAAGCTCCATAAGCAAGCACTGATATCATTAGATGTGCCTGAAGTGTAACATGCAAGATCACACATTGCAACTGTGTACTATGGTGGAGAGATTTGAGTGCAATGAGAAATATTCATAAAGCTAACATCCGAATATGAGTATTACTGAAATGAATTATTAAGTGACTTAGTAACTTTGGTGATCTCTCTGGGTTACTTGAATTTCCGCTTCCGCTTCTCTTGGGTTTCCTACTCTCATGTGCTGTCACTTTCGATATGGATCTGCCTGTTTATTTTTCACTCTCACTACCATTCCTCCTTCAGATGAACTGTCACTTCCCCCCCGCTGAATATCAATCCACTCCCCGCAATCTGTCCCCAAGTTAGCGATGCCAAAAGCATGACGGCCTCACTCAATCCACATTTTCCACCGAATGGAATTTGAGGACACGTAAAGAGAACCTTGCTTGGATATGCACATTCCCTCTCATGCTCATCAATCAGGCCCCATGGGAGCTGCTGTGCACCAGATTGGTTTTTAGCTTTTCAGTGAATTGATTGAGAAGAACAAACTTAAAAGTAATGCGTTTGCCGATAAGTTGCCACACCAGCTCAATTTCAAACGGCATTAGGCGCCATGACTGCCTCACGCTATGTTTACTGAGGATTTGGGATTAGAATCAGGACCATCCCCCTTGCCCCACCACCACCACCACCACCACCTTTTCTTTTCACACAATCTAACTATGTAAAAAAAAATACCATGGGAGTGGAACTGCTACTGCTGACAATAAAAGGTAAGAGTTTCTGTGAGACAGTAAAACGGGAGCGTTTGAGGGAAAGTAAGAGGGGGTAGAAGAGCAGCAAGTATTAAAAGAGCAGAAATCCAAATGCTGCAGTCTGACAGAACAGTTGATTGAGTTTCTGCGGTTTTGTGAAGACTTTCCGATATATGGAGCGAGTCACTCTGACGGTTATCAAATTGTGAGAGGGGTCTGACACCAATTCAGATCATATGGAGCAAAAATCTGAACTACAGTCTCCAATTTGTTTTTAATGATGACAAGTTCTGAGGCAGAGATGCAGCATTGCCTCTTCATTTTGTGTTTTGGAGCAATCTTGATTGGGCCTGACTTGATTTGTGGAGTGGAACGAGAGAGAAAAAAAATCTCTTAAAAGCAACGTTTTCTTTTCTTTTTTATTTATTTATTTTTTTTAACTCTACGGGAAGTCAAATTGTGTCACAGTGGCAGATAAGAGAACAGTGAAAATGGTCCTGAGGAACTTCAAAATGAATCGGAAAATACAGAATATTCATCATTATATTATTCACAGCAGATACAATGATGTTCCAAACCCTTGAAAAAAAGACCCCCTGCCATCTTTTAGAAACTGTGAGGGTGTCCGCTAAATGTTCGTGCGATTTTCACCTGTCAATCAAATATACATTTGTTCATACAGTATTCAAGTTAAAGTTAAAAAGTTAAAGTACCACTGATTTTTATACCTAGTTTGAAAAGTTAGCCTATCTTGGACTCAGTTATCAGCAAAATAAAATTTATTTAAAAAAAAAAAAGATTTGTATTACTGGTATTTCTGATTTTGTACATCAAGGACACCCAACTGACATCCAAATGATGAAAAGAGGAAAAGAGCCACTTTGACATTCTTCAACTTTTGAACAATTGATGAAAAAGTGCCTCTCTTTTTCTCCTTCAGTAAACAAGTAGAGCTTGGGTGAGGCCAATACAGACCGTGATGATAATTTTCCTCCTGTTGTAAATTTCTCATTATTGCTACGTTTATGTAAGCATTAGTTTTGTGCTCTCAGTTCATTTATTTGACATTAGAAATTTTGGTAGACAGCTAACGGTCCTTTGGTGCGCCATTTTAAGTCAGGCAAGTTATTGAACAGCTCAGGGCCCTGGAAAGGGGAATTATTGAATCTGGCTGACCTGTCATTGACGGACTCCTGTTTTGCTGAGGAATGACGAATGTCGGTTTGATTATTACAATTTGGTTCAGCTAAAAATAATGAAGGACACTCAACATTCATTGATGCACCCACCTCTGTAATTACATATTTTTGAAATGCAGTCAATACAATAGAATACAAACAGAATATAAACAGAATAGCTGCATTAAGCTGTAGCCAACTCACATCTCTGTAGTCAGTGCCAAAATGAGCAATCTGTAATGAGCAGAAAATCTTTCAAGCAGTGTTTACTTGAGCATTATTAATGTGATGTGTTCACAACTCGGACTTTGGCACAGGGTTAGTGGAGCAAACCTTTTTTTTTTTTTTTTTTTTTTGCTTCAGAAACTGAAATAGCTTTATTCTCTGGGGCGTTTTGAAGATAAATGTCATTTCTTGTTTATTTGTTATTAGTTTCTTTGCATATCTGGAAAAAGTTTTACACCATTACACAACCAATTTGTAAGTTGTAGTAGTAGCAAGCGGTGTCGAACCCATGGGGGATGTGAGTGGCACAACCTCCCCCTTGCCCCCATGCAAACTTTTTCAACACTCAGCCTTTTCACGCTGCTGCATCTGTGATGATTTCATTTTTTTTTTTTTTCCAGTGCAGAATCATCAGCCAAGTTTGCAGAGCTTGTTGCTGCAGGACCATTTTTGAAATGCACAGGGACCTTGGGCTGATATCCTATAGTGCTATTTATTGGTGGTGGCGGCTCATAAATAATAGCGCTGAATTCCACTGGCCACAACCAATAACATTTCAACGGAGTTCCTCTTAAATCTGATGTCACTTCCTGTTCTGCTTAGAGTGGCTTCCGCCCTCAACAGGAACTTTCTATATCCATGTGGCGGCTGCAACATCGATGTGGCGGCCATATTGGATGTTGCTCAGCCAGGCTTCTGCAGTCTAGTTTGTCTTTGTATTCAACTTAGTGAAGTCAACGTACTTCAAGAGGAGAACATGGAACCCGGGCCGCATGGACTTAATCATGTTTCTCAGCAACATTATGGGCATAAAGGATAAAGTGCAACTATTTGACCATGACCATGCGTTTTAGGTTATATTAAAATCATTGGCTTATTGTTGTATACTATGATGGTGGACTGGTTAGAGCATAATTAAAGCATTCTGGTGTGAGTTCGGTGGATTAAAAAAAATAAAATGCCTTTTGTTAATTTGAATTTCATGAAATAATTTAGTTAAAGCTCATTTCAACTTGAAATGTTGTCTTCTAATTATAATTCAAAGCAGATTACCTGAAATACAGGAGGTCGGGTTTTGTCACTTTAGTATCCACACCCTTCTGCCTATTATTCAAAAATATAATTTTAATGAAAATAGTCGCTTGAAGCACCGTGGGCCGTAAAATGAACAATAAGCAATGGCCTAATTTGGTGTCCATATGGACCTCCAGCTTTCAGCAGTTTGGATGTGTTGGACTTTTTTTGGCTTGGAGTTGAAACTTATCACGTACAATCAATTGGCAATCCAATAAGGCACTGCCTCTGCTTTGTTAAGTAAATATTCAAATAGGTTTGATTGGGGATTTGGCTGATTTACTGGGCTACTTTTCACAGCCTTTTGTTGTCACTATAGTGGAATTTGTCATTTGATTGATGTGCTGTTTAGTTATCTTCCAAATTAAAAATAAAAATAAAAATACTGGCTGTTTGGGAAGCTTTATTCAACAAGAGATATTACATCTGCCAAGGAGGTTATGTTTTCACCTGTGTCCCTTTGTTCATTTGTAGATTTCTGTTCAAGGGCATGCACAAACTGCAGCGGGGAAAACTTGATGTCATAATAGATTGTGGGCTTTAAAATAAGTTCTCAAAACTTCTTCCATATTACTGACTGATTTTAGATCTGAGGTAGACCCTAAATCACGATCATTCCCCAACATGTTATTGTCATCCGAAATGCCCTAAAGAAATAAGAAACTTAACACAGAAGAAAATAACACTTGATTTGCTATAGTTTCTTTGAGTAACACACCAAACGTTGAAAATAATTTTGGAGTCGAAATTATTATGGCATTTTCCCACAAATTAAAAAAAGATCACAGGTTTCTGAATGAAATGTCCATATATGCTCGAGCAAGATTCAAACCCTGAACCTTAAAACTGTGAGGCAGATGTGTTAACCAATAGGTGGCTGTGACTACGTTTACATGCAGGCAATGACCCTTTCAAAATATTTAAAACCCAAATACAGTATTACCAATATTTGTGTTTTGAAAGGCCATGTAAATGCACAAAAACCCGAATAGGACCCCTGGGTTACCCTTTTTTGTCACCAGAATATTTGTTCATATAAACGCGAACGGAATACTTCGATTGTGGGGTGTGTGTTTCTGGCACACGACTCACGGGAAAAACACAACCAGGGTAGACAAACATGACGACGCAGCAAGGAAACACACTTTTATGCTTGATGCTTGTCATATGTTCTCTTCAAAATTATTCTTTACCCTCAAGGTTAAATTCTCTTCTTTACAGACCCAAATGTAATGAGTTCGGAAATGGCATTTTGTGATGATTTAAATATAAAGTTAGCAGTATGCTGTAAACTGAAATTAAGCATAACGGAATGGGGTAATTTATTTGATTTTTGATTTTTTTTTTATGCTGGCAAAATATTTCAATTAGGACAATATCGCAAGCTACCATTAAGGTTAATTGATTATTTATTTATTTATTTATTTATTTATTTATTTATTTATTTATTTATTTATTTATTTATTTATTATTATTATTATTATTATTTTATTATTATTATTATTATTTTTTTATAAAGCAATGCATCTTGTTTACTTCCGCTATGTCCTCAATTCTAAACAGAATGCTCCCAGTGTGAGATGAATAAAAGGCTCATATTTTATTCTAGTATTTTCAGACTGCCAGTCAAAAGTTGCGATGCCTGTTTACTATTATGAAACCAAAAGGACACTTCGATCTTCAAGTTCAAAGCCCTTTGTTCGTTAGCTTTTGTGTTGATTCCCTCCATCTAGTTCTAAGCTTGAAGAAAGCATAGAAGAAGATTGTAATGGCAATAAAACGTGATAGAAAAGAAAGACGCATTATGTAAATCCAATTTGTAGTAACAAGGTTGCAAGATCCATGCAACAAGTATGAATAATGTAATACAGGTTAAGGTACATCATAGAACTATGTTCAAAAAAGACCACAGAAGTCGACTTGAAGCCCTTTTTATTAGGTTCCCTTTGCAGGAACATGACATTTTACGCCGGATTTCAGCTAGCGCTCCTTTTGATTTAGGAAACGGCGACACCCACGCTCCAGCTGCAAGATTGGAGCAGAATGTCATCTCCTGTTGAATACTGCATGTGAATATTAAAACTACAAATGAGTTCATCTCTATAAGATTGATGATGGGTTTTGTCACACTGTGTCCTCTAGATAATGGCGCTGACAAGCTGGAAGTGCGTTCGTGAAAGGCCTGTTGAAAGTGTAACGCTGTTACAAGGCTTTGAAACTGCCCTTTTCCTACCAACAGTTTCTCTTGGTGCTGATTTAAAGGTGCGGCCTCCATTAAGGCAATATTATGAACACAATGAATGTCCCTTGGTAAGTGAAGATGCCTAATATGCGCTAAGGTCAATTACTCCTTAAGCAAGGGGAAATTATGTCGACAGTCTTATAGTTTGATATGGGTGAAGGTAAGGTTATATGACAGCAAATAAAGTAGTGATTTGCAAAGGTGATTGCTTGCTTCGTAAACACTTTCTTGGCCTGCGCATGCACACACTAGTTCTGATTGCTTATTGATCACGAATGAGCATCCTAGTGAGCAGAGATCAGCTCAAGGTTACAAAAGGTCAGTCAAACAGCCTACTGCTGGGTTGTGGTGATATGTTCAGTAAAACGGGTGTTTTTTTGTTTTTTTTAAGAGGATTTAATGCATTTTCTTCCGCTTTTCATGTTTGTGTTCTAGCCACCCTAAGCCAGCCCCTCTGTCACATATTGGATACTAGGTTTTTGCAATATGGCAATCGAGGCACGGAGGAATTGGTTGTTAAAAGTCAGGCGATGGTAAACATTAGTGTTGTTCCGATACCCTTTTTTGGCCCCTGATACCGATTTCGATACACAATTTTGCAGTATTGGCCGATGCCAATACCATACCGATACCTAGTTGTTGTTATTTCTCCAACAAGAATAAGCTGCCCTGCCATTAGTTCAGAGAATTCAAGCGGCAATAGGATATATTGCATGCAGTAAACACGTCACACATCAGTGCACAAGCAAGACACAAGATGCTGCATACAAAGTCCTATATTAGCGGCGGAAATAATGGTATCGGCATGTCACTTGTTAATACTTGCCGATGCCGATACCACAGTTTGAATACAGTATTGGGGCCACTCTAGTAACACTCGTAAACATTCAATGATAATAGGTTCGTGACCTGCTGATGCGCATGTAACTAAACCTCTGGTTTATTGGTCTGGAAAAACTCAAAGATTGACGGGTTTGGTTGCGGATGAGGTTGATTGAGGTTCTGAGAGTGTTGTTCTCGAGATCCGTCTTGGTCTGGAGACCACTTTTTAAGTCTCATCTCAGAATCAAAGGCATTTTTCCTTGGTCTTATCTCGGGCAAGGCGGATTTTTGATCAAGATCGGTCAAGACAAGGCCAGTAAGCAGTAAGAAAACGTAGAATGCGGGTGTTATGGTGCCTTTTTGTGATTTTTCTTTTATGCATACTTTCTTGGTCTTGTCTTGCTCTCAACCTCCGAAAAGCCTTGGTCTTGTCTTGGTCTCGATAGTCTCTTGTCTCGATAATATGCATATTCATTAAGCAGTAACATTAGCGATTAATTCTCCAGCTCTATAAATAACCAAGCAGAAAAGATTTGAATTTTATCAAAATGAAACAAGAGCAATCAGGCTATGTCCTGAAGCTTCTTCATTATTCTCCATCCTTACCCTGACAACAGCCGAAATTATCAATAATTCCACCGCAAAGAGATCCACTTCATTGGGAATGTTAAAAATGGACAAGGGAAAACAAGATAGAACATGAAACACAACAAAATCCAATCTAAACAATGCAGAATTCAACAAAAACACAGATCATGACGCCATGTTTTCCATTTATTTTTTTTCTCCGCGGGCCGGAAATAAAAAGGTTATTTATTTTTACTCTTCATGGAATATTTTCACCTGTTTTGGTGCCGTTTTTCTCAGACCCTATTTATTTGTTGTGCCAAATACAAAGAGAAGACAAATGTAGGTGCCAACTCTTAATTTTTTTTAATCTGGGAAGCCAAATTGGTTGTTTATCAGTCGAAGAGACAAATTGCACTCTGGCCCTAAGGTGAATGCTGCGGACTTGTGAAAGTGTAATGTGAAGGTGAGGGTCCACATGGAACTTTAATTATTTTTGCGGGATGTAGGTTTTTTAAGGGTTTTATGTTGTGTTTTCAACATTATAACCCAAAGGTCATAGTAATCGCTGGCTTTTTAGAAACATTTTTATTATTATTATTATTATTATTATTATTATTATTATTATTCCATACTGTCAAATAAGGCTTTCATAGGTCATGTAAATTGAAAATAAACATGAAAACATAAAAATTAGCTGTCAAGCTAGTATGAATAAGAATAAATCAATGCACAGCGATATGGCACACTTGAATACTGTGTTGTTTTTCATGAGAATTATAGTTACTCTTGGCAGTCCGGTGTTCTAATCTATAGGTTCTTAGAGGAAAACGGGACGAGCATAGGATTGTAAACCATATTTCAAAGGAGCAGGCCAAGATAAAAACTCTTTAACATTCCAGCTCGCCTCCATTCCCCAGCTGTGTGTATCAATCATTCTCTAATATTCCCAGCATGTCTTCAGGGTCTCTCTGTTAAGGCCCTAGAGCCCAGCTTATGGCATCCCTCAGATCTTCCTCCCTTTCATGTGAATGCACACTTGGATTCAACATTTCTGAACAGCACTGAGATTTAAGGTTGTCTTTCAGTATAATGTTTGCCTTTCTTTTGTGTGTGGTGAAAATACCCCCACTGATTTGAGAAACAGAAGCCACAAATGAGCTCGGTAGAGTTGAGATTCAGAAAATGTATCTAAACTTCATCAAGACGTGTGATTGACTTGCTGACCAGGCTACGGAGGAGTCTGCCTTTTGCTGGATCGACAGATGGATAAAAGGACTTGGATCAAAATGAACGAAACATGGACAGAATTTTCTGGTATCTGATTTTTTTTTTTATAACTATCCTCAATAAGACGGGCAAGCTAACGGTATTGCATTGCTGCTGCATTTACGGAGTCATGGCTAACAGCGGACTTATTCCTCCTATTCTGTTTTGTTGTTAGAAATAAAACACCCAGTACCATTGACAGAATACCTGGAACCGTTGCTACAGTTATTGATGATTACATTGACAGATGAAAACCCACTTCCGGCACTGCTTAGACTGTAAATTTTTCAAAGCTTCCCATCAATCATCAACAAAATGGGCGCTCGTCATTGACGGATTGATGGACCTCCATCAATATTGACGGAATGACCACCTCTGTGCATCAATGCACGTATTGGAGTACAGTACCATGAGAGTGCCCTAAGTAAACCAGTTTTACTTAATTGGTCTTTTTTTCATTTATCTATGCCAGCATATTTGTAATGGGCAAAAACGTTTTGTTAAATTTATTTGCTTGTCTGCCGTCAGGGTTTTCGCATGTAAAATATGCGACTTGGTCAACAGAGGTTGGGAAATGCTGCATTACATAACTGACACAATTCTTTATGGAAACAGAGTAAAAGTGAGGATTCTGACTAGAGGTACTTGAGGACTTGGAATGTCCCTCCATTTCTGTCAGCACGGAGTCAGGATACTGTTTGTTGTTTTACTATTTACATTCTTGTTAAGACTGAGCTTAGCTCATAGTTTTATTGGCATGAATTCAAGGACCTAGAAAGTGTGGAGACAGATGAGGTAGTGGTAGCGGAGAGCTCAAAGCTGTGGGTGTCGACAAGCAGATTCTGACAGACTTAGAAGTGACAACAAGCCTGGCAAGTGGAGCAAGTGATACTGGCTGGAAATGCCGCACAACAAGAGAGGTGATTACCAAGCTTTAAAAGAGTGTAAGATCTGTGAAGCAAATGTCACCAAAGAGGTGCTTGGACAAACTGACAAAGAGTGGATGGAATTGGCCGGGGGTAAGTAATATTGTGGAAGTGCAAATGGGAATGAGGTGTAGAGAGGCATGAAGAGGTTTGGCCAAGCATACTCACGATGGAGGAAGGAAAGAACCGAGAGGAATTGGGTTGGGAGGTGGGGGGTTGGCACACAAAGTCAGCAGCTTTAAATTTGCTTTACTTTTTATCATTGTAAATTATTGCACAAGTTTGCCAAAATGATGGTAGATTTAACTTCAAATTTATTTTGTTTAATATGACACCCGTCTAACGCGGATGTTGTTTTCCGCTGGGTGGAACGCTGAATAAGGAAGTAGTGAGAAGTAGTGATGGGAACAACAATTCTTTTGAGTGAACTAAATAAATAGAATCAATATAAAAGCCTTGTTCAAAAGATTTGTTGAGCCAATTTGTTCAAATCTATTATGGAACTATTAGCTATCTTAGCTACATTGTAATGTAAGCAAATGTTATTTGAATATAAATGTCTATTAAGGCAACTATTGATTCATAGTTTCATTTGTACTTTTAATTTTCACAATTTTCAATGAAGGTTTTTCAAACTGCATGCAACAATATGGCATGGATGATTGACCAGAAAGTAGTTACAGTGATAATTTGGTATATTTTTGTTTTTAAAATTGAACATGTTTTCATAATGTTGTTTAGCTTATGTTTATAATGTTTATTCTAAATAATGTATATGATTGATGCGTTATAGTAATGAGTCGATGGGGACGGGTCTCGAATAAGCTTCGGCTTCTACCCGTCAGCCCTTCTTTCGGATGTCAATGTTGCAAATGATGTGATGTGATCGATGTAAGCTGTAATGTTTCCGAAAGGAAAAAATGAATAAAATCAACTATGTAACTATAATATATTGAGTTAATGCCTATCAGTTTGCCATCACATTGATTCAACATACATGCTTTCCTGTTCATGTATTGCAAAATAGCGTTTTATTGTATTGAACATTTGCACGTGATGTCACTTCCGCCATGGAAACGCTTCTACACTTTTATAAGCTTTGAAATCAGCTCCAGTGTAAGGAGATACATTATTGACAACATAGTGATACAGGTCGTGAAGTCTGGAAAAGTCGGCGATTTGATTAGGTCCGTGAAGACAGCAGGGGGCAGAAGGTAAGGTCTATTTTCAAACCAGCCATCTCCAGTTTCTGTAAATATCGCCCTCCATGAGCACATACTAAAGTCTAAGTCTTTTAAGTCTCTTAAGTACCTAAATCGCTCTGCGACCCGTCCACTTCCATTCAAACGTCATTTCCTTCCGCCGTCCATGGTGGGGCAGTCACGTGATCACGTGACGTCAGTGCAAATGGTCAATACGAAATAGTAAATATGAATATTTCATAAATTTGTTCGTACCAATACAACTAAAATGATAGCTCAGGAAAAAAAATGTAGTACATGCAGTACTAGAGATTGCATTAGTTTATGCATGGACATAAACATTCAAAGATCTGTCCCGAAAGCGCAGCTACAGGCTAACCCCTCAAGTCATGTATTCTGAGGACTGTTACAGCTGCATGGCCACCAGATGAGCTGCAAGTAGACAAATGGAGAAGAAAAACACAGCATGGGGTCATGGCGAGGTAGCAATGTACCTCTCACTGGGTAAATAAATAAGCCATGATTCTGTCTACTGTGCCGAATATTCATCACAATAATAGCCACCTTGGGCTTGGTTAAATGTTCCAAGGAAACATCAAGGTCAGTCTCTCCCTGCCCTAATAACATAACACACTTTAGAAAATGTCTGATTTGCCTCACTGTGTAGTCATTCGAAAAAGGCTCCTGGAGGAAACTCGTTTTGGAGAAATTACACCATTATTTGAATAATTCATACCTTTTATCAACTACATTGCCTTGAAGTTGTCAGTTTTGTCATAAGAAAATGTAGCCCAGTGCTGGTCATGTTTATATCAGCACCAAATGTTTGACAGTTAATGGTTGCAATGAATCCACGGCAAAAGAACCCTTAAAATTATTGATCTTATCACTGCGTCTTCTATGGTATTGCATCTTGCACATCAACAATGAAGCACCCTCATGAGAATCTTCCGTAATATCTTTTACCACATCTTTATATTGCTTTTGTCGCACTCCCTGCTATCACTTAAAGTCTCAAAAGCATGTTTTTTAATGCCATGCGGTTTCTGTGCCCTTGCATGCACCATTTGATTATGGTCTACAGAAGATATATGAGTTGGATGATAGTGGACTATGATTTTATGCAATTGAAGCGCAGCAGTTTGAGTGTGCTGTAGTTAAGTGTCGTTTTTTAGAAGAATGCACTTGATGATACAAAGCAACATTTTTATTTGTATTGTGGTCACATGGGTTAGAACACACACTAAAATTAAAGCTCTGTCATTATTCATTTTTTTTTCCTCCTTAAAATATATACCGGAACCTTGAGGGTACTTGGGGGAAATTTAATTAGCTTGATCCAAAAATCATAAAAAGAAAAAAAAAGGATTGAATAAGGTTTGCTGTCCATCGGCATGACACATGATCATCTTTCTGGGCTCTGAAGACGAACTAACACTTAAGGTGTGGAGAAGTCTTCATGGCATTATAATGAGAAGCGTGAGAATGTACCCACTGCTGCAGGTCAGAAAGGTGTCAGTCATCTTGGAAGTTTTGAATCTTTGAAGAAGGTACCAAAATTGCTGAGACAATTTATGTATACATTTAATGAAAAATTGCCATTGAAAATCAGACATTGCTTTAATAATAAATACAATTATTTGACCATAGGGACAATGAAGGTTTATCCACTAATTAGCATCACAGGTATGTTCAAACTTGTAATCAGACAGTTGGCCTATTTAAAGGGTGATAAGATTTCACTCTGCTGTTTGTGATATGATGTGTACCACACTAAAAACACAATCAGAAGAAATGAAGGAGCAAGTTGTCTTGCACTTTAAAGGTTTAGGCTATAAGACCATCTCCAAGCAGCTTGGTTGCTCCTGTGACTACAGTTGCTGTTATTATTCAGAAATGTCTGAACCACAGGTCTCTAGCTAACCTCCCTGGACATGGCCGCAGGAGGTAAATTAATGACAAATTGAAGAGTCGGATATTATGAATGGGTACAAAAGAGGCCAGAACAACCTCCAAAGGTAATTAACTCATTCACTGCCATTGACGGAAAAAGACGTCAAATGATGCATTTTTGGGCTGGCAGTGAATGTGTTAAAGGTGAAACCGAGGTCAAGGCACATCAGTGTCAGATCGTGCCATCCATCATTGCTTGAGCCAAAGTGGACTTCATTGGAGATGCCCGAAGACTTCACTGTTGAAAATAAACTGGAATTTGCCCAACTCCATGTTGACAAGCCATGAAGCTTCTGTCCGATGGACAGAGGAGACAAAACTGGAACTTTTGGCAGGGCACTTGATGGACTTGCTGTTCTTTGTGACCAATTGTTAGATGTGTAAAAAGAATGCTGATATATTAATACATAGTCAACAAAACTGTTTGTCTTACAAATTTGTAAATCTGACTCTGATATCAGTGGTTCACCAACCATAAATCTAAACTTGATGTCAAGGAATATATAAGTAATTAGGGCGGTTCAATTGTGTTACGAATGAAGTAATTGCATCAGACCTCCTCCTGCCCCGTCTCTCTCTACATTTTATAGAAATGGAAATTCCATCCTGACCCTTTCACCTTGTGCATTATTCAGGTGAGCAGTATACGTACCTACTATTTCTCTGGCATTGTAGCCTAGGGCCCGGGTTTTTAGCATGTGTTGAAACCTTTGCTAGGCTCTGGAGATTCGAGCTGGGGATTTATTACCCTTCACACACCCTTTTGGCTTCTTGAAAAATAACTCCCTTTGGATTAAATGTTAAAGACTAAGGCACTCCCATTTTGTAAGGAAACTAAATTAACCTATGCACTCTGAAGCGCTCATTTTCCACCTCACATGCAAATCTAAAAAGTGAATCAAGAATAATGTTCAATCAAGTGACAGCTGGAGAGTACATTGCAACCACCCACACAAACAAGCAAGTGCTTTTTAATACCAACCCATAGCATATCAACTCTTTACTTAGAATTTTCACAGTAAATGTACTTCAAATGAAAACGAGTGTAATCTTGACATTGCTATTATTAGCGCTAGGCTGCATTTACAAAGAAAGGCACAGGCAACCCCAAGACACCGAACATGACGCAATTAACACTTAAAAGAATTAATGAATGTCACACAGTTAGAGAAGCTGCAAGCTTCTCCTCCTGCATGAGTAATGAATGCTTTATTAGTTCTTGAACATGAAGGCAAAAGGGCTCCTGTTCATTGCCGCGGTTATAGTATACCTGCCACGCTCGGTTAAAGAGGACGGTTGTTAGCTTTGATGTATGGCCTCCTGTCACCTCAAAGGAAAGCGAATCAAGCAGAGACGCTAACCAGACAGTTTAAAATGTGTTTGAGGCTTCAGATTATTATTATTATTATTATTATTATTATTATTATTATTATTATTATTATTATTATTATTATTATTATTATTTATTTTTTATTAGTTTTGCTAAATCGATTGGATCATTGCACCTGAAATTGTGTTGCAGTGTTGAATGTGGATTTGCCAAAATAGTGGACAAAAACAAAGCTTAAGGAAATTACACAGTCCACTGAAGCTTGTAAGAAACGACAACATTTGGAAAGAAAGGGGGAAAATTTCACTAATTGCAGAAGTGGTCATGATTCCATGGGTACGCAAGACAGCGCCGGCTGCTTCACTCCCCCTTGCTTTAATTGCTTTATACCTCCCTCCCTTATACTACCCCTACATATTCCAGGGCACAAATATTTGACTTTGCCCAGGCAATGGAATCGCAAAGTAAATTGTGACGCAATATCGTAATATTTTGCAGACGCTAGCTAATAATAATAACATGATACAGAGCGTGTGGTAATTGGAAGAAAATACACTATTTTATATAGCCATATCAGCCTTGAGGAAAGAAGACCTTGGGAAAATACACAGTAAACCCATATTTCATATATATATATATATATATATATATATATATATATATATATATATATATATATATATATATATAGAGAGAGAGAGAGAGAGAGAGAGAGAGAGAGAGAGAGAGAGAGAGAGAGAGAGAGAGAGAGAGAGATTTTTTTTTTAATCCCACATACAGTATTTACATGTTTTGTATTTTTTTTTCTTTTTTTGGGGGGGGTGAGAGTATCACTACCATTTCGTGTATCTACTATATCCGTCACTGCAAGATAAGGGTATATGACATGTCATGTGTATCAGAATTTCATAATTTGTCCCACTCCGTACAGCACTTCCAGTGTGTGATGCACGAACTGGCCATACAGTCGTCAGTTCGTCTTATTCCTTGGCATTTTGCCTCAGCAACAGCAGTTTTCAACATTTATTTGTAATTTACCAATCAAATGCATTTTATTTGTGCGCTCTTCCATGTGATGTCAAATTTCTATCAACTGATTTCCATCCATCCATTTTCTTAACCGCTTACTTATTGATTTTTTTTATTTATTTATTTATTTATTTTTTTGCCAATTGTGATGGGGCAATTTCCCTCAATCCTCTTTCATGCCAAGCTCATGTTTTCAAAGGTACTGGTAAACAAGCTTTGGGACAGCCGTAAAGCAACCCCATTTTTCATTGAGACAAGAACACCTCCCTTGTTCTTTGTTCTGGATTTATGGAACTCCCTCAGTGCTCAATTGCATTCAGGTTAGTTTTACCTGTCACCCTCAATTTGCAATTAACTGTGATAAGTTATAACAAGCGAGAAATGAGCTGTGTTCATTTATTGATGGCTAACATTAATACACTAAATATACACAAATTGGATAGCAGGTTGGACAAACATGATGCTTTCACAGACTGATGCAAAATTGTAAACCATTTTCAAAGTATTATTACTTGATCCTTTAAATAAATATTAAACAGTTTCTAAGGATGAAAAGAGATGATGACTCCAAGACAAAACAAGAAAAATAGAAGAATGGGTATCTACTTTGGGCCCCAAATTGATCTAACCCGGAAAATAAGGCTCCTAATTCTTAGTGGCCGACACAAATGCACTTTTAAATTTAAGAAGTGATTAAGCCATCAACGTAGTGCATGGCACCAGAATTTGTATTGTGACATTAGATTAAATGAAGATGAATTCTTGTCAATTAATTTGTTCATGAAATCCAGTGGATCTGTGAAATGTCAGAAGGCTGAGAGAGAGAAGAATACACACTAATGCTTGTTAATATTCTGCCCTGTTTTAATCAAGCATAATAGTCGCACCATCACTCAATGGATTCCGCCTGGCGCACTCAATCAAACTAAAAATCTTTTTCACATTCGGGATTTTGATATATATATATATATATATATATATATATATATATATATCTCTCACTGAAGCATGATCAACCACTTTTATTAAAAGACACAGAGGCGAAATTGTTATTTTCCCTAATACACATTTTTCCTATAACAATGAACAAAAATTTAATCAGTTGCATTATAAATGCAGTTAATGATCATGATAAAGTGCAAAATGTGAGGTCTCCAAAAGAAAATCTATCAAGTAATTACTTGCTTGTTATTCCTGTGGTTTATAGGTCCAGACTTGCACAATCACTGTAGGGCCCAAACTATAAAATAATAAATCGTTTTTGCTTGTTTTCTTGTTGTAAAGAGACGCTATATTTATAGCTAAATGTGCTACGCTGGAAATCTACTTATTACTACTCATTACAAAAACAAAGTAAGAAAATGCAAACAATAAAGTAGACTTTTTCCTCGCCCTTCATCTAATAAAGACCTCTTTATTATTCAAGCCATAAACTCTGCCCGTGTGTGGATTTCATCTGTGTACACACATTTCCTTTCATTTTCCACAGTAGAATGTAATTTTTAGCTTGTAGTACAGGTTTGAATCTATCTACCTATCTATCTATCTATCTATCTATCTATAACATCATATGTTCATTCGTCATGATTTTCATCATCGCAGATGAAAACAGTGTACTGTACACACAATTCGATTGTGCCCACGTGTCTGTTTCAAACGGACAAAGACATGCTTCAAGAAATGAATTGTTCAATTATACATAGCCAACCTAACGTATCACAGAAGTACATTTTTACATTGTTAAAGAGCTTCAGCATATTGATCCAAAAATAAACGCGGGTATTTCTTGAAAAGACTTTTTTCAGTTGATTAACACCGGCCAGGGGCAATGAAGATAAATTTGTTGCATGTAAAGAGTGCTGCACCACAGTGCAGTGTCATTATGTGTGGCTGTTAAGTTATGTGCAAAGCGTCTTTGTGAAAGGGGATTTTAAATCAGTGGCTGTGATTATGATGAATGCTCTCCGAGCAAGACACACTGTCACTATTTTTAATGCCTTGAAACAGCTGCTTTTCCACCCCAGTGAACAGGAAGCTTTTCTTTGCAAAATACATATTTGATACCAAAAGTCCACAGCCAAAATTAGAAACTTCAACAAAGTTTTTTTTTTTTTTAGAAGTCATTTTCCATTATAGTCACCTGTATTTGAAACATTTGTCATTTTAAACTAACCCAGTAGGTCTTACCTTTTGCACGATCACATTAAAGTTCGGTAAATATTGCTGATATATCAGCGGCATGACAGATTTTTCATTCTATCTTTTCATTCTTTCGCGCTATTCCTTTGTATCGTATCCTTTGTAAATATTTGCCTGGATGCTTAGACACTCCCCTTCTCAAACCGAAAACCAGCAGGACACCGTACTTCTCTTCACACATACCTCGAAGACGAAATAAACTATTATTCACTCCGATAATAAATGATACCAGCAAATCAGAGGACTGTATTATATATACACAAGCTCAGAGAAAAAAAATGCTTTTCAAGGGTGTTTTTGGGGAAGGCATATTATGCACAGGTGTGTGTTACTCACGGTATTTTACGGTACATTTATTCCGCAAATACAATATAAACTGAATTCAGACATATTAATCTTAAAAAAGCTGAGACCTTTCAGTCAACAAAAGCTGATGAAGGATTCTTAGAATTGACTTAAAGTATCACCTTGCCTTTATTATACCCAGTTGGAAGATCAACATGATAATTAAACAATAATTTGATATTTTCCATGGTTGTAACGCGATATCCATGGTGTCAACA
The DNA here is from genome assembly GCF_051991245.1 of Festucalex cinctus. NCBI lineage: Eukaryota > Metazoa > Chordata > Actinopteri > Syngnathiformes > Syngnathidae > Festucalex > Festucalex cinctus. The sequence continues at coordinate 19,548,464 of NC_135414.1, read as the reverse complement.
CAGCTCAAGTGACATCAGAAATGAAACAATCAAAACACTCCCGATCTAATTATACATGATCTTATTTTGTCCTTCACTTCTCTTCTATCTGCATTGATTTAATTTGCGCACGTGTTATGTTAAAAGCTTTTCAACATGTGGTTGGATAAATATGCAGATAAGCCTCTGAGAGCTGCACTCGTGCTGCAGTGTCTTCGCAATGTATTCATGGGACACTTGGAAAGGTCAGTTTGAAGGTTAAGACTTCACGCTGAGGTTAAAGAAAGAAAAGGGTCAAAGTCAAGTTTTTTTTTCCTCCAGGCTTGTTATGTTTTCTTTTGGTCCACCACAGTATCAGTGACGGGCTGAAGAGTTTTGGGGCTGCTGAGTCGCGACTTACAAGCGCACGTTTCGGTCCCCAGTTTACGACAGAAATAAATGTTTGATAGTGCTAGTTTTCTTTTTTTTTTTTTTTTTTTTTTTTTTTTTTTTTTTTTTTCTTTTGATAGTGCTAGTTTTCTGTCAACAGTCCACTAATCGATTGTGTGTTCTTAATTTTAAATATGCAAAAGTAACAGTTATTTACATACATACTGCACAGTCTACAAGAGAGTGTCGTATTATGTGTTGTCCGGTTTAGTTGCGTGCAACCAATTTGTGATTCTTGTGGCAAATGTTTGGACGGTTTATAGGTACGAAATACTTTCTTAGACTTAGACTTAGACTTAGACTTGACTTTATTGATCCCTTTGGGATGGCTCCCTCTGGGAAATTTACATGTCCAGCAGCAATGAGAACAGATAATAAAATACAAAATAATTCAATAAATAAATAAATAAGGTTATTACACCAGAGATTTAATTAATAATAATAATAGTAAAATGAAAAATAAAAATTCAATCAATCAATAAATAAGGTTATTACACCAGAGATTGAATTAATAATAATAATAATAATAATAATAATAATAATAATAAGAAGAAGAAGAAGAAGAAGAAGAAGAAGAAGAAGAAGAAGAAGAAGAAAAATAAAATAAAAAATAAAAATTCAATCAATCAATTGTTATGGTCCTGTATTTGTTCATTTGTGAAGATGAGGATGGCAGTTGCTATGTCCCTTGCGATTGTCACTCTTAAGTCTTGTATTTAGCTTCTCTATTTGTGACCCTTATTTTGTCATGTAGGCCTTTAATCTGTCATATAGAGTTGTGTATCGCCCTAGCGAGAGTTACTGAATGACACTTTTTTGCCAGTACGTCAATGTTCCTTAGCTGAGTTTTTCTCTCAAAACATTGAGCTTTCCTATGCTTACGCTTCCATGCAAGCTGTTATTTCCAAAGCTTTCTTCCATGCAAGCTTTTCTTCCATGTGTTTGTTGTTGCTTCTATGCATCCAGCCCTGCTCTCTCAATCTCTCAATCAAGTTTCTTGGTCAAGGTGTTTTCTTCGAGGCCTTCTGAATTGATCGCTGTTGTTACTTTGTATTATTCCCAATTCCGGTGTCTTGTCTGCATTTGGGTCCTAATTCCGCACCTCATGTGGCAGGCTAGGCAGCATTTTGGCCATTTTTATGGAATGTGTTGTGGCAGCCCTCCCCATTTGTATGAGGTGTGTTTATGCGGAGGTCCATAAATTAAATGAATGTAGTTTGTGCAGACACAGTGACACTTAGGAATATAGAATTCGAAACCAAATGTAACTTGATTTTGATATTTCTACTCTTGAGAATACCGTCTGCTGGAAATATACAGACTGTTTGTGTGCGCGTGTGAGAGAGGAGTGGGATGGTCATGATAGAATTTGATGAGATTTGAAGCTTGTTGAATACAGGTGAAATGAGATCACAGTGTAAAAGCGACTGAGTGGGGGTTTGAGTGTAAATCTTGTTATGTGTAGCTGTCTCTTGTCGGATGAATTTGTACAAGGATGCTTAACTATTGAATCTGGATTAGGCTTCATGATATCTGATGGCTCGTTCGCGTAGGAGTGAATAATATGCATTACAACATCAAACAGAATTGAGGTGGGGGAGAAGATAGACGACAAATAGACTGCAGGCAAAAGTAGCCCAATTCCAATTTTTTTTGGCCCATGTGTGACTCATATATGAGTTTCGTAGGGCAGTCTGAATTCTGAACAACACATATACATTTTTTTCTTTCTTCTTTTTCAAATTCAACCTGGAACACTCACTGATGTAATCCTAGATTGGATACAAATCTGATGCTTTCTAATGAAAGCGCACATAAAAACTGCAATGACGCATTTCAGCTAACATCTACACAGCTGAAGTTTTTAAGCAACACCCCACACTTGTAGTCACGTCTATCTATTGTATTTTATTAAAGTAAAAGTTGGAGCTGCGTGCTGCCTGCTGCAGTGAGTGACTTGTAGAAGTCAGGGAAGGTTGAGGTTGCTTTTCCATTTAATAGAGCACGATCGTGATAGCGAGTGCGTTCACCTTCACCTCAATTGCAAGTGTAAGTTTAGAACATAAAGTTCAGATAAAGTATATAAGAGCCTCCATCCTCTCCATTGTTGTTGCTTGTTATCTCCAGCTGATGCCGTTAATGCAATTTCAAACTATCGATGCCAGAGCTGTCGTCATCTTTGCATTTGAGGCCGCTCACAATGGAGTCTGATAGCAGTTGCATTTCAGAACCAGTGTGAAAAAACACAAACAGGCACAAAAGCTCGATATGAGGAACAATTCAGATTTTTGCATTAACTCCTGCAAAGTGAACGTAGACATGGAGCAACATGAATTACTGCTTATCGAGTGAATTACAATGCAATTTTTTTTGTATTTATTTTTTTTACGTGAGCATGACTTTGAGGCAGACATGCAAACCATTACTCCTCATGCACCTAAGTGACCCAGGCACATGTATATACAGAATTAAAATAAGTTTTAGCCTGGGTAATGATATTGCATGACTCCTTCTTGTGACTGGCTCCAAGTCAGTTCTAAGATCATTTAGAACAAGTGCCTTTAAATCGCGGTCTGTGCACCAGACCAAGTCAAAGTCTCATGCGGACCCATGGTCAATTGCTGTTAAATAAAATAAATAAAACGGGGAAATTAAGCGGCACTTGCAATGATTTTTTTTTTTTTTTTTTTTTTTGCATTTACCTGTGCTGATGTACTTGAAAGTAAGGCTTAATGTGCTTGTTCGGCGTTAATTAAAAATTTGGCCTGAGGTGCCTGTGTTGCTGCACTTCAAATGTTCGCCAGTCTTTCGTTTTTGTTTTTTTTTAGTTGCAGGCATCAAAATACAATTTGAACTGAAATGTTGGCCTGAAGTGTTGGTACCAGCTTACTGGATATTGAAGTTATTGTTGTTCTTTGTATTCAAATGTGAACGGTTTGAAGGGTTTAGATATGTGTTTAAAAAGCACTTTGTCTTTCTGTGTTTTGGGGGATATATTTATTCATGTTCATGCATTGTTGCCCTTTGGTAGGATCAAAATTCATTCATGGAAAAGACCGATATTGTTTTTCAAGGAAAACAAAACATCCTATTTTCAAAACCACAAATAAATGTGAAGAAGAAAAGAAACATCATTTTGACTTTGGTTGGGCTACGCAAGGTTTGGACCTTTGCCCTGAGAAAACCTGGACCCTTCCAGATTTGAAATGGACAATCAGATCTTCAAGATCCTCATTTTAGAAGCTCCAAAACTGTACTGCTGAATATACAATAGGTTGAATATTTTTTGTTCTCATTTCCAAAACGCTAAAAACTTCTCGTACCACTTTGCTTGCTGGTTTTCGCCTGCCAGTTTAGTCGCAACACACAAAATCAGCCAGCAAAATTAATCTCAGGTTTTATAAACCACTTTGAGAGTGCTAAATTCATCTATTTGCACTTACTCCACCCACAACAGACAAAATGAACTGTGTAGCAATTTAGTGCATTTAGCAGATACAACGCTGGTTGTGACCTGTTAATAGATCAGCTTCTTGTCATTTAGTTGCATAAACAATTGAGCTTTCAGCCATGTTTGTGCATGCAAACCTTTACTAAATCAGGCCCTATAAGAGTTGTTACACCACCAAAACCTTTCACTTGACATTACTGGATCATCTCACTGGTCCATGGCAATACTGTACACAAAAATTGTAGTGGCCTTAGTACTTAGTACCGGTACTTAATATAATATACATTATTAAAACGAAAGTTAATGTCGTTTACGACAATTTAGTTATTTAATTCCGTCCTATCCTTAACCTTAGCAAGGAGCAAACTTGCACTGGCAGGGTTGATGGAGCTCTCATAGCCGTTTCCAAGGTTACCACATGGAATTCGCCTAGCTTTTGCTTGTTGAGCTCGAGTCTCCCTGATGTGAGAGGAGAGAGTTTTACTCCCCATCTGACAAGACTCTCACGCACCACAAAGCATCACCGTTGGTAGGATGGAGAGATTCTCTGAACTGAAGTTGGTTCGTATGGTTGTTTTTCTCAAAAAAAAAAAAAATCTTAAATTTAGAGGAAGCTCCAGTCCTTACTATCCCTGGATGCTATAACTAAACAAGATCTTTGGAATCCTAAATAATCCCAAATTCAGGGCTAATAAATTTGAGGCCTAAAACAGTAAAATAAAAATAAATAAAATACAAGTAAAAAAAATAATAATAATTAAGGAGGCTGAGCTCGTAATGTCTTCCCTGCTCTTTTGTAAACTAGATAAAATATGATACAATTTCAAATTGGCGCCCAATGTTATTTTGCTTACATAAAGGCACCACCAATAATGCAAATAAATATGCATTGATAGCTCAAATATATGATAGGCTAAAACATACAGTTTGTGTATCTGAGGGGAAAACAAGGAAATCTGAATCTGCATTGCCTGTCCAAGAAGAAAATTCTTCTTGAATGAGAAGAGAGTGGAAAGAGATGTATTGTCCTACAACTATTTGGCTTCAGTTGCATCATCAGATTGTTAAATGTAGTCTGAAAAGCTTCTGCTTCAAAGCCTGACAAGTATCTGAGTATATAAGAGTATGTGTGTGTATATATATATATATATATATATATATATATATATATATATATATATATATATATATATATATATATATATATATATATATATATATATATATATATATATCAATATTTCTTAACTATTGTTATATTTATTATATTACTGTAGTACTAAATTGATGTTTATGGAAATGAATAATTATATAGTCTTATGGGAATGGGTAGGAATATTTCAACTGTACTCCTTTTCAAATATGCAATTTTATTTTGTTCATTACGTTTCTTTTCTGCAAATTTTTTCTTTTCTCTCACATGTGTTCAAAATAAAGAATTCATTCATTCATGTTTGTCACAAATGAGTGACCACCTCTCTGTTTGAATGTTCAATTAAGCAGTAATAAAACCTTTATTTGTACCGCGAAGAGAGCCACTGAGTGCATGCAGGTTGCCTTCAACAGCTGCAATCAGTCAGTCGTGCAAAGCGTCAGCGCCTGGCTAGCTGACTCAAAAGTGGACTGCACTAATTGCAGAGCAGAGTTCAGGAGAAACAATTAGCTTTTCATTTGTCTGAGTGGCTGTGAAAGACAAATTCCGAACATGCAATCAGTTCGCTCAAATTGGATTAAACAGATGAGAGATCACAATCCAGAACAATACTCATATTAAATACTAGTGTAACGAAAACCAGTTTGAATCGGGAAAAATTGGTTTGGATCTAATAGATGCATCAAAACTGAACCAAATTGAATAATTTCACTTTGAAAATCTTCATATCACATGTATGGAGATACGTATCGAATTTGTCATGGCCTGGGCCGTATGCGCCAGAGTTCATGACCTGTTATGTGCCTGTTATGCGTCTGTTTAGGTACTGATGTAACAAGTGTCTGTTTACAAAACGTGCTGTTCGTGATGTCAACCTTTAATCCTTTAGGTGAAGCCTGGATCTATGTGATGCTGTTCTTTAGTCCTTTACGATTCACTGTCTGTAGGTGCAATCTGAGAATTGTGTGTGGTTTGCCGGATTATTGTCCAACTGTCCTGTGTACAGCGTCTCTGAGTTTCTGCCTCTCGATGTGAATAAATGGAGAAAATCATATTTGTGTCTGCAATTGGGATTCAAACCTTTCAGTACACAACAAATTGTCTTTTATTGGAGAGAGGCAATGGAAATGGAAATGTCACATGTACACCAAGGACCAATTCATTCATAATGAAAAATGACAACAAGAAACTCATTACATTATGCCCCTTTGAACCGTACCATATCAAATTGAATCATAAGCACATTTAATCAAACCTAATTGAATCGTTCCACTTTAAAATGAACCGTATTTGAATCATATTGATGCCCATTTATCAGATACGGATCAAATCATCTTTTATTAGAGTTTTTAGAGCTATTATTTTCGTTTCAATATTTTGGACTAGACATTGTGGTTAAATGGTGGGAGTGCAAAAAGAAAAACCAAGTATAACACTTTATGAATTCATTGACGAATGAAAGATGACGATCACGTCTTTTTGGGCTTCAAACAGATCAATCCAAAATGAAAGGTGCATAAAAAGTTAGTTTGCCACTTTGGTGTGGCAGGAACCCCCCTTGGGGAGGCAGGAGGGGGGTGGGGCGGGAATGTGGGAGGGAATAATTTCGAACGCTTGAGTTTATTCATTTTTGAAAGATGACTCTTCGGCCCTTGAGAGGAATGCAGCCAGGGTGTATAAGTGATATCTGCTCCATGGTTAATTCAGTGTGATTTTCCAAGCACAAGGTCACTCTTTGTCAGTATCTGACAGAAGCCCATTCAGAAGAATGAGATGAGCTCTGAGAGCTTTCTCATTCTGAGGCCGTAGCTCTCGACTCATAATTATCTGGATGGCGCAGGCCTGCGTGACATTGTCAAGGAATACAAAGCTGTAATCTCTGCCTGGTTATTCTGTAATGAATTAACGCCAGTGGCGGTGAAACAGTAATGCTTCACAGGCACCAACAGATTTCGTTTTAGAGAGTTATCAGCACTCCCATCATGGGAATGACTCGAGCAATGTTGACTATTTAGAGAGAAATGACCTTTTCACCGGTAAAGTCTGGGAGTCTGGTGAATAGTCAATCGCTGCAAATCGCACTACGGTGTTACCACCTGCAAGATATGACGATATTGTATTATTATTATAGTGTTGTTCCGATGCCGTTTTTTGGCCCCCGATACCGATACCCAGCTTTGCAGTATCGGCCGATACCATACCGATACTTAAGGTTTTTTTTTCCTCAACATGAAAAAGCTGTCCTGCTATTGGTTCAGAGCATTCAAGGGCCAATAGGATATCTTAGATTGGCATGCAGTGAACATATCAGTGAATGTCGTGCAAGAGCAAGACACAAGATGCTGCATCCAAAATCCTATATTAGCATTGGAATTAATGGTGTCGGCATGTTACTTGTGAGTAGTCACCGATACCGATACCATGTTTTACTGTAGTATCGGCACCTCTGCCGATACCAGTATCGGTATCGGAACAACGCTAATTATTATATAAAACCTGAAACCATTAAACGACCGAGTTTACTCTGTTTATTGGCATCAAAGATGCTGAGAAAAGTCATACTGTGTTGTTGTTTTTTAACTTCAGGAAGTAGATCTAATTTGTGGCGTTACAGTTGATGGATTAAGCAATAAAAGGTTTGGAGTACTGAATTTGACAGCAGTCCACCATCATCATCAGAAGACCAAATGAACTTTTGTGAAGTATTTTTTATAATTCCAGTGGCGTTTCAGAGAGTTACATTGTCAAAGGTTGGTAAATGCGCATTGAAGCTCTGTTATGACCAATGGCCATTTTGTTGTTGATTGACAAGAAACCGAGAAGAAATGACTGACCATTGCTGTGAGTTTTTGTTTGTCACTGTAATCATCAATAACCGGGTCAGCACTAACGGATAATGACGGAATGCCCATTTTGCTGACGACTGACAGATTGACGATTACAATGCAGTTTGGCTTGAAATATCAACGGATTGACGATGGAGGAAGGGTGTCCTGACTGCTGACGATTGACGAAAAACTCATTTGTCTTTGAAAAACCCATATGACAATATATAATGCGCTAACCGTACGTAATAATTTGACATTACCGAGGCACTGAAGCAAGACATTCAAATATTTCAGCTGTTTTTCAGCTGTTTCAACCTCACTCTGCATAAGTCCCCAATATGCAAAACATGTTCCTCAGAGCTGATTCAAATTCGTGGCCGTTGCAGTTACTGCAGCGTGCGTGCGTGTGAAGGATTGAGTGAAACATGAAGGATGACAGAGAGCTTGCAGAAGCATATTAGCAGCCCCGGTGGTTACTGAATAAAACACAAAAGCTTTTAATTCTTTCCAGGGATTACTGTTTAGTCATGGCTCCCTCATTAATTTCAACCATTAAATCAGGACATTTCATTATTCAAAGCCAGAGATGAGACCTCGGGATTAAGGCTGTGACAGCACTTGTGCAAATCAAATGTGTTGCACTCTGTGATCAACTAATAGAAAACTGACTAGATTTACAATATGGGGACAGACAGGAAAAAACAGACGTGCGTACCATGTCAGTTGTGGGTCCCTCAGGACCTTTGACCTTCTGCAATGGACAAAACCTTCAAATTATAACACATTCACCATGTCATCCAACTCTATCATACACTTATTCAATGGAAAAGTACGACACGGAATACATCCACACCTATGAAATATGCAAGGTGTCGGCCACCTCTTACCCAGGGACAGCTGGGGTGGTCTCCAGCTTGCCCATGACCCGAATTGGGATATGCACTATGAAAAGTGGATGGATGGATTATTGTTTTTATTTTCTTCTTGCTAAGAAATTAAATGCCCCAATGTGCCTGCTCAGCATCGTTTTGCCCAACTCTATCCATTCCTTTATTTAGCATTGTCCTTACTAGAGATAGACCGATAATCGGTCGGGCCGATAATCGGGGCCGATATTTGACATATTGGTACATATCGGTATCGGTCTGTTTTATTAATCTGACGGCCGATATGAGCGATCCATTTAAAACTCCGTCTTTTCGCTTCGAATGCAGCCCAGAGCGTCTCTGTCTGTTATGGAGTCCAACTCCAGCAATGTAACGCCCATAGCAGCATTTGATTGGTTAGCCGTGCAAGAGCCAGAACCAATCAGTAGTGTATGCCTGTATCACAGTAGCCGGTCACACACGCACCCACGGACACAACGCGACAGACACATGCTTCGAAGGTAAGTTAAAAGAGAAGAGACTCCGCCGATCGTTTCACCATGATAAGCTAAACACATTGAATTATGTTGTGTATTAAATGCACTATATGAATGGAGCTGCATTGCCTTGCAATGAATCCCCGCTAGCTAACAGTGGTGTGTTCAGCTTAGCATGTAGGCTAACACCCAGTAGCTAATTCGCTACTTGAACTACTCGGGGAGGGAATCACACACATTTTCACTTAATTAAGTAAATAATGTTTGATAGAAAGGTTCCAAATATTAACAGTTGTCATTATTATATTGTCTAGTTCCATGTTAAGAGTAGAGTAACGTCATTATATTTACCTCTCGTGACGCACACATTGCATTCTGGGCCACGTCCACTACTTGTTGCATAGCGGTTATTATGCAGTGAGATGCCACAGTGACACTAAATAGCGTTTAGTTACTTTATATTGTGTTTATTTGTCGCACTGGTTTGCCATTGTGTGCCTTAAGCTTCGACGTCGATTTGATTGACAGCTCGTTGTGCACCTCGTTAAAGTCCGCTCCGTAACAAATTAAGTGTCTCAAACACCGTTTAACTACACGAACGTGTTCTCTTCCGTATGTTTGGCATTAGTAGAGAAGTGCACTAAAGTATAGTGTGCTTATTTGCTCGTTTTGTCTCTCTTTTCACGTCATGTCTGCCGTCATTTGGGACATTATCCTCTCAATGGATGCCACTAATATGTAACATCTACGGCCGTACACGGCTGCAATTAATGTTCAGTGATGTAATTTCGTTACGTGCATCATACTTTGAATAATGAGCTCATGTTTGGTGTGTTGTATAACTTTCTCGTGTGTTAGTAACTATTCATGTGGACAGCTAAGATAGTGCTTGTTAATGTGAATTAGCAATGTTGCAGCCCAGTTATTACTTAGACAAGTACATCTGTGCCATTAAGTGATACAGTACAGTACAGTAGTGAGAGAATAGTGTGCCCATATACACACACGTGTCTATAAGTGTAAAACACATTAAACAGCAGAAACTGGCAGCAGTCCACCGCAACAATGTCTGTTTAACCAAGTTATTCTTACTATTATTATAACCAAGTTATTTTACTCGACCTTTTTCTGCGTTGATTGGGGCATCCTAAGTGGCAGTAAACTACATGATGAAGTGTCTTTTGACAGTTCTCTTGTAGAGAGGAGTAGCTTGATATTGCTGTTCTCGATTTAAGATCCTCAGCTTATCAAAACTGTCTATATGGTAACAATAACAATAATCATAATAAGGTCTACAAGAACTGTATGGTGTTCAGGGATGAATAGTTTTTCTCATGGAATTTTTTTATTTATTTTTGCTGTAGTAATAAGTAATGCCACAGCTGATGCACATTTTGAATGACAGGGTTCCTCCTATTACTTCAAAATATAAAAATATAACATTTATAGAATAAAACTACAAGTATCCCAAATGCTATAAAAGGTAATGTCACATTGGCCCCCACATTTAACTCCCCCCGCCACCAACGTCTTATTGCAGATAGAAGGATGTAAAATGAAAAGTGTAGTGTGAGAATCCATTGTAAAGAACGGTTAGGGTTTGCATTATTAAAAAATTTGGTGCCAACATTTTAACTTTTACGGCAAATGAATATCGGCTTCAAATATCGGTTATCTGCCTCCTTGACTACCGATAATCGGAATCGGTATCGGCCCTGAAAAAAGCATATCGGTCTATCTCTAGTCCTTACAGTATTTTGTTTTGTTTGTGTAATTAGTTGCTTTGCAATTGTCCCTTTTGCAATTGTCCCATCCTGTCTCATGCTGTTCCATGTTTATAGTTTATTGTTCTGTAAAATGTGCATAAATGTTTTTTGTTTTTGTTTTTTTGCAGTTTGTATATACTGTACAACTACTACATGTACTAGTTGAGGAGAGCAATAATATACAGAAATTGCTTTGCCAAACATACCGCTTTGATGGCATATAAATGGTATTGGAAATGGATGATTAATATATGTTTTAAAGCACCCTTCAAATTTGCATTCCCCATGTTCTTTTTATGTGTTTCAGATGAAGAATTGCAAGAATTGGGGGGAAAAGCCGGTAATTCCTTTATTGCCAATGTCTCAGTTGTCTGTGTGAAGGCACCATTAATCCTGAAATCAAATGAAATACAAACGGTATGATGACATCACCACACATGTCCGCGGAGCACCGACTCTGTCTTCCTGCGCCTTAATCAAAGCCACCAAAATTGCATTACACCACCTGCGCCACAATTTAGACCTGGTTTTACTGAGTGTAAAATCTAGTCTACTTTTTGCCACCGAATGACAAGATGTGGTGGGGACGCACAGTCGCGTTCACCGGAATATCCACGTCAATCAAATTTACAAAGCTGTTAAACGAGACAAAAATGACAATGTGCCCTTTTTTATACTAAGCGAACGGGCGATTTTCTATGAAAATAGAGCATTTTAGCTCAGCAGGTATTGTATATTTACCAAGTACAAACTCATTAAACCATGACTACGTGCCTTTACTAAGCCTCTTCTGAAGTTACCATCGTGATGTATAATTCATCTGGGAAAATGTTCAGAGGACACCACTCTTCTAATTAATTTGTGTAAATGACAAGGTCATTAACAGTGTTCTTATGGTAATGTTGTGCCCCATAAGGGGACAGGCTGCAGGATCCGCTGACCTCAGTAGGCTGCCCAGCGGGGGCTGACGAGACTCCTAGTGTGTTTGCTTAAGGGAAATGTTAAACAGCAGTACAGACGTATTAACACACACGGAAATGGCAAGGAACCGGTTATCCAATCTTATGCAAAGTATTTGTTTTAATATGTTGTTTTTCTTTTAGAACTTACATGTATGTCATTATATTTAAAAACTGTAGCAGATGAGAACATAGAAACCACACAGGAAGACTGGAGCGCAGATTCAAACCCATGACCTCAGAACTGAAATATAGATGTGCTAACCACTCCAAATTGTACATAAAAAACACACACAGCAAGTAAATTTCCAAAGTAGGTGGGTGACCCTGTTCAATGTTTGTTCTTCAAAATTGATTTCGACTTTGAATGGATGGTTGACTCCTGTATAAAGCTGCAGCTGTTCGGTATGTATACCTAATGCAATCGCTAGTAAAACAAGCAGACATCAATGCGTGTTTCATGAGCCTGGGGCACTCTACTAACTGCAGTGCATCTACATCGCCTATTTATCTTTATTACTGCCAGTTGTTAGAATAATGTCTATCTGCATAACAGGAAAAAAACAAAATAAGTAAAAAAAAAAAAAAAAAATCAAAGGCAAAGTTCATGGTGAACTATGGATGCTCAGTGTAGACAGGTCAGCTCATCTGCATTCACTCGTCATATCAGTTATTATTAATAATAATAATTATGGGCGAGTACCGATACCAGCCTTTTTTTCAAGTACTCGAGTACTCGTGACGCAGACGAGTACAAGCGACCGATGGCAGAGGGGGAAGACGTTAAGTGAGTCCTCCTTGCCTGTAACTGGCGCTAGCTTGCAGCAGTTTTTCACCAAAACTTCATCAGTTTGGAAATACTTCAAAATTGTGAATCTTAAACTAAAAGAGCATTTTATTAGTTTTATTTTGAGCGTTAAGACTATTGAAGAGTGACTGTGCTGTTTTTTTTGTCAAAATTAAAGGAAATATATTTGCTTCAAAATATCTTAGTGATTTTTTTTTTATTTGTCAAAATGTACTACTGGTATCGGCAGTTGGTATCGGTATCGGTGAGTACTGAGGGTCTGAGTATCGGTATCGGTCTGGGAAAAAAAAGTGGTATCGAACATCCCTAATAATAATATAGTGGCACGTCAGACAAGAACCCATTCAAATCTAAATGTTTAGTCAGGCCTTACATATGTAAAGTTTCATGAATTTTCATCCATGTTTATATGCTAAAAGAAATAAAAAATAAATAAATAAATAAATTTAAAAAAAAAAAAAAATCTCTGGAAACAGTGCATCGCCACGGCAACAGGGTTTGACGAAATAAAAAGCTTACGTTTTCATCTTAAGCATCTTCAGACGAAACACCCAGTTTGAAGCCTCTATAAAAGGCCAAAAACTGGCGCCCAATTCCAAAATAAATGTAAAATGGCAGACTTCCTGTGCGGTTTAACATATGGCTATAAAATACTTTTTTTAAGGGCTTGTGTCATTACATACACCTGCCATTTTTCACAGATCTAGGTGAAACGTACAACCGGGAATTCTTTTGTTACAAAATGTGTAGCCTGTTACATGCATACATGCATATTCGTAAATATCCATCCATCCATCCATCCATCCATCCATCCATCCATCCATTTTCTTGACCGCGTATTCCTCACTAGGGTCGCAGGGGGTGCTGGAGCCTATCTCAGCTGGCTTTGGGCAGTAAAAGTTAAAAGCAGAACATTGTTTGAATTGCTAACCCACACAATAATTATACAAACTGTTTCGAAAAGGTTGACGTGGAACAAGTAGTCCTCCACATGACTCGATGTGCTTCACACAGCTCTCAATGTCACAAGCGTCAGCCACCACATGATCTCGATTGTAGAGATAAATTGCCCGGGTGCTGAAGCCCACGCTGAGTTGGTGCTTGCGATTATTGATGATTACAGTCTTATTTCATAAGTCTCGTTCCCTCGATATTTTCCCACGTTCTGGCACTGGCCGCCTTGCTTTGAGAAGTCTAAAGCAAATGGGGGTGGCAGAAAAGCAAAGACGAAGTTAAGTGGATGTAAGTCAACCTGCCAATGAATGTGTCCCGTAATTGCAGCACTTGTACAACAAATCAACATGAATTGCCCTGGAAGGGCGGTCTGGAAAATCAAAGTAGCATCGTTGAGTCACATTGCTAAACACAAGGATTAACAAATGAGAGCTGTGGCTGCATGTCATTTATCTACTCATGCCTTGACAAACACTTCAGGTCCGCTGGTTGCAAAACCCACTCACATTCTTTCAACATATCATTCACCTTGTTCAGCTCTCACTTCAGAAAGGGTTGCTTTTTTTTTTTTTTTTTTGCATGACTGAATACTTGAAAAAAAAGAGCTCCATTCTGTTCTCTGTATTTTGTATAAGTGCTGTTTTCCATGACGTGTATGCAAATGTGTCAGTGGCGTCAGACCGAGACTTTCTTTGTCCAAATTTGGTGATATCCATTTGACAAATTATTAACCGAAGTGTTGAAAATGGCTTGCTCACTTATAGTGACTAAAAAAAACACACGATCATTTACTGCTTTTAGTCCAAGACATACTGTGAAAATTGATTCTCTTGAATGGGACAATTGAATGGAACAAGAAATTGTAGCAATTCTTTCAATTGCTCATTGTCAGGTATCGTATGTAAGGTTGCTCACCAACAAACTGGACGAACTAACAACTGTTATAAAACTGCACTTATGTGTGTTTACATTCACTCGTTAGCTGCTGCCGCCAACATGAAGCCAAAGGCACGGTAGGAGTGTCTTTAAGAGGTACTGTTTATCATGTATTTATTTATTTATTTGTGTTTATTGTTTTCCCCTTTTTGACGTCTCAGCATAGGACTCGGCCCTAGTTTTGTTTTTGTTTTGTTTTTTGTTTTTTACTTTAACATCAACTTGTTTTAAATAGTTTTATGTTGCATTGTTTTGTGTTTTATGTGTGTGCATCACTTTGATTCAGTTGGGGTTGCTTTTATTATTTTATTTTATTTTTTACATGGTCAATAAACAACGTTACATGGAGTTGAGTTTATGGAATTGCTGCTATAGCCAGCCTATCCCCAGCTTCCCTTGTGAGAGTGATGCTGTATGAGGCACTACACAAAGAAATTCGTAAATGAATGACATTCATTGAGTTACAAATATTCCATTTAAAATCTCTCTGAACAAACAATTGCTTTCCTACTTGTGTGACATAAGGGTTTAGAAAGAACACTGCAGATTTTCTCCTTAAAAGTGTTTTTTTTTTTTTTTTTATCTCGACGTAGTTCATTTTTAGGATCACCTTCACGTCAGGATACAACATCATATTTCAAATTTGGTGTCATATCTGAAGCACCATTGTCGCCGACTGGCAGTGCAGTACTTTATCACTTTGCTCATCATTGGCGTGCTAAGTCAAGATGAGTGCTATCGGAGGAGAAACAAAGGTGTTGTGTTATTGTCCATCAAGCTTTGGTGCTCCACCTAACAGCACACATGGGTGTTTGCTTTTATGAAGTGGCTTTTATAAGTGACCAAGAAACTATTACAGGTTCGGCAACCTGGATAAAGATTTTTCTGTAAACTGTAACGTGGGGCCCTTCAAATAAATGTTGATCCAAATACGTAAGTCTCCCCTAATTTGTTCTTTATAAACATCTATGTCTATTTAGTTTGAGACATTTTGTCTTTTTGTAATTTTCTCATTTATAGTTAACAAGGAAACAAGCAGGTTATTTGTTTCATGAGTCAAATAAAAACAAAACAAAGCAAAAAAAAAAGCATATACTGTTTGGACACCTTGTTGTTGTTTTGTTTTGTTTTTTATTTTACATATACAACACATTTAACATGTTTATTATGTCGTCATAATAATAATAATAATAATAATAATAATAATAATAATAATAATAATAATAATAATAATAATAATAAATAGCATTATGCTGCAATTGTTGCACTGTAGTTTGTCCAGTACACGTCCTTAACTAAAATGAGGAGGGATGTGAAAGAAGAAAAAGTTTTTAATTGGGTTAAGAAATGCGAAAAAGATTGGGATTCTTGCACATGACAGAAAGTTTCAGGAAGTGTAATGTAGAGAAGCACAATTAAAGTCACAGAAGTACACCAACGAGAACTAACATGAAGCATACTTCACACGGGGATTCATATTTTCTTGATGCTGTAGTAACAATTACTAGTATAAAAGGACTTTTTTTTTTTTTTTTTTTTTAATCTGCAAAACATTGTTGCTTTAATGAAAGGGCATCTTTAAATTTAGTAAGTGTTGACTTCATTATAATATGCATGATTGTCACTGCAGTAGTTCTGTCTTCCTTAAATTGCATCTTCTCTCTTCTTGCACATTAGCAGGCAAGGAATTGGTTGGTGACCGTGATTAATTTCGAATACACACGCCATTCATCATCCTCCTCTTAGAGCACATATTTCTTTTCCGTATCGACAGCATGTCTATTACTCGATCCAAGCAGCACGTAACTGGCTTCAACATGACGGGCAGTCAGAAAACATTTCATGCAGCTGATAATTCATCTGTATTATTTTGGACAACAAAATCAGTCACAGGTGTACTGATGCAAGTTCTTATTGTTTTATTTTGGTGTGTATTCTGTCTTTTTGAAAAATTGATTGCCAATTTGGCTAATTATTGCCTTCTGAGAAGCACGACTAGTAAGACTCAAGGTCAACTGATATTATTGTCGGCCTGTTCCCAAAACAATTGTTATCTGGATTTTATCCTGAAAGGGATGCTGTCGGTCGCTTGATCCTTCACCTCGCCCCTCCCTCCTGTGTCCATGGACTGAAGGCTGTCTCCACGGCAACGAGACATTATGCTTATCAACTGAGACACGTGATACCCACATTTCACATTTTCCATTCAGTGCGTTTGAGAGAACAGAAGAGAGGCAAAAACTTACATTACAAAGCTGGGCATTTCACAAAAGCTCGATGTTTATTCTCACAAAAAGAAAAATAATCTCACGGTAGAATGTCCGCACTGTCTCAGGCTGAACCGTGGAACCGACCACACTTCACTTAGCGTCACAAAAAGAAATTGAGTCCAGTCAGCCAGGAAAAATTAATGGAGCTTCAGCAACAGCATTAGCCGAGTACTCTCAATTCTCCCCATTCCATCCTCCCGAGCTCCTACATGATTGGTTCTTTTTTTTTTTTTTTCCTCCTTCCCACCTTCTCTCCTTTCGAAAGATCTCAGGGTGCTTTTTAGCAAGTACCGACCGACATTCCCGCCCTTTCTCCCTCTGTTGGTCATTGTTTTTCATGTTTCTTAGACGGGTTGAGCATTTTAAGTGAGTTTTGTTGCTCTGATCATAAAGATCCTTTCCGATAAATTCCATTCCAGAAATAAACAGCTACAATGTTGACTAAGCTAACATTAACTCATTTACTCCCAAAAACGTATAAATACGTTCTATTTTAAATATTGCCATGGTCCCAAAGGTGTAATTATACATTTTGGCTTTGATGCAACCTCTGAACTGAAGAGAATGTTTGAAGCAATGGTAGTTATTACAAAAACGGCCAGCAGATAGCAGCATAGTATAAGAGTTCAAAAAGCTCTTTCCCCCACTATTTTAAACAGATTTGTGAATAATGATGAAACTTAGCCATGTTCTAATGCTAATTGATGCAAAATGGAAACAGAAATACACTTTTTTTTCCTGATGAAAGAAGAGACTTTAATCTTTCTTTTGGTAGGTTCCATGTTTTTATAGCAATAGGGCACAATATGCTATGGGCCTTGCAAAATCAGTCAAAATCCAGTAAAACAGCAAAAATGTCCTGGGAGTGAATGAGTTAAACTGTCTAAAGTAAAACTGAATAAAAATGGATTGAACATGAACTAATGAAAATCAGGCAAAGGTTTTGAAATATGGTCAGATTAATGACTGCAGTAGCAAACACTTGCTATCCTATCCCATAGAGTGACAGCAGTGGATTAATAGATCACATTCCTTTCTGTGTATGAGTTATTGCTCCACACGGTACAGGATAGCAAAAAGCATGTCTCATTCTCATTTAAATGTGATAGATGAAAATATACTCCTGACAAGCCTTGGAGGAAGAAACAGCCTTCATCCAAACATCCAAGATGTTCTGCATTCTCTTCCGAATTTCCCTCCCATGTAGATCGCCTACAACCCTATCAAGCAAAATAAATAATATATGAGAAGTAAATTCCGTTTGTTACTGTCATGGATATCTAGAGAGCGGAGCATTTTGTCTCTGTTTTCTCCTTTTCCGCAGGCTATAACAAGAACACTTGTCACTGTTCCTTGGGGATTTCCTTTAGTTGTGCATGTGCAATGTTCATGGGGATTTCATTTTTTTATTTTTTGACTGCGGAAGCATAGGTGTAACAGCATTATGTATGCATATGAGTATTAAAAGACATTTTTGGACTCCCGCAATGTGGAGTAGAATTGGAATTACTTTCCAACTAGCACTGTAAAATAAGAGTTGCTGGCACTTCCACGTTGCCCTTTGATTCACATTGCTTGCTCAGAGTCATGAAACATGTACAGTGCTTATACAGTGACAGAGTATATTTAAGAAACATTTTCATCGTAAATTGGTTTGTCAAGGTTTTCTACAGGTTCTCTTGGCTGCCTCCTGTCTTCTAAAATTTCCTAAAACAAGCATGTTAGGTTAATTCAAATGTGAATGTTAGTCTTAATGGTTGTTTGTCTACTCTACAAAGTATGTGTTCTGTGATTGGCTGCCAATCAGTCCCAGGTGTGCCTCATCCAAAGTCAGCTGGGAAAACCTCAAGACAGCAAACCTCTCATGTCATTCTTACATGACTGTTGATGTGAAAATGATAATTTTGTTTAAGTCTTGATGTTGTAGCACGTGATAGTTATTTTAGTGTTTAGAACATAATGAAAAATTGGATTTTACGGATTAATGCGCATCAAAATTCAGATCAAACTTCCTTCGCCTCCATCAGCTAGTTAACAATTGCATGCCATTTATTCATCCACCACTCCATCTATTTTCTATACCACTTGTTCTTAGGGTCAGTTATTGGCAAACTGTCGTACCGGCTGCGTGAGACCAAGATGCCCATGAAGCCAACCGCCTCACTCAAAAGACTGCTATTTGTGAATAACAGCTAATTGTTAGCCAATCAATGATGTTAGCATTAAGCTATTGTGAGCATTCCAAAGGCAAAGTTGTTTGATTGTTTTAAATTGTCTTTGTTTTATGTTCAATTTGACCGTAAACTTCAACAGGCAGTAGAAATAAACAGCTTGAAACCTCTTTTGGGAGGAATTGTTCCAAAATGCCACAAAGAAAGGAGCTTTCTTGACAGTTTTCATCTATCTTCTCAATCGAGATGAGTTTCGTGCGTGTAGCAGAATTCTCTTCTCATTTGCGTGGAGATGGAGGAGTATCTGGAGAAATGTGAAAATAAGCTCCGTCTTCTCAATGAGTATTCCACTCACAGCTCCCTGACCTTGAGGTGAGCTTATTCCTGACCAGTGTGCCGAGCTGAATGAATTACAATATCCACCTATAGGCCCAGTCCTAGCTTGTGTCCTGACCAAACAACAGCAGGCCTCACACAGTATCTCCTGAGACCGCAGGCGGGGGCTTTTCACCACATTATCATCTGCCCACTCAAGTATGAATTCCCGGCCAGGCAAGGAACAGTTGGATCCGGAATACAAAGCGCAGATCATAGAGCAAGATGGTGGTAACTACACTGGAAAATACACTTCTTGAGTCAGTCTGCTGTCAAGATGATTTCAAAATGCACTCACCTCTGAAACTATTGAATCTGTGAGGCAATCACTTGTTTTATTTTTTTGATGTAGAAATCAAAGGATGGATATGAAATAATAGATGAAGATGAATTATATCTCGATAAGATAACCAACTTGGAAGAAAGTCCCTTTTATTTTAATCAACTATTTTTTCATGTGAGTAAAAGTATTGTAACTAGTGCTGTCACTATCGAATATTTTTTAATTGATTACTCTATCGGTTATTCAGTCAATTAATCGACTAATTGGATTCATTTGAATTTTTTTATTAAATTAATTACAAAAGCATTGTTTCCCCGATTACTGTTTATTAACCAGTAATTGCTGTTTATTTCGTACTTTGCATTCGTACAGTGATTTAAAAAAGGGGGATTGATGTTGCTGGTTCAGTCATTGTTTTCCAAAGTAAAAACATGCTTGCAAATGTCTTACTTTGATGAAACACAGAAGATAATCAGTCTTCTTTTATGAAGGACTTATTATTATTAGTGAACAATTACCGTGGATATGCTGAAATCACAGGATTTGGACCATTTTAAATTAAAAAATGGCTCCAAACATTTACCCGATTATTAAAAAAATTTTTATTAATTTGATAATTGCCTGTCAATTAATCGATTAATTTTGACAGCTAGAATTGCAAACATGTCTATGTTCAGGCTAAGATTTGGGTTTTACTCATTTATCATATATACTTGTTAAAGCTGTTGCCAACATAAAAAAGCAATTGTGAAGTTGAGGGGAGATGGAAATCAATCATCCATTAATCAAATATTGGCCGGAGCCAACATTGCCATTTGAAATGATGCCCTGAAGAAGAAGAAAAAAAACTACTGGAATACTAAGTAACAGCTGCGGAAAGGGTAGATGAAGGAAAACAGCAGCAGTTGTTGACTGAAATATTTGGAGATTTTTAAAGAACAAGTGTTGGTGACATCAGCAACAACCTCCAGAGGGCAGGAGTGAAGGTAACACATTTTTTTTTAAGTTTCTTGGTACAAGACAGAAAAGAAAGGTTTTATTTACCTGAAATCTTTTAGAATTGTCTTCATCAGTGGGTCACATGATGTTAATGGGAGCCCCGAGGATCATCAACATCCATTGTTAATTTAATTGTTAATTAAAGTACAAAAGCCTTGAGTTTTACTTTTCAATAACATTCTGAAACTAGTAGTAGTTGCCAAAAAGACGACGTCTGTCAGTCTATGGGGTGCAACACAATACTTGCATATTATGATGTTCACCATGAAGTAAAGGCAAATACTAGAAAATCAACCAACCCTTGCACCTGTGTCCTCTCATAGTCACACATAGAATTGCGGTGCTCCAGGGGTTCGGACCACTTGAATTTGCAATGTGCATAAATTGACTTCACAGTCCTGTCTTCATTGGCCTCGGTGGCACATGACATCGGGGCCAGTCGAAGCGAGAGGAGAAGCAAATGAGGCTGACATGGAGCGACGGCATCTTGCCTAATGAATTCACTTCTTATTACATATTTTTATGCATTTTATTTCCACTAGTTTGAAAACATTTGTCTGAGTCTTTGTCATATTGTGCAGTCCATATACAAGTATATGGCTATGTGTGTGTTTACTAGGGATGTACGATAAGGACAATATCGTGATATTGAAACTGCCACAATATCGTCGTCGTCATGTTCACAATATTTAAAAGGAAAACATCTGTTAAAAAAGCAGTTCTAGCACCCTCTAGTGGCTAGTTTATTAGTACAATTTAATTTTCATTAGGGATGTTTTGGCCTTCTATGTTTAAAATCTATGCTAATTGTCAGACGAGGGGGAACCTAATTTGCTTGTGAAGTGATCATTGTGTGCTTGATAGCAAGTAAGTGCCTCAATATTGTTATTAGAGATTGTAGGTGGTTTATATGCATTGCTGTTATGTACAAAAGCACAATATTGTGCTTTTTTTGTATGAGCTCCTTTATATATATATATATATATATATATATATATATATATATATATATATATATATATATATATATATATATATATATATAATATTGTGATGTTTCTTAAATATCGCCAACCCCCCACAATATCGTGATAATTATCGTATTGTGACCTTCATATCGTGATAATATCGTATCGTGATGTTTGGATATCGTTACATCCCTAGTGTTTACCAGGTTGGTCCGAAGTATTTGGCAGCGGGATTACAAAAACTGGAGCTGTGTTATATACTTTACATCACAGATTAGTGAAAAAA
This sequence comes from Festucalex cinctus, assembly GCF_051991245.1. Lineage (NCBI taxonomy): Eukaryota > Metazoa > Chordata > Actinopteri > Syngnathiformes > Syngnathidae > Festucalex > Festucalex cinctus. The sequence goes on along the minus strand of NC_135414.1, from coordinate 19,526,486 downwards.
GTACTTACAGAAGCCCGTTCACTGTTTTCATCGCTGTATTTCATATTTTCATGAAAGTCTCCCGAATGATCACAAACCTGTAGGTCAAAGTGGTCTTCAGAATACTCTGTTTTCATACAATTTTACGTTACAGTCTGGTACAACTTTACTAATTACGCCAAGGCAAATGTTTCGTTGACTTGTTCTCTTGGTCTTTTTGGATTTGATGAGATGGTTGACGAGAAAATACAACCATGAATGCATTCAACAACGCAGAGTTTTGTGTCAAATGTGCTTTTGGCCTTGACCGTTGTCTTTAATCTCAGTTTGCCCTTCCAGTAAAATAAAATGACTTGAATGTGATTTTAGTTAATGAGGTTAATGGCTCATTTCACAAAAAGGAAAAAAAACTTACCCAGCTATTATCATTAAAGCTCACCATCTTATCCAGTCACACACACAGTTAAGTTTACTGCCAAAATGCTCTTTGTGCATAAGCACAGAGAGCAGCACAGTACATAAAGCAGCATGTAATCGATTAAGAGACATTGTCAGATATTTAAGCTAACAGTGTCCTAACTCACATGTTGTGTCAAATGCCAATGCAACTGTTAGAATGTTTCCCATTTAATGGCTGTTCAGCATGATGTTTTTCATTTTTGGTTCATCATTTTGATCTCTTAGGGTGCTACAAAAGTATGAATTGCAAATGTTGAGTAAATATTCTTGACTGGCAAATACATTTACGTCTACTTGCAAGTATGTTCAAACATACATTTGTATTTGTAAGCCATTATAAAAAGACAGTTTTAAAAAGTTTTTTTTGTTTTTTTTGTGTGTTTTTTTTTAGCTATTGGCCTACTTTATACCAATATGTTTGGAAATCCAGTAAGTAGGCATTCTTTATTTGTAATTTATATTTATTATTATTATTATTATTATTATTATTATTATTATTATTATTATTATTATGTCTGCAGAGCATGATTTCTGTTCATCATTTTTCCCATAATGGGCCATGGTATGTTGCATATACCCTGTATGTTTAAACGTATTTGCATACACACATTTAAATACATTTGAACATACTTGTATATACGTTCCAACGTATTTACAAATGCATTCAAACATACTTGTAAATATATTCGCATTCGCATGCGGATCTCAATACCCCTTGGCACATTTTTAGCTGGCAAATACGTTGAAACACATTTGTAAATATGTCGAAATGTATTCAAACATATTTGCAAGTGTCTTTGAACATACTTGTAAATACGTTCAAACGTATTTGCGAATATGTATTTGCAAGTACCAGTCAAAACTGTTTACTCCACGTTGGCAGTTCCACGTTTCCATAGGTTGCCATTTGTGTTATGTAGAAAATGTAATGTTTCTCATTGTGATGTGGCGTGAACAAATTTGAGTTCAGTACTTAAGAAGCAGGAAGCAGAGCAGACAGAATGACAAAAAAGTTTAGTAAAAGACAAGAAAGCGAAATGAAGAAATTGTGATGGGTACCACGCTTCTTCGTCTGCATTAAAATGCGGCGCCAATCATTGTGGCGTCCCTATTATTATGCAATATCACTCTCCTCCTCTACTTCCATCTGTCTCCCTCTCCGCTTTCATTCCATCTGTGTATCCGCATGCCTTTCCCCCCATAACCCGTCCCTCGTACCTCAGCACACGTACTTGGTTTGCCTTATCTTGAGTCCCAGACAAGGCTCCCTGTTTGAGCTGTCATTATAATCACTTTGAATGGCCTCGCTTCATGGCGGACGAGGAGAGACACGCTGTGCCCAATCACACAACACTTTCTCCCTGCCCAATAGATGCATGTCATATTTCATTCCGGCTAAGGTAAAATGTATTGAGGGATTTGAATCCAAAATCCTTCAGCGACTCAACGTGGCTGCGGGAGTTTTCCATGAAAAATACTCTGAGACAGGACTAGTTTTAGAATCTGGCTGCCCTGAGCCCGGCTGACATTAATGCATTCCTTGGCCCAAAGGGTGCTGTTTGCCTGCTAAGACGTTGATTGAGCTTGTGCATTAAGTGTACTATTGGTTGGGAGTGAATACTTTACAAGCCCAAGATAAGGTCCAACTAAAGTTTTAAAGTTACAAATAAGCTTTGTGCAAAAGCAGAATCTGTTGGGATTGTTCCGTAACCTTCAGTGATATGAAATTTTGTGAACCACCATAATGTTGTATAATCTAAAGTGCACTAACTTTTATTACCATATTTAATGGTGTCAGATTTTATGTAATCCTCCTACAGGAAAATGAAGCCATAACAATGTCTCTTGCTTTGGGGGTGGAAGGAAAGAATTACAGATCAAATGTTACAGCAAGAGGCCAAAAACTCTTAACACGTAAACCTGATTACCGTACGACCACAATTTTGAATCCTGCAGGTGACTTGCAAATACGTTCGAACATATTTATAAATACGATTAAACGTTATTTAAATACGTTCAAGCACATTTGCAAGTATGTTTGAATGTACTTGCAAATACATTTGAACATATTTGAAATATGTTTAAACATGCTTGTAGGCTACAAGCTAACAACATGAGGTACTGACTTGAGCATGTGCAAGTTAAAAAAAATGGCTACATTATACCAATATGTTCAAAAATTAAGTAAATAAACATTATTTATAGTGCATTTCCATTCTACATTTTCCCCATAAGGCCACTGGGTTTGCGCATACGCAAGTAATCAGTGTCAAGCAATTCTGTGCGGCATGGGGAAAAAAAAAAATAAAAAAAATTTAACATTTAGCCTTCAAGTACGTTGTCATGTATTTGCAAACTCATTGATATGATTTTGCCAGTCAAAAATATTTATTCAACACTAGCATTTCTGCACTTCCACAGATGAGGGAGAAGCAGTACATAACCTCAAGGAGAAATTAAGGGGGGAAAGTAGGGTCAGCACACACAACACATATCAAATGCATTACTTGACAAATACACCAATATATCGACTTCTCCATTATAGATTTAAATGCAAGTAAATCCTGGTAATGAAACTACCCAGACATGCATGACGGACTGGCTGAGTGCACCTTCTGTGTGTTCATCTGCTCCAAGATGCACGCTGCCTCCTCCTCTACCAAACTGGGTGATGGAGATGAGCTGAATCGATGCTGTCTGAAAGTAAGCTCTTATTATTAAGTCATCAGCAGGTAATAAAGGTTGAATATAGCACTAAATGGATGGAGGAGATGTGGCTTAGTGACTGCGGCCACGAAGGAGATTATGTGTCTGAGTTAGTATCATCACACTTAACACCAATTCTAATAAAACTACAAAGGTGACGCATTGCACGCAGTCTGGTGGATTTAGTGCGGGTGCACGCATGAAGATGAATCCAAGCCTATCCACATCGCTTTACTTACAACATAGACCAGCATTAGTGAACTTACGCTGAACTTTAATTAGTATTAGGGCTACACTGGGGAGCACCACCAACTGAGCAGACTAATTCACTGGCAAGTGCACAACGGTGTGTATGTGTGCATCACACATGACATTAGGTAAACACTCACTACCCGTTCAATGTCCTGACTGACTGTAGTACTAGCACAGTCATGCATATAGCTTTAATTTCAGAAATTAGAAATGTCCCTTTTTTATGTTGATCTGTTTATATGGATGGCTCAGTGGGTAACACAACTGACTTTAACACAGGGGACTGGGGTTCAAATACAGGTCAGGGCAGTAACATCCAGGTAGTCCTTAGGCAAGACCCATCTCGCTATAAACTGAAGCCTCAGGTGAGCAATACAAATAATGGATGTCTATAGGCTCGAGCCATTGAGAATACGTCCATCCTCTGAACCGCTGATCGTAAATGACAATCTATGGAAAACATGCCCACAAATTTATAGTGCTGCTGTAACAAATGTTTGTTGAAAAAAAAAAAAATAGCTGAAAGAAATGCTCATTGAAGGCTCTGCGGTCTGATAATTCGGGTCACATTAGTGGAGCTTAAAGCAAACATGGTGAAGCAGCATTTAGTTGTTATGCTGCACGCAAATTGAATAAGCTGCCAAAAGAAGTGGTCAGATCCAAATGTTAAAAACAAAAACAAAAAAAACACAAAAAAATAAACTTGTTTCTTTACATTGCTTTAGCGCTTTTGTTTGTAAATTCTTTTGAATGCTGTATTTTTTTGTTATGCGAAGCACACTGAGTTACCTTGGGTATGAAATGTGCTATATAGCTTTGCCTTGCCTTGAAATATTTTTCCGTCTTGACTTGCACAGCATCTCTCATCTCTACACCTGCTACTTCCCAAAGGTTGACCTTGGCTGCAGAATTTTGTGCTCTCTTTTTTTGTTGCTGTTATCTGAACAAGCGCTTGCTATGCCATTTCAGGCAGCTCCTAAAAAACTCACGAAATGCTGTCCAAATGTTGTCTCATTGAATTGCAAATGACCACATTTACAGTTGTACGTGTCTCCAAAAAGGACAATTTCGAAATGATGTTGTTTTATATTAGCTGACCAACCTCTAATCAGAAATAAAATGCATTCGACACGTTTTTTTTACTTAAGAGTCAGAATAAAAGGCTTTGACAGACACCAGCTGTGAACATATTGTACACCGGAATAAAACGGCTGTAAATACCAAGCACAATTTGAAAATAAGCAGAGACGATTAAAACCGTCAACTGTCCATATTTCCAGTTTTCATTAAAAACAAGACAAGATTGGGCCAGAGCTACAAGGAAAGCAACAGCTTTCACATGCCCTCCAAAGTGAACTATTCTTAACACCCTTGTAGCAACGCTTTAGACTGTCATGTACTAAAATAAGGTCTACCTTGAGAATAAGTGTTTTTTCTTCTTTTTCATGTGACTGACTTATCTATTTAGGATATTTAATGAATAAAATGGCACCCCGTTTTTGAGGTTGATTCCAGTGTCAGACACAAGGTCGGCTTCAGGGATGGACCCCATAACTAAGCATCCCTGGAGAAGCTTGATTTTCATAATAGCCCATTCATCAGTTTTAATTTGCAAAGCTAATCTTCCTATTTATTCTTGTCAGGGGGGGAAATGAACCTGGCCATTTTACACTAATGAACCAAGCCATTTGAATTATAATGCTAGATTGAGAGTTCAAATTAAGGTGGCAGTTCAGGGAACCAGGACCCTTCCATCAAGGCAACACTCGGCACATGGTTTCTCAGCCCAACACAATATCATTTAATATAATACGATCAAATGTTGTTAATGAATCAATTACCTAAAGTTCCACTTGAGGGTGGGAAATATTAACATTCACTGTAATATAAGCCAACTTAATACAGGATACAAGTAGACATGACTAAAAGAAACCATATTGTTTTGTCCATCATCATTCAGCTGGCCTTTGAGTCAATCTGAAATGTGAAATCAATAGAAGAACTACATACAATGAACACACAAAATGTGTGTTTCTATTAGTGTTGTTCCGACACCGTCTTTTGGCTCCCGATACCGATACCCAGCTTTGCAGTATCGGCCGATACCGATACCATACCGATACTTACGTTTTTTTTTTTAGTGTTGTTCCAATACTGATACTGGTATTGGCAGAGGTGCCGATACTGCATTAAAACAGTGGTATCGGTATAGGTGACTATTCGCAAGCAACATGCCGATACCATTAATTCCAACACTAATATAGGATTTTGGATGCAGCATCTTGTGTCTTGCACATGCACGACATTCGCCGATATGTGACATGTTCACTGCATGCCGATCTAAGATATCCTATTGGCCCTTGAATGCTCTTAACCAATGGCAGGAGAGCTTTTTCATGTTGAGGAAAAAAATACTCAAGTATCGGTATGGTATCGGTATCGGCCGATACTGCAAATATGGGTATCGGTATCGGGGACCAAAAAACGGGATCGGAACAACACTAGTTTTTTTTTCCTCAACATGAAAAAGCTGTCCTGTCATTGGTTCAGAGCATTCAAGGGCCAATAGGATATCTTAGATCGGCATGCAGTGAACATGTCATATATGAGTGAATGTTGTGCACGACCAAGACACAAGATGCTGCATCCAAAATCCTATATTAGCGTTGGAATTAATGGTATCGGCATGTTACTTGTGAAATAGTCACCGATACTGATACCACTGTTTTTATGCAGTATCGGCACCTCTGCCGATACCAGTCTCGGTATCGTAACAACACTAGTTTCTATGCTTCATATGTATTGATGTTTGTGTTTGAAGACACGCTACTTACTGCAGGTGTTTCATTAATAAACGATGAGACAATATAGAGTTGCTTAGTAGGTTTATTGTATTGAACCAAGTTATGTATTGACCTTCCATAGTTCTACTGGCATATTTGGTGCTTTTAATAGTGCACCCTTATTGCAAAAAGAGATCATCATTGGTTATGGACTTCCAGCAATGCACCTAGAATGTGCCTCAAATGTGTCCTAGCTATTAGAATCTTGCTGAAATTTAAGAACTTAAATTATTGAATAGTGATCATGCAAACATAAATTGCATTTAAGTGTTGAAAACATCATCACCGAATAGCTATCAATACCAGTAAAGAGATGTGAGAAGTATACCAGATATGCCCCCTAGGGGCTTTAAGCAGGATAGGATGACGTCACGTGATTGACTATTATTTGGGACTTTGTCGCCACTGTTACTACTTCTTTGTATTTTGGGAGCGTCCATGATTTTGCACTTGGATGTTCTTGTCCAATATAGTACATCAGAACTGGGGGAAGGGAAGCTCACCATCACTGCATAGTTTCAATTCATTGGGGTGTCTCTTTTTATAATCATGATCGAGCGTTTCTGTTGGATGGAGTCTTTCATGGTGGTTGTGATTTGTGTTGTTTCTTCTAGATGACGGCCTTCTGCAGCACATTAAATGTTGTAGATAAGAACCATCCTGTCTATGGTGGCCCTGCAGATGGGACATTTCTTCGGTTCTGAGAGCGCCTCGTAGCACACCGTGCACGTGCACACATGACCGCATTCAAGAAAGACACAGGAGCGCTCGTGGCTCAGGCAGACGGTGCATCTACTAGCGAGGACGCTGCTTCTGAACAATGTCTGCTCCCCCCTACAAGTATTCTTCCCACGCTCCTCAAACTCCTGAGCATAATCATATTTTTGCAAAATTTCAATTTTGGCCTTCCATTCAGCAATCGCTGTGTCCATCGCATGTTTCTCTTTCCGAGCCTGGATTGTAGCTTCGATCCTTTTTCGCTCGGCTTCAAACTTGGCTTCTTGTCTTTCGATTGCCAATTTCTCATTTAAAGCTGCGGATTTTGCCTGTAATGACGCACGCTCCAATTCAGCCTTAAGTCTGATTGATGACGTTGAAGACTTCCACTGTGTGCTTCCGCCTTGTAATCCAGTCGCACTTTGACATTTAGCGCTTGGTCTGGATGATGCAAACTTGAAGTCTTCTTTGTCACAATTGTCTCCCTTCTCAGAGCGTTTCCTCACCTCTTTCATCCATTCCTCACATTTCCAGAAGAAGTTGTTCATGAGTTTATTTTTCGGATAAAACCAACGGATTTGGTTATTCCTAAATTCCTCTTTAGTCATAAACTGCTGCAAACGATTATTCAAGTCGCGAAAGTCTTGTTTCAGAGCAACAAAATCAATACGCGATTTGGTTTTTACAGTGTCGACATTTGCATCATCCTCCATTAACTGCTCAATTTGCTTCTCCATGGTTGTAATCTGGGAGAGTTTGTTGGTACGAGCCCGGAAGAGGTCACTTTTCTGTTGTCCTGAAAATGATATAGTGGCAGCCTTCCCTTTCTTGAACATCTGTGTTTCTCTCTCCATTTCACACTGTGCATCCATTATAGAAGGTTTCAACACCTATTCGGTGAAGATGTCAGGCGCTGTCCATCCAAAAGATTGCCAAGTTGCACTTTGCAATTCAGCCAAACTACTGAATAGCTACTACGGTGCCTGCTAATTACCCAAAACTAGCTTAGTAGTTTAGCATAAATACTATAGCACGTAAACATATGACTAAGATGTTTGTTTTTCCTTCTTGTCGGCCTATATGATAAGTGTCTTCTGTCAGTCAGGTCATTGTTAATTCCATAATTTAGTGAAATGATTGAAGTATCTACTTTGTCTTTATCCGTTCATTATGAAACCACAAGAACTCTCAATATCGTTGAGCAATCTACTGGACCAGGAACATCATGGTACAAAATCTGCATTATATCCATAGGATGTTAGGAAATAAAAAAAAATATTTCCAAAGGATTCCAAAGAATTTCACATAATCTCAGAGGAGTGGGCTGGGTTGCTCCATCAGTAGTCAGAAAGGAGAACAAAAAGTCTAACCCCCCCCCAAAAAAAGAAAAATGTCTGCACGTTTCTTCTTGACTCAACAGTGTGCAATGATTTCAATGATACATCTGTGAATTTACGGATAAAAGATGATGTATAATGAGTTTTGATGAGGTATGATGAGGTATAATGATGTATACAGAGTAAAAAAGGCACTACAAAGAGTTAGGTGAAAATAAAACAACGTACAAAACTAAAAAGTAAAATGACTTCGGTACCTTCTTGAAAAAAAAAAAAAATCACTTGCTTTTTCTTTCTACCTGCACAATACAGTCAGAAAATATACACATTATTCAAAGTTAATCACAAAAATATACATTAAATGAATTTCAGCTGTGATCATACGTTTAACAGTCAGTAACGTTAGCAAGTTATGAAAGCTGACATGTATTAGCCGCTAATTTGTGGCAAAACTGCGGCTATGTTTTTAACATGTTACAAGTGACATCACTGTACAACATCACACCCTAGTAGAGCAGTGACAATGTATATAGATACTTACATATAATAAAAATGACTGACTGCAATTGGCTGGCGACCAGTTCAGGGTGTACCCCGCCTACTGCCCGAAGCCAGCTGGGATAGGTTCCATCACCCCTGCGACCCTTGTGAGGAGTAAGCGGTTAAGGATGGAAAAGTGACTGAATCTTGCATCCTTGTCGTGAGCTGTAGTCAGTGACTCAGAAGACTGTTGTCACTCAAACACCATGTAACCAATGAGGACACATTATTCATAAAGTCCGCCCACCTGTGAGGTTTGTGTCAAAAGTCACAGATCAAAAAGTCAAGCAGGGCATGCAAGAAAGCCATTTCTTACGACGGCGTATTAGGGCCACGTATATATATATATATATATATATATATATATATATATATATATATATATATATATATATATATATATATATATATATATATATATATATATATATATATATATATATATATATTTTAGAGGGTGGGAGCAATTTTCTGAGAAAAAAAAGTAGCAAATTTGCCACTTTATAAAGTCAAAAATTTGACAAATTTGCGAGAAAACTCAAACAGCAAACGGCCATCATTTGCATGCATAGTAAGCATGTTGGTTTAGCGTTGCCATAATCTGGTAGGCTATAAAGCAAAACTGATGTCCATTTTAACATGGTCACCTTGTGTATTCCTGGTATGAAATTGCTCTTCAAACCAACCCTTTGGATGACAAGTGATGCACAAAATGTGTATTTTCAGGCTTATTTAAGGAAGAGGTGAAGGACGTAATGAGCAAGCTGCTGATTGACAGAGCGCGGGTCGAGTGTAAGGTGCGCGCAAAGGTACAAAAAAAGGAATGGTAGGATCACGTACATTTTGTATGAGTGCATTAAAGGGGAAAATGTTCCCTGACTCTGGCTGAAATTAAGGTTTTTTATGGCCCGGCACTTGCCTATTAAGGATGACTGATATGCAACATATAAAGAAAGAGATAGATGATGATGATTATTATTATTGTCATTATAATTACCCTATTTATTATATACTATACAGCTGCTCACTGCATTTTTTTTCCAAGAAGTTTCATTAAAGCCACTTGTAATGACCCTGCCTGTCAATAATTACCTATTACTCAGGTTAAATAAAGCATTGCCAAACAGTGGTAGAACATCCTTGAGCAGACAAGTAGCTATTGGTTTTAACAAACAAATTGAAAAGTTCAAGACGAAAACATGGAAGCCAACACGAAAAGACTGATGGGACACAAACTGTCCAAGTGTACATCAGTCTTCACCGTTTCCTCCAAGGCTACCGTGCTCAAGAACAGATTGGCGCCCGTTGACAGCAGGAGGTGCTTCATTTTATCTTCCAGGGTGACAATTCTATTCTGCTTGTATATTTCAAAGATGCATCACAATGTCAGCATATGGACTCCTAGTAATAATATCAGGATTGATTTGTGGTTCATTCAGAATTGCGGATTAAGACCAACCTAATGTATAAACCACATGGATAAAATGCATGGGGAGAGATTTGTCTCAAAAATATTCATACAAACACATTTGTGATTTTCGGGGTTGTTTTTTCCAAGATTATCCAAAATTTTCAGTGTTTAATTACATCATACATATATCCAGAACCTTGCACAACACGCTCATAATACAAGGAAGACCAAGTCTAAGTCAAACCAAAAATTTGCCTGAATTTAATTGACTAGATAATGTCTTTTTATTTGCCGCTACTTTGAGAATAGTACAATTCTATCTCAGGTGCTTGCTAGCTAACAGCCTATCAAAGCTGATGCACATTTTGCATACAATCAACCTGGCAAGAGCCAGACTGATAATGTAAATCATCCAAAAGCAGTTCTCTACAGGATCAATCTGGGACTGCTCCAATGTGATCTGCTTGAGATTGATTACAATACTTCAAGCTGATTGGGCAATGAAGCAACTTGTGCATGCCTCCCAACAGTTTTGCTGTTTTGTGGTTGGTCCGACCTACCAGTGGTGCCGCTCAGAGAAAATCAGCGGCCTTGGTACAAAATGGATTCTCGGGTGTTTGTGAATTCACATACTTCAGGAATTCAGCTTGGAGGCAAGGTTAGCGAGTTATTAATTTGTAGAGATAGTTTGTATTTAGTATACAATGAGCAAGGATGCCCCATCTAGCTATTTGTTAAACAGACATGCTTACAAACACAATTGACTGTCTCAAAACCTACTGGAAACACTGAAACTAATAAACAGACCAAGTTCCCCGTAGTAAACTAGGCAAATAAATGGATTGAGAAATTGAGAAAGGGATGAATGGACAGATGGCTTGTAAATATTATAGTTTTGCTTCAGGAAAAGTACAGCATGCATGGATAGGTTTACAATGACTGAGAAACGGTTCTCTCATCTGTAAAATAAATCCTAAAAAAGAAAAACATCAGGATAGCAGACAATAAAGAAAGGCAATATCTGAAAAGGTTGTGATGCTCAGCTTTACTGTAAACGTGAAACGCTGCTGACCTTTTTTGGTGATGAAGACCATCATACATTGATTAGGAATGAATCCTGACTGATCCTGTCAGCCAAGGAAGTAATCAGTCAATTACACCGCTTCGTTTCAATTCTCTTATTAGAGAGACATGCTCATCATATCTGTACTCAGATGTGGATTTTCATAAATACTCGAAATATGAGTTGGGCAACATCCACTGACAAAAAAAAAAAAACAGAAAAAAGAAAGGAAAGGAAAAAAAAGATAATTATTGTGTTCAACATTTGCTCGACCAAAGGTCAGCGCAGTCTCTGCAGTTTTACGCCTCACGTTGTGCCAGTATACTGGCAACCTGTGGGAAGCAGTCCTTGCTAATACTACAAATACATATTAGGCTATTAAAAGATACAGTGAATGGACATCTCAACTCATTCACTGCCATTGACGGAAAAAGACGTCAAATGATGCAATTTTTTTTGCTGGTCTGGCAGTGAATGTGTTAACTGGCAAAGACCATTTTGAAACTGCGTACCATTGGATAATAATTATTGAAGGTAGTGACTGTTATGCATTCTTCATCCATCAGATTGCAGAATATTGAGAAGTGGTTGAACAAACCAGTCATTTTAACCCCTTTTCTAGTATGGATACATGTTAGAATTGCAGCTGCTACAGAACTTGTACCATGTACTGTATGTTCCTTTGAAATATAAACTTAACAGAGATGGTTTGGGGAGTATTTGTTTTTAAGTTTTTCGTGTGATTACTGCTGTACACAATGTTATGGTCTACATGCTTAGCATGGTAAAATAGTGTTTACAGTGCCGCCTTGCAGCAAGAAATTAGCTGCTCTTAATATCTGACTTTGGGAAGAGTTTGCATGTCTTCCCCATGCCTGTGTGGGTGACTTTTCTGCTCGTGCTGCGGTTTCTTCTCACAAGTTTTCATTTCATTTCCAGTCCGCGTCATTGACAACAGTGCTGGCACAAGATCTGGATTCGGTCTGTAAGTGTGACATGCTTTCTGCCCACTATTCTTCAGGGATATGTTAAAGGCAGACAATAAATGTGGCTATACATTGTAAAGCCCACTGCTTATTCATTAACACGATTTAATCTCATTTAATTTAACAAGCAGGCATTTGATTTGATCTTGTAAGATGATCCAAACAACAGGTTTGTACATGTTGAACAGTGAGTGACACAGGAAACATTAGACGAGCATGTTTCTAAAAGATGTCTCTGCGGCCCTGCCAACTGAGCTGACTTTATCAGCTCCTTACGAGATCAAACTCTGCGCTGCCATCATTGACCTGAATCCACTTTAGCATCACAAAGGCACTTCCTATGCTTGCTTGCCCAGACTGCGCTATTGATCCTGACAAACAACCCGTCCAGGATATCTCGCAGTCATTCAACACAAGTCTCCTCTAGTCTTATACACCTCCAAATTTCCTCTGTCAACAGTTTCCTCCTTGTTGCGGCGACAAGAGCACTCACCTGAGTTTACATTCAATGAGTGGCGCCATAACAACTCACTAAGTGTTTGTTCAAGCAGAAGGTGGGTAGGGGTACGCGAGGGAGGGCGAGAGGATGATAAATCACCAACGAGGACCGTGTGAAGCTGACAGTATTACATCCTTGGACTGTTCCTCACTAGGCAAGGTTAGGCTGGCTGTCGGGTGGGCTGTGGCTCCCTCGGAGCCTCCAGGAAAGGCAAAATTAGGCAATTACAGCCAAATAAATCTTATATCCCTTGACAGCAGCTTTCAGAGTCCGAGTGTAAAATGGTATTAGGATTCAGATGGAGTACCTTAGTGCACCAGGACTTGGGAATACATGATGTACTGCACACACAATGAAGAAGGTTTTAGTCTTGATCCAAAGTTACAAAATGAGCTTTCTTCACAGAACAGAAATACTACAAATACAATTAACTAGAATATGAGTGTCGGCACACCCCTCCATCATTGTTAATCCGTCAATCTTCCAATGTTATTTTAACCCGGTTACATTATTGCTAAATTATAGCTGCTATTTTAGGACTGATAGTAAATCTCATGGGCGCAGTCCGTCAACCGTCAGCCCGTCAATGTTATTTTAACCATGCTTCCGTCTTTTTAAATTACATTTTGTCACTACTATTTCCTGCTTGACATTATTATGTTCCTTTTCTTTTCCTCACTAATGTCACCATATTAATAATGTGCACACGGTCGTAAGTGCCGTGAATACCGCCGCACACAGTGTTCCTCTTTTTTAGGACCCTTAGCTGTTCAATGACCTGCCTGACTTAAAATGGCGCGCCGAAGGACCCCTTAGGTATCGAACAACGTGCCTGATATCAAACAAACGAACTGAGCACAAAACTAATGATTCAATATACGCAGCACTAATGAGGAATATACAACAGAAGGAAAACATTATAGAGCTCTACAATCCGTTGAGCTATCAGTATTTGGACAGAGCCAGAAGAGAGCAGTCTTGGAGAATAGTGTGCCAGGAAGTTAGCATAGGCTTACCTGGGAAGTGTATACTGTACTAGAAAAAGTGTGGCTTTACCACAGTCTCAGGAAAGAAGTGGAAGAACTGTTTTGTTTGTCATCCGTCAGCGAAACGGGCGCCCGACATTTACGACGGACTGAGAAGGTCCGTTGATACTGACTCATTTATTGATGATTATATTGACTGACGAAAACCCACTTCCTGCATTGCCTAGTCCATCAATTTTTTCAAAGTTTCCCTTCATTTGTTAATCGTCAACAAAACGGGCATCCGCCATCGGTGGATTGACTAAAGAGTTTCTGTGGCTATGAATACAATAATGTGTAATCCCCCAGAAATACTATTGTGAATCCAAATTTGCAAAGAAAATAATTCATTAAGAACTATAGTGCTCATATGCTTTGATTGAATATTTGCTTTTCTCTCCATTATACAATTAAAATGTCCCACCCAAACTAGAGATGTTGTTTTTGAGTAGGAGACGAAGTCATGACACTTGAGCACGTCATTTCCATTTTTCAACATCAGTGATTAGTGGCACTTAACTAGCAATAATTCAAAACAAAACAATACAACAAAATTGTTTGAATGTACTTACTAAACATTTTGTCACAGTGTTCTGTTCTTTAATGATGAGAATCATCTTATTCAACAGTCGACACGTGGCGTCTCGAAAATGATCTGATTTCTGTCTGCATTGGCGCTGAATTGCATCAGGGATGGGGACCGGTTGATATTCACTGCATGGAAGCACACCTCAGTGTCCTGACTTTACCAGCAGACGAGACAAGACTGGCAATACGGATACGTTAATGATAGTGAAACAGAGGTATGGTTAGTATTCATGAAGAGACACACCTCAACACTGCTGCTGCTGCTGCTGCTGCTGCTGCTGCTGCCAGTGCTACTGCTTCTGCTGCAATAGAGGGACATGGCGGTCCAAACACAGGGACTTGAGGAAAATGCACGGAGGTAGTTTATAATGTTTTGCTGCTATAAACATTCTGCCCTTGGCTCTTCCCAAGCAGACGGACCATGGAGAATTTTACAATAGCCATAAAGCATGTTCATCTTCTCCCTCTCCTCTCGCTTCCCCTTCAGTCATAACATACAGAAAGACACACAAACACCCACACGCGCATGCATGTCATATTTCACAAGCACCACCTGCATTGAAATGAAGGAAGTGAACAAGCGTACCATCGGTAAACAGCAGCCGACAGTGCTCCTCCCTGCTGATAAAGTACATGGTTTATTCTGGTATCTAGAAGTAAAGCCAGAGCTATACTTCTGGATATCAGACGCAGAATGTCAGATCTGCCTGCTCTGCCTCCTCACTATACACAAATATATATATATATATATATATGAAGCAGAGAGAGAGAGAGAGAGAGAGAGAGAGAGAGAGGATAATCTTATAAAACAAAACAGTGGCTAGTAAAAAGTGACCAATCAAGCATCCTTGACGTAAATAGAAGCAGCAATTATGTGTGAAACTCCAACCTTGTAAACATGGCCCGCTCCCATAGTAACGACAGAAAACATTTTCTCCCACTCTAAAATCAATAGCCGAACCAAAATTCAGTTTATACACATCACTGAATATATCGGCTACCAAGGTACTTCTTACAGCTTCTGGTAGAAGTCCCGTCTGTGACACATGATGTTTTGTAATTATGGTGATTATGTACGCTGCTTTCGTCTTCTCCTGACAATAATAAGTCAGTTGTAGGCCTATTAGATTGAATGAGCATCACAGCAAGTTCAAGAAAAGTGACAGTTATATCCAGTAAGTAAGGACAAGCCTCGCATTTCTCAAGTTGAAGGGTCACAAACAAGGTAGTGGTTGAAATCAAAATTCCAGCAATCCACCTTGTCCAACTCTCATTTTATACAAGGTCAAAGATTCTTAGCTTGCTAACCAAGTAGGCACACGTCAACATCGACCACGTGAGCCGGTACCAAAGTTATTGCGAGCAGCATGGCATTCTCAAAGTAAGATTTTAGTGTGTAAACTTCCTAACTTAGATAGTTGTAGGAATTTGGGATATGGCTAATATTACTTCAACATTTAACTCTGCAAAGGTCCAAGCTTTAATTTGATATATGGCCTGTTAGCATTTGTAAAAGAAATATATAATTACTGAAGAACCAGCTGTTCAATTACTTTTTTTTGTTGAGTGTACAATATTAAATTACTGATTGCTTAAAGTATTTTAAAGTGAGGGGGGAGAGCAACATTCAATTCTGTGGAGTTTAGAAACCCCAGGCTATATGACTGATATTTCTCAAAGAGAGTAGGTCAGAGAAAATAACATTAGCCTACCTGGGCCTTGTGCAAACCAAATTGAACAATAGAATTTAATATTAAACATACTATACGTTACTTGCCATTCATCTTTTAAAGCCTTTAAATCTGAAGGCAGGCAGTGTCCTTGTGTTTGATTGTCCTCTCCCCCTCCGCCACTACAAGTCCATCTGTCAGACCTTGGACGACTTTGTCATTGTCAGAATTGGCCAGTGTACCCTTAAGACCTGCTGCGTTTCAGAGATATGAGCTGAGCAACATCATCAGACAGCACCTAATGTTAAATAGATTGAGTCGGGTGTGTGCTTTGTGTTGGATATGTGTTCTTAAACGCATGTTTTGTTCGACTAAAGTAGAAATTCTACGGTAAACCGCTCATTTTGCCGACAGAAACAAATGGCTGGCAAAACACAAAACCCAGACCAGTTTTATCCTTGCCTCTTTTTCGTCATCAAGCTTTGAACCACAATGCTCCAAAAACACACACACACGCACACACGCGACCAATCTGTTTCAACGCCTAGGGGAAAATAAATAACTGCCAGTGTCTGGTTCCACCTCCCCAACAGCGGTATTGCATCCTGGCCCTGTGGTGATGACTGCCCCAAGGTTTAATCACAGTGTGAACAGGTGCTGGCAAATCAGCAAAATGATACATACAATCATTTTTAATGCATGACAAATATCCACCATGTAAAATATTTGATAAACGTTCTAGTACAGCGAACATATAAATCAGAGTTTGAAGGAAGCCAATGTGACGCATCGTTGCTGCTCTGATAAATCCACTTTATTTGGAACTCTTCAGGCTTTTTATGGCTTAACTATGCTCAAAAGCAATTCTGTCTTTTAAGCAGGGCCTTTCTACTTTACATTTTTAGTACCTAATTTTTGTTGGACAATTACTGGATCATGTTGCTTTCCGTAGCGCATTTACTTTGGACAGCTTATTTACAAACCGAAATTACCAAACGTGTCCTTGACTTGTCTGCCTGGTACTGGTTCTTAATCACAAACTGACTGTTGACTTACTGGAATTAAGTTTCTCAAACGTTTTTTGTACTGTGACACTAATGAGTAGTAATTTGGATGATTAAGGAGATCAAGGTGATTTTTTTTCTTTTTTTTAAGAATCCAATTGATGACAACAGACAAGGGAGAGCAGATGTGTTGCAGAATATTATGGATGATGGAAACAGTTGTTCCCAAATTGTCATCTCGCAGTGTCAAGTACTAGATAGATGTCAGGTGAGAATGTGTAAATGTTAGTTCAATTGTGAAATTATATGCTTCTGTTATAGCAGTAGATGCCTACATCAGAATGCAGATTGAAAATCATAATAATTATATGCCCTTCATAACACTGTGTTAGCCCCAGTGGGAGAGCAATCTGCTGTAGTTTGAACCATCCATACTAATTTATCGTGTCAGCAACATCATTATTGGCTGTATTCCACTACATACTATAATGTTTTCCATTCATCTGCTGATAAAAATAGTAGGAAAAAGAAGTCAGGGTTAGGGTTTCATCTGTTTATAGCACTTGTTCTCTGAATTCCTACAGTTAATTTACCGGAACAGTCCTACTTGAATGGACAATCTTTACAAAAATGTTTGCAAAACTGCAAATTTCCCCATTTTGGGACAGATAAAGGTCTGGCTTAAGGTGGAAAAGATCAGCTGCGAAAACCAATTTGAATCAGAAAATCGGTTTTGATTTCAAACCAAATTGAATCACTTCATAATTAAAGGGATACTTTACTTATTTAGCCAATTTTGGCAGTCAAACATTAATATTTTGCCTATAATAAATTTGATATTTTCATTATTTTTCATGAACAATTAGTACCTTTAAATCACATTTTGCAACTTGCTGTCGACTGAAAATGACATCACAAAGGCTAACCAATTACAGCTCATCTGTTTTCTAGGTTTGGTCATGTGACATTCGCAAGCTGAGCAGGTTACCTGAGCCCTTGTGATGTCATTTTCAGTTGACGACAAGTTGCAAAATGTGTTTTTAAAGATACTAATTGTACGTGAAAAATAATGAAAGTATCAAATTAATTATAGACAAAATATTAACTTTTTATTGCTATAATGGGCTAAATAAGTGAACTATCTCTTTAATTAACATAATAAACATTTATACGAGCAGACTTTTCAACATAATTGGAAAAACTCACTTGTTAAAGAGCTATTTATGATTTATCCAGACAACTCAAAAACTTCTACAAAAACCTGAGTGAAAGAGTCATTTATTACCAAACTTTCCAAGTCACACTTTTCAAAACAATAAAGACAAAAAACAACACACCTGGTTGGCCCAAGGTGCTCCAACATGAATGCTTTTGTACTTCCTTCAGATATACAACCTCAGTTTTGTTGCCGATTTTTACCCACGGCATCGCACAGTCACATCTCTGCCACACACATTTTGGCCTGTTGCCGTTTATTGTATGTGTTTGTAGCTGCTTCTGAGGTTTGATCTATATCAGCTGCTTTGTAGCGATATCCCACTCTTTGAAGCCTTCTCTTTTCTGGCGGTGTTTTGTCCACTGTGGTGGTTTGGCTGTGTAGAAACTCCAATTAAATTTCTGGACAAGGGTTCATCCCAGTTCTCTGCGAGGGATCAGAATCACTGTGTATTTAATATTTCAGCAATGCATGGAAGGAATGCGTGAGCATCAGTCTTTTAATGTCGCTGCTACCAAAACATGAAAATACCAATTTGTGGATTAATAAAAAGAAGAGGAAAATGAAATGTCTTTTTTTTTAAGAGTTATGCAAGTGCCCGATTGAGATAATTTAGTGGAATTAATCAAAACTCAGTTTGCCAATTCTTCTATTGCTTCGTGACTCTTAACTCATTCACTGCCAGTCATTATAGAAAATTTTTACATTTCCAATACTCACGTGATATTACATTCAATAATTATATATAAACCGAATCTACCAAATAACAGAATAGACTCCCTACTTTTTGTCCCGTCCCGTTCTTTTATAATTGACAGCAGAAAAAGGTAGGTTTGCCAAAATACAGCCATTTCTCCCATGGACTCTGAAACTGTGTTTATTTCCTATAAAATGGGGCAATGATGTCATCTACCGGTGGTTGGGCATCAGTAAAGTTGTTTCCAATGTCATGGTTTGGGTTGGGTTTTTGTTATGGTTTCTTTGTTTATCACTTCAGTTGTTTTCCTTGTCAGTGTCTCGTTTTAGTGTGATCATGTTCACCTGTGCTTGTCATCCCACACCCTTGTGTTCAGCCAATCAGTTCCCTCACCCACGTGTGTCTTGTCCAGGTGTCACTTGTTGTGTAATTAGTTTGTGTGTATTTAGTCACCTGTTTTCAGTTGAGTTCTTGTTGGTCCATTGTCGATTCCACGTTTTGCAGTTTCTCCCGTCTTGCCTTGTTATTTGAGTTTGCGTTGATTTAGGACTTTTGTTTTTGTCGTTTCCTGTCTGCACCTTGTGCACCACGTTATTTTTACATACGTAATAAAGCCCTTTTTTTTTGTCTGTACATTGCCTCGGCCTCCTCCCTCTGCCTCCCCTCCACTTGGGTCCTCAATCCCCCACAAGCCTTGACATCCAAGTTTGATATTTACAGTGGAGCATGCTCAGATTCGCCCCCATTTAGCACCGCTCTAAAAAATACAATTGACAAGTATACTTGTCAAAGGCAGTGAATGAGTTTAAGGAAATTTAACTGTCAGGTGCAGATGCATAAAATAACATTTTTAACAACAAGAAGGATTTACTGCATGAGCCCTTTTCACACTGCATTTAGCATTGCATAGCGCGCCTTCGTAAAACCCATTCGTTGTGCAAGTGATGAGGGGCCACAGAATGGAGCAGAGTGGTGAGAGGATTCCTACTGCCTCGAATGGGACAGGACATTGGACAAATGCCTTCACTTGGAGAGGAGCTGGTGGAGTATTTTGTACTGTTTTTGGCAGACTTATTCAGAAGTAACTGCATGATTAAACTATTCAAGTTCCAGCCAAACCATTATTATTTTTTTGTCTTCATTCTCCTTCTTGAAATGAGCAAAGCTTTCTTTTGCAACAATAAAGATCCTGTCGCGTTGCTGCTTGGCTCTTTCACTGAGCTAGTGCAGTGTGAAAAAGGGCTTGACAGGTGCTGTGACCTAGATTGGGAGTAGGGGTGGGTGATATGGCCTAAAAATAATATGGCGATATTTCAAATAAATTTGCGGTGACTATATTTTTGACGATATTTGGTAATAATTATTGAACAATAGATTTGGGATTGGTGCTTAGCACTTTTATTACAGCACAACATATAAAACACAATTTCTTCACAATTGAAAAGTAAACAAATTACAAATATAGCAACCGTATTGGAATGAAATGGAAATTTAAAAAACAGGCCAGGTAGTTTTTACCCTGCAAGGTCTAATTGTGACATACAGTAACTGTTTAAAGCACTTGAAGCACATTTACTTAGCAGATACAACGAAAACACAAACACACAAACCTTCAGAAGTCAGTAGCAAATTGCATGAGTCAAGAAAGTCATTTTTTTTTTCTCTTGTGTGGTTTAGCCCTCGTGTTGGAGAGGAAAAAAAAAAAAAATCACCAATCGTGTCATGCTTTGTACGTCCCAGACATTGTTGAAAAATGTTCCCCCCGATTATTTAGGCAGTGGTTATTTTGCCATAATTTGCAAGCCTCCTGCCAGCGTTATTTTGCCGTGAATGTCTCTGAGGAGCGAGAACATGCCGTGATTGCTTGTAGACATTACTAGCGAGTATGAATAACACAAATGTGCACTTTTAGGGCGCTGCGCGATAGCAACGTGCACGCCTTCTCGTCAAGAACACATTAGCTTAGCGTCCGGTTAGCATCACAAAGTCAAATCAACCACCACGGATCATTATCTGGGCCAAAAATATGCGACCGTTTCAGTATTATCCAACCACAGTCTGCTTTTTTATTTTTCATAAGGAGTGTATCTGATCAAGAACTTTTGCTCACAGCCAAACGATCTGGCAATGTTTTTATGCAGCAGGACATGACGCGTGTACGTCCAAATGGACAACATGATGTACGATGTTATGGATTACGTCATGGATTACGATATTTCAAATTCTTATCACCCAAAAAAATACACCGGTAATATCATATAAGGTATGATATGGAACACCCCTAATTGGGAGTGAGGTTTTTGGAGGATGAGTGTAAAGGAAGCCACATTGATGAACGGTGTGAATGTGATCTGTCGGACAAAATGAGTATGAACACAGTAGTCGATATTCATCAATGATCAAATCAGTGGCGAGTTTTGGCCTTGAAAAAGAGAACCCATGATTGTCCATTTTGGCTGGAAGGTTGTTCCCTCCTATGAGAACGTGCTACAGTTCTTCTCCTGATCCATCTGTCTTTTCATGTAATCCCAGACTGTTGAGATGAAGGCTCAGTGGGCTTCGTACCATCTGGTGCAGGAACGTTTATCCTTCTCGTAGCTCAAGCTCGTTCTTGGTGCGGCAGGCTGGCTGCTGGTTTTGGAATCATTGTCGTGAAGCAGGATGCGTTTCCCATCTGATACCAGCCAGATGGCGTCATGCGATAGAAGACAGCTTTAATGGACGTTTTGGTATTGAGCGAATGACAAATTTGGACCAGATCTCCAATTTAACATCTCCTTTGAGTCGATGGTTTTTGTGGTCGGTTTTAGGTTTTCTTTTGTCTTTGAAATTGATTGTGGTCGTTTTTGCTGTTGTCGGGATTTTGATGCTTGTTTTTTTTTTTTAAGTCTCTCTACGGTAATGACACTCAGAATGACACATGGGTTCATCACTTGACCCATAGTCCAAAACAGCATCCAAGGAAGAAAGTCAGTCACATGTCTCTGCTTCTGATGGGCATCCCACAATGTATTTTTTACACTCTGGTTCTTTTAATGTCATCACAGCAATAGAAATTCAACACAATAATTGCATGCTGTTCTATGGTGCTAGTTGGAGTCATGTGATTGATGACAGATGATCATCTGTCATGCACATTTTACTCCGTTTCCCAATTTCCCTCAATGAATGAATAAAATTGTGTCGTCTCTAGGATGCGCCGGTATTTCAGTTTGCGTAAATTCAATGATTAGAACGTCAATGCATTTAGAAATGCAGTCAAATTCGAGCTATAATTTTATGTTCCTTTCACTGTAATAGTAATTTCTTGGTTAATATTAACTATTTTACTGCCACACGTTATCAAAAAACAACCCCCACAGTGCCAGCCGATTTCGCCGATTACAAGCATTCATCAGATTTCATCAGATTCCGTCACATTTCATTGTAATTCCATACACCGGCAGTCCACTGAAAAGAGACACAATGCTGCCATTTACTGGCCATAGATAGTGGGTGTTTTTGATTCCACAACCCATTAACCAGGCATCGCTGCATTTAGACGTTGTGCTACCCATTGATTAAAAAAATAAATAAATAAAAAACGAAGGAAAAAAAAACGTAGATGACGTCATTTAACGTTTATACCATGATTTTCCTAATCGTTATTAAACGTTTTTGGCGGTCAAAGAGTTAATCTATCTGAGTAAATAATCTGTTGTCCTTTTTCAACACGGTCCAATCATCGTTCTACAAAGCATGTTCAACAAATGGCTGTAATAGTGAACAATAGTAATAGTGGATAACAAAAGAGTAAACAAATGTAATTTCTTGCAGGCCCAAAAACAACTAAATATTTTGTAGTATTAGTATTAAGATGATACTATTTTCTTGTCTTGTTTGATTACCATTTGTTATTTTACTTATTATGTATTTTTTGCTTGAAAAGTTACCAACAGGAATTAGGAATTTCAAAAAAATTCTTCTTACATGCATATTTGAGCGAACTCACTGGTCAGAATCAAGTCAGAATTTGATCAAGCATAACATTCAACAACTAAAATGTATTGTTTTGCTCAGGAATGCAGGTAGAAGTTGTAGTTGGGGTTCAGCAGGGGTCACCACAGTGAGCCATTCGCATGTTTTGCTTGGCAGGGTTTTGCCCTTGCTGATGCAAGCCTCCCATTGGGGACCCGCAGTGAAGAACTTTAGTGGCAGGGTAACGCAATGCCCAGTTTCTGCACGGAATGCAGCAGTATGTGTTGATAACTGTTTCGGAATGAAAGCAAAAAAAATAATTAATGTATCGCAATATTTTAGCATATTTCATTGTATTACTTATATTAAAAGCTTATATCCATACACTCTTTTTCTATATCTCCTCATTAGTGTGGCAATTGATTAGAATGTTGGATGACACCTCAACAGTCAATCACTTGACAAACTCATTCACACGGTCATTTACAATGTAGAGTAAGGTTGTGCGTCTCCAGAAAAGACGGCTGAATACGGTTTATGATACGTAGGGTGGGAAACCATTCACAGCCCATTGACACAGTGCAATGTGTAATTATCCAATAAGTGTCAGAAACTTAAAAAACTAAATCTGCTATACCGTCTCACAAAAGTAATGCTTCATTTAAACCTTCCTGTTACATTAATTTCTCAGGAATAGCAATCATTTTCCTGGGTCAATTTGACCCAGGAAATGTATGTGTCAAACATATTTTCTATGTTAACAAATGAATTGCTTCATTTTGACTCTCCTTGTTTTGTTTGTTTCTCAGGAACCACAAAATTGTTCCCGGGTCAATTTGACCTGAAAAATGTTGAAATGTCAAAAAATATATAGATTCTGTTGTCATGTTAAATGAAAAAGGAAGTACTTTATTTTAAACCTGCTTCATTTGTTTCACAGAACCACAAAATTGTCCCCTGGGTCAATTTGACCCAGCAGAATGTGTCATTATCCAAAAGTGGAAATAAAAGCTTAACTAACAGAGGCAAAGCTTTATTTTAAACCTAATGCTACATTTTTTTTTTAATGTAGTATGACACAGTATGTTTAATTGTCCAAAAGTGTCAAAAAATGACAAAATGCCAGTAAACATTGCATGTTTATATCTCATTACTATGTCCAATACCAGCCATTTGATTGGAAATGTGTCAAATGAACCATTTTCATTTAATTAAATCATTACTTATAAGCCAAGCAGAAGTTCCATTCCGAAAAACATGACATTTAACTTGAATGGGTCAATTTGTCCCGCGACTCACATCTTTTAGATTTAAAAAAAAAAAGAAAAAAATGGATGGATGGGAAATGGTTTTGTTACACCCCGAATGTAGAGTCTTCGGTTAGCCTAACAACGTCATAAGTGGCAGATGAGCCAACCACCACTTCACTGCCCAAAACACTGCTAATCACCATTGCTGTTAATTTAATGCAGCTGTGACATAAATCTTATAATTAGGTGACGGTGTAACAGATGTGTTGAGCACCGTATGGAGTTATATGTACTGAAAAAAGTCGTCCCGCAATATTTTATCTGCAATGCTTTTTATAGTACTGTCTTGATTGTCAACTGTGAATTAATGCCAACGTTTATCAAAAGCAAGTCTGCTCCACGAGCAACAGAAACTCATAAGCGTAATGACACCATGGAAACGACTCCGCTGTTAATTGTATTTTTAAACTATGTTTTATGTTTGCTTCCATTAAAGTGAGCCCGCTGTTTTGCAATTTGACCTTCTGTTCCTCTGTCACGAGCTGGAAATCCAGAGTGGAAAAAGACACGGAGCTGGCATTCGCTGACAGCAGATGAGGATGAGGTTTAGATGCGCGCATTTAATTTGAAAGAGATCTTAAACCCCGAGAAGCCGAAGAACGCCTGACAGCTCCCCCACTTCTCTTGTTCCCTCTTCTTCTTCATCGTTCGTCTGTTTTGCTTACTTTCACTTCTTGCCCTGTCATCTGACAGTTTAACCACACAGCAGTGAACTTTTCAAAGTGTCGCCATCAAATACAATTTCATACAGTTAAATGTTGAGCTGCATAAGGCAGACTGTATGCATTTCTCTTCACGAGCAATCAAGCCCAGTTGTGAATATTCATACAAGTGGAAGCTTTCGATCAAAAGAATTCAAAAGCAGGCCGTGCCTGGTGTTTCATTTCTACTCCTTTTTCAGATGTTGGCATCACATTTGATTCCAGCTGCTCTTTGTGACTTCCTGAGGGCTCCACCGCAAACAGCAAGCCATTATAAAATGTAATTCCGCTGATTGGAAATCTCAGCGCTTTATATTGATTTTTGCACCAGGAGTTGGTCAAAGACAGCGATGTGGTAAAGAATATAAGGGATTTCATAACGACACCTTAATAAAACAACTTACAATTACAGAACACTCAGGATGATCATTACTTACAAGGGAAACCTTGATTCCTTAATATTAAAGCAATTATTCTCATTTTAATGAAGCAATTTCCACTGGAGTATAATACATTATCACAGCTGGTTTTCCGTCAAATTTAATTTGTAACGTAAGAAAAACAGCCAGTGATGCGGAATGGAGAGAAAAAAAAAGAAAAAAATGAAATGTAAATCTTCTTTAGCGTATATGACAACATTGTTTTTGTAAAGGGAAATCAGGAGAGGAAAAATGGATGTGTATTTGTGAAGTCCAAACACAACCTGTGAGATGTGGCCTCTCGGTCAAAACGCTCGTGCGCAGCTTCCAAGTCCACACGGCGAATTTATGACTTGTTTATTGACCAGCGCTTGCGCGATGAAGGACAAGAGGTCATTCTCTTCAAATAGAATGAATCAAATGTACTCCTCCATCTCCATGTGTGAATTGATGTTTGTTCTACTCAAATTGAGGGCAATCTTTTCAAAAAGTCAGCGTGCGTTTGGAGTTCAGCAGCAGCACTGCAGCACAATAACATCAATTTAACACAACAGTTGCACACAGCATACGACCGAGAAGGGTGGAAATCTTCATGTATCATAGCAGTATATTTTGCTATCATAAGGATAGCATTGAGATACATGCTAATGGTGTATACGGTCCCCTCCAAATGTATTGGGATGGAAAGGTCCATTCCTTTGTTTTTGTTGTATACTGAAGACATTTTGGTTCATGGTATTTACATCGACGAGTTAAAATTTTGCTTGAAGCCACACACACTTTTGAACGGAATACACATTAAAATGACATTTCATATTTGGTGGCATAACTCTTTCTGAGGTTTTCTCCCCTTCAGTCTCTTCTTCAGGTTGTCATGTTTTGGTTCTGTGGGTTTGGGATTTTGTTTTCTTTTGGTGTTTTTTGGGAGTGTTTGTCTGTGGTTGGTGGTTTTTGTCATGTGTTCCTCATTTCTTCCCTTGTCTCATTTGTTTAACAGTGTCCACCTGTGTGTGTCTTTCCTTCCCTGTGTGTGACCAATCACTGCCCTCAGCCACTTGTGTTTCCCCCAGGTGTGTCTCCTTAGCTAATTAGTGTTGGTGTATTTAGCCTGTTGTGTTTGTCCAGTTGGTGTGGGTGCATTGCTGGTGTGACGTGGGTCATGCTGGGTTGTTAGCTGACTAGCTGCAATTCTGTCAAGTTAAGTTCTGTCAAGTTTGTTCTCGTCAAGTCTAGTTTTGGTTTTCTTGCAGAGTGAATAAATCACCCTAAGTTGCCAATTCCCATCGTCTGGTCTGTCTTCTCGATTTGGGTCCACAATATCCTACATACTGTGACACAGGTGGTCAAATGCATACTTTATTTGGTTACGATCTGGGTATTGACTTAGTCAGTCTAAGACCTTCCAATCCTTCCCCTTGATGAAATGCTTTGTTGTGTTAGCAGTTTGTTTTTGGCTTTTCCAGATTATCTTAAGTGCATTTTTTGATAGATTGTCAAACGTAAATATTTTGTGTTTTTGTTTAATATGAAACAGCAATATGACACATTGCATCATTCATATTTTTGTCCTATCCCTATTTAGCAAGTAATCTTTATCTTATCAAGGCAAGGAGTCAGGCATTCTCTTCATTGACCTCAAAAATGTTTGCCGGACTGAATGGAAAAAGATACAATACAAGATAAAATCTTGAAGCAATACCAAGGACGACTAACTCTATTTACATACAATTGCTGGATGGTAAATTAGTCCGTTGACTATTTAGGGTCGGAGATTAAAGGGTGCGGCTTTCCCAGCCAGTCAAAGTCAATTTAATCATTTTGGACATTTTAACAGATTTGCATTCCCACATCTATGAAAGAGAAGCATAACACTTTTTTTTGGTGGTGGGCATCAAATCAGTTAGCTTGTCATTAGCACCTTGGCTTGAATATTTAACAGGACATAATTGCTAGCTTCTCCCATTCCAATTTAAACGGAGGACAGTGGTGCTGTCTCTGACCACCTGAAACCTTTCCTATCTTTAAAAAAAAAAAAAAAAAAAAAAAAAGCTTGTGTTTTCATGTCTAAACAATACCCTCCTTTTATATGTGAAAATGATTTGACTCTGCACGACCTTCTGCACACTTCAAAGGAGCTGGCTTTCGCTCAAACTCAGTGGCTACTACTCGTAATTGTACCCCATTCTCACCATGCAACAGTGTCCTTTATGTGTTGCTTGTTTCATGTCGGCACATGCAGCAGCCACATTCTTGACAACAATTTATTCCTATTGTGAATAAATTTGCTCAAATCAAAGACAAAATGGCGTCTCATTATATAAATCAGATGTGTGAACCTGCGTCCCATTTTCCCGTTGGTCATTAAATTATGCTGTCTCAAGGAACAAGTCCAACAAAGCAAGGAAAGCAGAGTAGTGGGCCTTCAAAGCTGGCTGCCAATCACAATCTGCATAGCAGCAGTCGGAAATACAAATCTGTTTGCTTGATATCAAAAGGTGTCCTGTTCATTCTTGATTAGAACTACGAGCCAGTAAAACGTATGCCTGAATATTTACCAGGAAAAGATCCACGTCTGGGCTTGAAAGGGTCAATTTGAGATTGCAATCTTCACCCAAGTTAGTGAGCTGCTTAACTTTTCTTTGGAAGTTGCGTTCCTTTGGGACTGAAAGGCCAGAGGAAACCGACTTGCTCTGTCCGCTCCACCTCCTCACCTCTCTCCCTTGTCTCCCAACGCTCATGGGACTCTGAGAAGGTGACGGCGGGTCGGCCGACTCATACGCATGAGCAGCTCAATGACCTTCGTTTTCAAGACCAACAGTGCAGTCATTTCAAAATATAGACGACAATTTTACGTTTTCTCAGCACAAATACAATTGCCGGCCACAATATTTGTCACAGCTGCAGAATCAAATGGCAATCTAATGCATATAAAATATTCAGTCTTTATGTAGATAATACACTTCACTTCATCACTGCAAACAATAATAACAAAATAAACATTGTTCATTTCATGCATTAACAGCATCAAATCAATACTGAGCATGACTAACTTTGTAAAGTGGTAACTTTTAATATTGGAGCTCTTTCAAAAATGTAACGAAGGTCATCAATAAATTGTGTGTGGAAAATATTTAAACTGATGTTCAAGAAGTACAGTTGACACCCGCTGTTAGCGGTGGACTGGGAAGGCCCACAATTAGCGAAAATCTGCCTATAATTAATGTCCATTGATAATTTATGGTTGGGAATTTTTTTAAACCCAAAAATTATTCAAAAATG
Source organism: Festucalex cinctus (assembly GCF_051991245.1). NCBI lineage: Eukaryota > Metazoa > Chordata > Actinopteri > Syngnathiformes > Syngnathidae > Festucalex > Festucalex cinctus. The sequence goes on along the minus strand of NC_135414.1, from coordinate 19,497,828 downwards.
CCGATAAACATACAGTATAATTTTTTTGCAAAAATTAAAAAAATAAAAATGGGTGAAAATTGGAGCAGCAAAATTAAAAATCTGTGATATTTGCGAATCTACAGGCGCCGAACTGCAAGTATGCAGGACAAACACAGTACCGCAAAACATTAAGATTTTGAGTGAGTTGATTTTTGTGGGAAAAAAAATAATGCACAAAATGGGTTCTTGCAGTTAATGTTGTTGTGTGCCATCATTTAATGATTATTTTCATGCTTTCACTAGGAAAAAAAAAAAAAGAATAGCGGATACTTTATACATGCATTGAGAAATTTATTATCAAAAATGAAATACATTACAAACACGCATTTTGCACACATACACATATTTTGCATTTATTTAATACAGCATGTTTGTCATTCACCTGGTTAGGAAGTGTGTGCTCTAATGGGACCCTTGTGAAAAACTGTGGCCGCCTCCAGCCTTGAAATTTCCTGTTCCCTGCCCTAAACGGTGTTGGCAGGTGTGCATGACAGTCAAAGTTTTTCATAACCGAGCAACATTAATCCCTGCTATTCTAACGCCATTCATAAATCAACACGCACGTACACACAGCCTCGCCTTGCAAATGTCTTCCCATTCGGTCTTTATCTTATTAAAGTCCTAATAAGATGTGAGTGATGACAGAATTCCTTGTGATTAAAATGAGTTTTGACAGAGGTGGTGATGTTTGTGGGGAGAGCGGAGGAATCATCACCGGGTTATTTTCAAGTCTGTGATTTACTCAATTGCCAATTATTTAATATGCCAGACCAATAACCCAATTGTAATAAGCCATCGAAAACAATTTATCAGATGTTTTTGCAAAATAACTCACGGGGTCATGCATGTTTTATGAACAATCAATCATGCAGGACTAGCAGGAGAGCTATTGTGTAGAAATCAAATCCATTGAAGAGGTGGAGTCGTTTTTACACCCACTGCAGTGGACATGGCGCAGTTGCTGTCCACTTCTGTGACTTGGAGCAGCTCTTTTTGAAAACGTGCCCATTTGTGATATTTGACAGCATTTGTTATTCCGTATGCGGACAAGGTAGGTGTCACTCCTCACTTGATCATGGATTATTAAATTCAAACAGGACCAAAGTGTCCCTTGGCTTTGTTGATGTTCGACTTTGCTTGGGGCGAAATGCCATCATCACTATGTTGATATTGCAAAGACTCATTAGCTCAACAGACATTTTACAGTATAAATATGTAAGAAATGGAATGATAATTTATTCATGAATCATGAGATGTTCCAGTCAAGGGGTGATGAATGGAAAAATCATGTGCATACATATTCATAAAATGATGCTCATTCTACATGTAATATCGTCATAGCAACCTATGCAAATAAGATGCTGCATGTATGAAACATTTACCTTAACCTGTGTGAATCAATCCACGAGATTAATTAAATTAAGGTATGGGGGCATTCCAATCTTGGTCTAATTAGTGAAGTGGGCTGCAGACAAGGGTGGACATAAATTAAACAACTCAAATAGATTGCATTGGATGTTGTTGATTATGTTTCTACGTGCTGCAATAATCATCTTGTTGACTTGCTTATTGACGTGTTGTGTATTTCAAATGTGTTGACATACTTGAGCTGTAAAATATTCATATTTGCATTTACTTGCTAAAGCTGTTTGAAGATACTCGAAGTTCTGATGTGCTATAATTAAACGTGATCCATGTCAACGTACACGCTTCTTGCCTTGTTATCTCCTATATTACCGGAGTGGTTTGAATATAAAACTTGTGGAACTACATTATCTTGATTTTATATTTTCATCTATAATGGCTTGGACCAGCACACTTTATTGTTCACATTTTAATGAGTCTTTTTTTTTTTTTTTTTCCACTCTTGTTTTGAAATCATAGCAATTCTGTTTCCTGTGTTTGCCTCTGTCTTTAATCTTTGTTTTCAGGGCTGGGCGGGGTCAGGTGTGCTAGGCTTCTCACACAGCTGCTTTCCATCAGCAATCACCCTCAGTATATAAGCTCTGGTGTGACTTCCACTCCTTGCCAAAACATCCTGTCACTTTCACAGTACTGGTTCAACACTGCCTGAAATGATTCCAAAAAAAATTTCCCTAGTTTTTTTTTTTTCTTTTTTAATTCCAACAAAAGGAACAAGTAAAGACATTTTTCACAAGAAAAGGTTCACAGTCATTTAAAAACCATACAAATATCATTGTTTTTACAATTGTAAAACCACACCCAGTCATGTTTGTTTGCTATTTTGTTTGCTTGCTACTTTCTTTAAATAAAGTTTGTTTGTTTGATGTCAGTGTCTGCTTCCGGGTCCAAATGCCAGCCACACCCTTAATAAAAAAATGTGCAATTATTATCCTTATGTATGGCAATCTAAAATAACTTGCTTTTCCCTCCAACATTTGACATTCATTGCATTTGCTCCAAAACCAAAATAACTGGATTTGCTTTCTAAATCGTCATCAGAAGATAGTTAAAACATGTCGTGCTCAGTGAATTTATCAGACCACCTGTCATATCATTCATCATCCATCATAAAACACTTTCATGTGTACTCTTATTTTCCATCAGCTCTCTTTTTTATCATTTTGAACTATATTAAATTTAATAATTAAATAAGTGGGGTGGTTAAATACCATTTTTTTTCAGACTGATACCAGTACAAGTACTCAACTCTTGAATGCCGATACCATAACCCAATACCAAATTTAATTAATTTAATTAGCACTTTTCCTATAAATTGCATAAAATTAGTAGCAAATTTCTATCCTTTGAAGGTATTGTTTTCCCGTCACTAAATAAAGATCAGCCAAACATACAGCCAAATATTGGACTGTGTTTTGCACTTCATATTCTGTATGTGTAGCTAATTGACTTCCCAGTCATGTACTGATGGGCTGTCAAGGAGAGAGCAAAAGACTGAGAGCATCACAACCAAACGTAAAACACTCATAGCAAAATACTGTGGTGAAAACAGACTGTGGCTAATCATAACAATGTGTTTGCATGCACGTGAAATATAAAGACATGACTTAGAGGTCAGTGATGCACACCACCCGATGCAATCATAATACTGTGTGCATACTTTTCTCATACTACAAGTCATTGCGCATCAGCAAATTATGTGAACTAAACCACTCTCGCAAGAACATTACGAATATTTCTGGTAAATTATTGCTACGTTTCGTGACACCCGTAGTAACAAAGTGCAGCTATTGCAATAAATAACAAAATGGCGTACTGATACAGAATAGTGTGTACCTTTAGCTGAAACAGTAAAGCCTTCAAATCATTAGGTGATTGCATGTGTGCTTTATTTGCTGATTTCAAAATGGTCCCACCAAGAAATATCCCGGTGTTCCAAATTAGCTACTCTGCGCCGGGATGGTATTAATTTCATGAATCGTGTATTTCATGCAAAATGTATGTGATACTGAATAGATTATGATGGTGTTTTCCATACTGAATGTTTTTCATTTGTGGAAAAAAAGTTAGTAATCTAGCAAACCACAACTTTGATTTAGAGGGCTCTTTAAATCATTTTTACTTGTGTTGTCATCTGTTGCTCCTCACTTCCTAAAATGGGCTGTGAAGCACTAATCTTCCCCAAGGGACTCGCAGTCACTTGCTCGATTACCTTCCTGTCATTGGGCAAGCTTCCAGTTTTGTGTGACAATGTTGTACATAGAGGTAATCCGTAATGACACACACAGTTAATTGATTGTAGTGTGATCTCTATCCAGTGCTTGCCTGCAAGGAGGAAATGCTGTTTTTTGTTGTTGTTTTTTTCTGAAGCCAAGTTAACCTTCTCTTGCTGAATTGATGAAGTGGGGACAGGCAAGGAAAAAAAAAATGTGTTAGTCCACACTGGCTTCGGAATGGATAAGCAGAAAGCAGAAAATTAGATGCCGTGACATTTTGTCATGCACAACGATACCTCATTTAATGTGGAGGACATGGAGGGAGGCAGAGTTCCAGGAGCAGAACAATCACTCACGTAATATGGCTCCACTCTTCTTTCTTTTCTTTTTTCTTATATTTTTTTTTTACTTTGAATGTAAATGTCATCCTGATCAATAAAGGCAATACTACTCCATTAACTTTCAACTTCCAATTTTTAAGATTTGTCCGATGGTAAAACAGGAAGTATAACTTGCTTAGACTATAAGATTCTGGTCCATCATCCCTGTGTCTTGTGTTCACCTGCTATTTGTGTTGTCTTCTTATCCCCGATTACCTCATGTATTTAACACATTCACTGCCAGCCCAGCAAAAATCCATTATTTGACGTCTTTTTCCGTCAATGGCAGTCAATGAGTTAAGATGAGATGTAACCAAAATTGACAGATTTTTAAGCAAAATTTGCCTTAAAATGTTAAAAAAAATAAAAAATAAAATAAAAGGAAAAAGGATGCTGCAATTTAATCACAAAATATATTGACACTTTGTGTTTAACACACTCACTGCCAGCCCAGCAAAAATCCATCATTTGACGTCTTTTTCCGTCAATGGCAGTCAATAAGTTCATGTCGTTTCTCATAATTCATTATTGACCTTGTCTTTTGTCTCACATTTGGGAGACCGTTACCTGCCTGTGTGTTCTCTGAAACTGTCTTTTGCCCGGAGTTTGACATTTTCGGTTCTTCCTCTTGTACTGAGAATGAGTCTCATTGTCATTATGGCAAACATTTTCTGCAGCGCAATCCGCACTCCAGGATGAAATCCCGCTTCAACCACCTCCTCTTGACTCCCTGCTGTTTACGTGTCATTTCTCAAACATCATCTTTCAAATTGGGGATAACTGCGACACTTACAGTCAGAGGTTATGGAGGTTGCCCTCAGTTGTTCACTTGAAAAATGCAGCAGTTGTGTCGAGTGAGCGAAATTGCGCATAATTCCTCACTTTGCCTGATTTGTTCTCACTTTTCCTCACCGGCAATTGCTGCATGGAGTGGACATGAGTCGGTTTCTCAAAGTAACTGATCAAAGGTGTGCTGGTGAAGGGATTTCAAATGAAACGATATAGCATTTCTTTCATCGGTAAATTCTTCACCAAGCACAAATGGAGATACTGCAAAGCAGTATTTTGTTCTATAGGTTGAGGCGTTGCAGAACCAGACACTACGTAGGCGTGACCTTTACACGTGATAATTTTTTTTGTATATTTCTTTTCACACCAATTTAATGTTTTTCCTGTGGTGAACACACATACATACAGCACATTAATACCTCTTGACAAAACAAAGATTGTTTCAAATTAAACTGTTCTTGTATTGGATCTGATTATATGCAAGTGTAATGATGTAACATTGTGTTAGATTTGAACAAATATTGTGTAAATGTGGTAGATATACTTAAATATTACGTGCTAAATATGTGGTGTGATGATTCATGTCTCCATCTACTCTTATTATGATTATCAGATAATCAACATTGGTCTATTCTCGTGTACGCTGTAGGTTCTGATTTACCACTGGACCATGTTACTTTACTGGAATGAACATGATTGGCAGGAGAAAGGTCGGAGGGGCTTGAGTGGGGCTAAAGGTATCAGTGGAGTTATTGAATGGGAGGCGGTGATGGAAAATACTAACAGAAGATTTTGTCCTTCAAAAGAATCTGTCCACTTACAATGACAACACGCATGCAGTCGTCATACATCCTTTGTACTAAACGCAAGTTGTATGGGAAAAAAGATACCAAATGCTAAAGCCGCAGTGCCAAATCATGGACACCAATGTTTAATTAAAAAAGAAAGTCAGTTATCATCTGTGAAGTGAGTCTGACGTTAATGTACAGTAGCTGGGATGACTGTTGTTGTGGCATGCTGGGAGACTTGAATAGAGAAAGGTCAGTGAAGGCATTTTCTGGAAGAAAAAAGATGAACAAAAGGGTTTTAAAAAGGCTTTCATTTTTTTCTTTTTTTTTTCAAAGGAGTAGTGACAGGGAAGTAAAGGTTCAATGCTAGGGAAAAGCAGAAAACAGAATAGAAATACAGAAAAAAGAAAAAGATGAACTAGGTGAGTTGTTTTCATTTTATTATTATTATCATTATTATTATTATCATTATTACTATTATTATTATTATTATTATTATTATTTAAGAGCACAGGATGTAGCAGAGCCACAGCCTCATCATAATCCCGTTTCTTCCTACTGGGATCAGTGACTCAGTTGCAGGCTTCAAGCCACATTCTATCATGTGCGCAAGAGGGGAAAGGCACGCACTTGTATGATTTTCAGACTTCACAGATTCTACCATCGATTTAAGTCTATTATTTATATACAGATACCTTCATTCCTGAAATGCACCACAGAAAGGTAAAACAATACATTGCAATTACATTATATGCCACACATACTAGTAATATTTAAAAAGAGACTTCTAGAAAGCTATCAGGGGCACGTGGTGGAAATTTTGGTGGTTTTGATGTATAAGCATTACAGTGCACTGTAAAAATTGCTTGTCTTAGGTCGAAACCTCAAAATTCTATAGTATTGGTCATTCCATGTGTGGAAACTGTGGATGTTATTTTTACAAATTATTTACAAATTAGTTTTGGAAAATGGCTTTCTCTCTTTTGAGAATGCAATGTTAATGGTTGAACAAACATGCCGTTTTTGGGGTCTCCTATTTTTGAGGTACGAGGTTTTGGCCCGACTGTATGGAAACATCAACAGAATAAAACAGAATATGGGATAAAGACTTGAGGTTGAAGCCTCTACAATGAAGTTGGCCCAATCATTGAGGTCATCATGCAAAGTCAAAATGATTTGTGAAGAGGAGAGTTCTGAGTCTGCTTTTGAGCAGTCGGATAGACGGTGCATTTCCAACACTAAAAGGAAGTAGAGGCTACAATAAAGGAGAACAGTGGGGGAACACTCTGCACACCAGAGTCGCCGGAGTAATTTACACTTGTCCAGACAATGGTAGTGGAACTGAAGACGGCGTGAGGAAGAACTACAGATATAGCTCCCCAATATCCCACCATTACTGGTGAGCCTTTCCTTTTACTAGCCGCAGACATTTGGCGATGAAATGGCCGCTCTGTCCACAATAAAAACACAGATGGGCGTTGAATCTGCGTGTTCTCTCCTCTGAATGATGAGTGCGTCCCAACAGCATGGTTAAAATTGTGGATTATACAGAATGACAGACCAGCAAAATTTTGTAAATTGCCCATTAACTCATTCACTGCCAATGACAACTATAGACATCAAAAATCCAAGCAAACAGCCAGTGTTAATTTTGAAAAAAAAAAAAAAATTAATAAAATTAAATTAAAATTTTAATAAAAAAAAGAAAAAAGAAATTCAATTTAGTTTTAGTTATAGTCTTCTGACTAAATATAATTAAAGCCTTAGTCATAACTTAGTCACCTGATTGTATTGGAGTTTTAATCCAACTTTAGTCGACAAAAATAAGGAGCAATTTTAGTCGACTAAATTGACTTCTGGAGGTCGAGACCCAGTTTGTGGTCTCAGTAAGACCAAGACCGATCACTATGCACGAAATTGTTGTCATTGTTGTTATTAATAACAATGAGGATTAATAACTATGAATGAAAACAATGAATAACTAAAACTAAATTCAAATTTCTTGTCAAAATTTGCATGGCTGTTTGCTTGGATTTTTGACGTCTATAGTCGTCATTGGCAGTGAATGAGTTAACATGTATGACAAAAAGTGTTGTTTTTTTATGACAGCAAACTCTACCTATAAGGGACCTATTTAGCGCATGGAGGAATACCTGGTCATTTTGTTTACTCTCTAACTCAACAGGAACCCTGATGAAGGGAAATTAATCATTTAGTCACATCCTTTCCATCTTGTTCATAAATTTCAGACGTGTTGCACGGAGATTTTACCTCACCCAATCCATTGTAAAGCCTGTAAAATGCAGCTCCTGAAAGACAATCAGGCAATCTTAGCTCAGACAATAGAGCATGTGTGTGGTTTCTGTTGGAAAATCAAGTCCCGTTTGTAAGACGAGGGTGTGGGCACGAACAGTTCACTAAATGGTTGGGAGGGGATCCGTGCACCAGACTGGGTGGTGGCTGTATAGATATTTGCAGCATGGCCCTTTATCTGGCCAAGAATTAACCGGAGGGCGTGATTGTGTTCCAGTAGAACTCTTTGTCCAGTGAGGGTCTGATAAACAGGTTCCGTATCTGCGGGGTCCATACTGGACTGATCAAACTGTTCCAGTTCGGGGGACCCAAGAGCACATAAAGGACGAGAGGCAGATTTACATAACGACTGTTTATAGTCTGTAGACAAACGGGCCAGAAGAGTCGAACCCCGACAGGGTTGTGAGATGAGATCCACAGGTGTGGGGATCAAGAGGAGAGGTTAACAAAACAAGCGCAGAGGCGAGGATGCAGGTGCAGGAACCCTGAGAGGAATCTAAATACAGACTCAGATCAAAGCAAGAGTGGATGAATATGAGCTGAATGCAACTGACTATGATGGTGTGAATGTACCTTGGTGGCATGGGGATGTTAAAAAAAGAAAAATACGGAGAGGAAATGCAGACAACTTCGCAGCATGCGTGCGTACATGTGAGGTGGTTAGCTCGCCACATCACACACAACGTAAGGCTAATGCAATATTGCATGTTATTCGTTGTGAAAGGTGCAGCCACGCCCTTTTAACGACATATCGATCTTATCTGTGTGATTTAGCGCGGCCTCTCTTCCCTCCAGGATAACCAATACATCCACATCCAACTCAGATACACAATATCGAAAGAAACAGCCACATGTTTTCGCGCGCACAGACTGGGGGTGTCGCAGTGAGTGAGTGTGTGCGCGAGCGGGCCGGGGTCACACTCAAATACATGACTAATAGACTGTCGACAGAGATAAATGACTTTTTAAGTAACATAAAATTGCTCCGTATTGAACAGTAGTTTCCGCTTTCCACTCTATCTGGCTTTCCTTTTTCTTTTTCGTGTCCTCTGCTCGTTTTCGCTCTCTTTTTCTGCGCTCGCGAGCTAATCACATCCGCATCATCTTGCCCATGTCATTTTATCACCGCTGCTCAACCGAGTCCCTTCTCTTTCTCTCCTCCATGCTCGGCTGCACTCCTCCCCATGCACGTCCCCATCGCTGTTTCCTAAGCAACAAGTAGTTGAGGGTTGAGAGACCTGCTTTTTTTTCAGATTGTGTTTGAAGGAGGAGACAGGAAAAGACCTGGGACTGCACAATAGTCGAATTATGCAAATTAATCCACCCAGTGATAATGGATTACAGCAAGCTCTCTCGCAACTGACAGAAGGCTTTAGAATGAGCTTCCAGAGCATCTTTAAATGGTTCTTGTCTCATAAATCACATTCTTCATCCACACGAGATTTCAGTCTTTTGCCTTTCTCCTGTCTGGTTGATTGATTGGCTGCATCGTGACAATATACCTGAAATCCAAATGCACTTGATCGGCAACCTTACATGAATATTGTAAACTAGATAAATCAATAAAATCAATAAAACCTGTAAATCTCTTTCCAAAGATACTGTAAGTCTGACAGATGAATGACATTTTTGTATGATTTATGGTTCAGATTTTGATTACATCACTCCTCTAGCAAATAAGATATAATCTGCGAGGTGCTTCAAATTTGCCTTGACTAAGATATTAATTTAACTGACATTGCTCAATTAAATCAAAATACACCTCTTCGAGACAAGTACGGTAGTTTTTTTCTCTATTACGGTTTAAAACGGCAGTTCTCAATGTTTTTTTTGTTTGTTTGTTTTTATTTATTTATTTATGTATTTATTTATTTATTTTTCTAGTGATGTAACTCCTGTGAAATATATTTGTTAGGCAAGTACCACCTAAACAATACAAAGCATTTTAAGTTTTGAAAAAAAAAAAAAAAAAAGACTGAAAACAGAGTGCCATTCAATTGTACTTAAAATTTTCAAGCGATTGACAGGTTATGCTAACCCCGGGTTTTCACTGGATGCGGTTGCGGTGCGGTTGCGGTGCGGTGCGTCTTGACTGCGTGCTCCGGACGGGTCATTTTTTTTGTCAATCCACACCGGCTCCGCACAGCTGCGGTCCGGCAGCTCCGTCGCCGCCCACTTCCCAACGTGTCTCGCGGGACCGCGCGCGCGCGATCATGTGGCATTTCACAACGACAAACATACAGAAAGTCTGCTCAACAGAGAAGCAGAAAGATATGAGATTCCATGCAGCATCCTTTTTTTGGTTGTCCTTGTAAAGTATATTAATAACGAGAGTCGGGTCAGTGCGGGTCCACTCTTTATTTCTGTCTTCCGGGTCCGGCTGCCGCTCAGTACGGCAAGCGAGACGGGCACAACAAGCAATCGCGAACATCAAACTCACAATACATTACAGTCCTTATAAAAAGGATGTGCCGTGTCATATATTATTTTGTGGTTTTCCACCTCCAATATAAACCTCTCCTCGTCCATGTTCGCTGGTGTCTAAACCGTGAATGAGCACATGGCCCGGCGACGCCCACGTCACGTTTTGCTGAAAAACTTGCGAAATAGGAGCTGGCGAGTATTTTATTCTGAAAGGTAACCGGAAATTTATTTTGAAACTGCCTCGGTCTTCCTGTCGCGCTCGATGTGTTTTGTGCTAGCTTGCCATTTGCCGGAGGCCTACCGCTGCGGCGTCCGGCAAAAATAGAAAATAGGCTATCCTTGCGGAAGGCTTGCGGCACGCCGCAAGCCTTCCGCAGTCAACACGCAACGCACCCGCAAGCGGTGTAGACTGCACCATTCGAATGAATGGAATCTAATTGCTTGCGTCGCCGGACCGCACTGCAACCGCACCGCAACCGCATCCAGTGAAAACCCGGGGTAAGTGGCGTATAGCAGGTTGGGTCGAACCATTCTGGTATGGGGGAGACGGTTTTAGGATAATGAAATTGAATAGCAAACCGATTATAAAATTCATTTTCATTATTTAATAATTATTTTCAAAGGATCTTTGCATTATTATTATGTTTTATTCAGGGTAAGTCAAGTCCAAAATTTTCCTTGCAATATGTTCTATGTGCCTCCACTAGTCAAAACATGGTATTGTGATTAATATTGCATTTATGGAACATTATTTAGGCAGCAAAATCAGCCTGTGAACATCACATGACCACTAGGACACTAGGTAAGCCATGATTGTTTTTTAACTGTGCCTCAGGCATTTTAAATATTTAATCGTAATTAATCGGGTAACTTATAGTTAACTCACAATTAATCACAAATTTTATATCTGTTCTAAATCTACAATAAAATATTTTTTCAAATGTTAAAGTAGAAAAATGTTAAATAGAAATATGGCTGCATTTTTTTTAGTCATTGATACAGTAATTTCATCACTCATAAAGTTGAGTTACAATTAAAAAGATATACTGTATTGATTTGTATTGAGGTCATTTTTCTGCCACTAGATGGCACAATTGCATTTGTAAGACATGTTTGTTTTCATATTAAGAGCTATCTAACCTTGTGAAATTCTGCACATTTTTAAAATTGTAAAATACAAGTTGACCACAGTCTCCACAAATATATGCATTATTATTAAATTGATTACTGCTCAATTTTGACGTGGACGTGTCTGCCGCGTTGTGACTGGAATTCCCCCAGTACAGGCTCTCCATTTAAGGGGCGGTCAAACACGTTTAAAAAAAAAATGTGTGGCGTTAAAGAAACTTTAAATTAACTCAAAATTAATACACTAATTTTGACACCCCTAGTTGAAACATTGTGATATCATTTTCAGTTGACAACGAGTGGCAAACTATCCAGAGAGATGGATAAAAACGGATTGATTTTTCTGTTTAATTCATATTCCGCAAACTACAATATTAATCACAATGTCATGTTTATACTAGTGCGGCTTCAAGAACATCATATTGTAAAGAAAATTGTTGACTTCCCCTTTAATGATCTTGCAGACTATAGCTCCAGCTCACATAAACCCTGACCAGGATAAATGATATGGAAAATGGAAGGATATATAATATGATATGATACAATGGAGTTCTGCACCACTGCCAACTACAATCACAATAATAAACATGGTTTAATCAACACTTCTATCATGGTGTCAAAAATGAAGCATTACTTGATCCAGCTTTTGAATTAGATCTCATTATAAAGTAGCAAATGTGGCTTGTGAATCACCTTTCTCAGTGTTGTTCCCATATATGCAGCGCACGTGCAATCTTACAAGTCACTGCATGGTTTTCCATATGAAGTGTTGTGAGATGCTCGATCATAATAACATGTCATCGACATCCGCTCTGCTCAAAATCACTGACAGTTTGACCTTTATTTATTGAGGTCCTCTGTAGTTTTAAAAAGGCCTTAGCGAACATTGTTTGAATACATATTGGACAAAAAGTTCGCCTGAGACTGATGGAGATTTGTTTGTAGGTATTTGTTCAGAAACCATGCAGGAAATATTGATATATCTGACCGGCTCATGGTGCAGCCTTTTCAAGTGAAAATGGTAACGTCTGCTCCAAACATAATGGTGATCAATTTGGTAATTGTTGAGGCGCATTGTTTTTCAGCGTGTTAAAAATCTGACAATAATACCTGTATGTGAAGAGCCAATGAGTCAGCTTCGTGTTTTCAACTGTCTTTCTCCTGTACACAGCAAAAACTGCAGTGTTAATTTAAAGGGATCGTTCGTATTTTTTGACATGAATCTCAATTTCATCCTCACCTCCAGTGTGTGCGATCAGCACTGACCCCTGACGGCGTTCTGTGACACGAGTTCTGGTCCGGTGTTGGACGAGAGGAAAATAGTCCAGCAAGCTGGCTGGGGTCTCGGAAATAAAGCGTTTTTCTTCTAGAAAACAATTTGTGTTCAAAAGAGTGATACATTTGCATCACAATACTCTTTTCTGAAAAAAGTCAGACGCCATTACCGCCATCCACTACTTTTCTGTTCGTTCGTATCACTGCGCGTCACAATGTAGACGGCTAATCGATGCACTTCAGCCAGCTCATCCTTCCGTCTTCGAAAAGACAAACAACTTCTAGCGGAAGGATCAGCTGGCTGCAGTGCGTCAATTAGCCGTCTACAGGGCGACGCGCAATGATACGAACGAACAGAAAAGTAGTGGCTGGCGGTAATGGCGTCTGACTTTTTTCAGAAAAGAGTATTGTGATGCAAATGTATCACTCTTTTGAACACAAATTGTTTTTAGAAGAAAAACGCTTTTATTTCCGTGACCCCAGCCAGCTTGCTGGACTATTTTCCTCTCGTCCAACACCGGACCAGAACTCGTGTCACAGAACGCTGTCAGGGGTAAGTCAGTGCTGATCGCACACACTGGAGGTGAGGATGAAATTGAGATTCATGTTAAAAAATCCGAACGATCCCTTTAACTCTGTAATTCATTACAGAGTTAAATTTCTGGGAGTTAATTTTAAAACCCAAAGTGTAATTTTAACAATTTCAGAGTCAAATTATGTATGTATTTATTTATTTATTTATTTCCAATTTATATACAACTCTTAAGTATGTATAAGAGTAACTTGCCTACTCCCGTAGTGTTAATTTAACTCTGCTTCGTGAGTTAAAATGTACTCTCTTACAGTTTAACTTAAGTATTGTTTAAAGTGTTGATTTAACGCTGGAGAGTTTGGAGCTATATAAATTCTGAAAATGTGTTAAAATCAACTCTGTGGGTGTCAATTCAGCACTGGCCTTATTGGTGTGTAAGTGGAATGACAAGGTGTCCCAAGACTTTTGCCCATATGGTGTATGTCGCCGTCTTGTATCATATACAAAGACAACTTGTCGTGACTTTTGTTTACACTCCCTTGCTATGTTCCTCACAGTACACGTTTTTTTGTGCGTGTATCTGTCAGTCAAGTTGTCTTCTGCATTACGATGTTGCAGTGCTGCTTTCAGTGATTAGTGTCTGTTTAGGTAACTTGTCAGAAGCTTCACAGCATCTTGACAGCAGGCAAGCGCTGCTGTGATGATGCAGTGCATGCTGTGCGCCTTCGGGTGTAAATATTCACAAAATAAACCAGCCGACGCAGTGTTTGCCTCTCGTGATATGATTAGGAAATTCTTCCCTGCAACATGGAGACTGCAGTCAGTGCTGAGTGAGGGATACAGGTGGGATACTGGGGAGGGAGGGGCAGATGGAGGGAAGCTATAGGGGAAGATGGGAGCGTCGTGCAGATTTCATAACAACCTCCGAAGGGTCTGGAGAGGCTGCTATTCTATCTCAGCGAGAGCTGCCATCATCTTTTGCTTCAGAAATCAAGCCCCCATCAAGCCCTTCAGCCCCCGCGCCCACTGATATTGCCAATAACAGAGCGGGCACACACAGCTGGTCGGCGTGAATGTGAGCGAGCGTGCGGGCTGGTGAATAAGTCTGGAAGTGGACACTGATCCTCACATCACCATCCAGAAAAAAAATATTTGCTGTCCACCTGGTACAGAGGTACAGACGAGGATAAAGACAGATTTCATGGACACATGGAGGGGAATACAAAGCGGCTGCCACATTGAAAGAAACCTTTTTTCAGCGGATCCTGTTGTCACTATCCATGACTTTTGGACAGCTCTGGTTGTCTTGCTGTGTTATGAGGAGGAGATGTAGAAGGTCTTTCATGCATCATGAATGTAACACCCGCTGAAAAGAAAGCTCACATGTGGCGGGGAGAAGAAAATTTGGGCACCCCATGGAGACGAATGTCTTCCGTTTTTATAAAGTATTGTGTGGAAAAACATGTTTGCCAGAGGTGTTTTTGTTTGGGGGGAAAAAAACATGGTGGGCACTAGGGGTGTGAATTGCCTAGTACCTGACGATTCGATTCGTATCACGATTCACAGGTCACGATTCGATTCGATACCGATTAATCCCGATACGAATTTATAAGTCGATTGTTGCGATTTTTTTTCATTCAAATTTAGAAAATAAGTAAGCTTGTAGAGTGTAAGATTTATATGAAAATGTATTATTTATTTATCTGAAATTTCAGTCTTATAGAGGTTGTAATCTGTTTCATGTTTGAACAGCATTAAAATAAAATATTAAGGCTTAATGTTCCGTTCATATAACATTCTTCCATGCTCAAGGTGTGAATCCTAACCCGAAGTCAGACGTTTTGTTGAATATTTTTCCATTAAAAATGGAAGTTTAAAAATCGATTCACACACACACACACACACAAAAAAAAAAAAAAAAAAAAAGGCAATGATGATAAGACGTTGAATCGGTAAGACTACCGAATGAACAATTCTGAGCTCTTAAAAAAAAAAAAAAAAAAAAAAAAAATAGATTTTTTTTTATTGAATCGATTCGAGAATCGCGCGATGTAGTATCGCGATATATCGCCGAATCGATTTTTTTTTTTTTTTTTTTTTTTTTTAACACCCCTAGTGGGCACCAACCGCTTAGGTAAGCTACCAGTAACAGGATGTTTTCAAATCGAAGTGGCCACTAAGTTTTGAGTGTGTCATCAACTGGTTGCAAAGGAGATACAGAGAGACTGGAAGAGTCACTGAAAGGCACAGAAGGATTAGGATAAGGATTTTTAAACATTAAATATAAACACCTGTTGTGAATTTTGCTATTCAGCTCCTTGTTATTTAAGAGAAACTTTCGCAAAAAAAAAATCTGCTGGAGATTCAAAAGTGCAGACAAAATCAAATTAAGTTCATATGTAAAGTTGCAGTTCATGTTTTCTTTTTGTGAGTACAAAAGTGCTAGTACAAACAAGAAGTCAGACAAAAACATGTGCACAAGGAAATTACTGAAAAAGTAGCATGATAGCGTCTGTGAAACAAATTTATTTAAACACGTACATTTTGCCAGAGAATCAATGCCCTGAAAATTAAATCTGTGCCACTTGCTGGATCTGGTGGGGCTTTCCTAATGCACAGTCGATACAAGCGATTTCTTTTTTCTTTGAAATGATCACCGCAGAGAATGGAGTATTGGGAAGCAGTTATGCTGTGTTTAGATTATGTTCCAGGCAGCCACGGAATTCACTTTTCTGTCCACTGAGACAATGGAAGGGAAAAGGATGGCAAACGTTACAGGCGGTAGAACGCAGCACTGCCACATGCAGGCAGCGGCAATGTACTTTCTTGACTTCAGTGTGTTCTGAGTCGCATTTCATTATCAGGTTCCTGCAAAGATTGCTGATGAATCAGGTGTGTTTGAGGAGAGAAACCTCTAAAACATGCAGGACTGCGGCCCTCTAGGACTGGAGTTGTATAGGGGGGAAAGGCAAAATTTTTAACCTGGATTTAAAAGATTTACACTCAGGGTTGACTTCACTTCTGTTGGCATCTTATTCCATTTGCATGCAGCATAACC
Organism: Festucalex cinctus; assembly: GCF_051991245.1. Classification (NCBI taxonomy): domain Eukaryota; kingdom Metazoa; phylum Chordata; class Actinopteri; order Syngnathiformes; family Syngnathidae; genus Festucalex; species Festucalex cinctus. The sequence continues at coordinate 19,481,482 of NC_135414.1, read as the reverse complement.
GCTAAATGCAGCTTCACCATGTTGACTTTGAACTCCGGGTACCACTAATTGACCCAAGTCTACAGATCTCAGAGCAATCGGCATTTCTTGAATTTATTCAGGACCCAAACCATGCAGTGATTTACAGACCAGCAGCAGAATTTTGAAATCTATTCTACAGCTCACTGTCTACATTTCATCTGTCGAAAGCCTTGATCAGGCTGTGAGAGGCCCCATCAGAAAGTGACAGGCAGGAGGAAACATGCTGGCATCTGTGGAAGACCGTAGGCCAAACTGTAGTGCAACTTTAAACCTCCGTGACTCAGCAAACCCTTGCCCCCACTGTCTGTCATGGATACCTTGATGGAAAAAAAACTAAACAAGAATACTGAGGGCGAAAAAAAAATAACTGTCGTGGCACGGGATTATAATGTCAACCTAACATCAGGCCATACGACACATTCTGTCCGTAGAGAAATGGCGGTACTGCTGAAGAAAGACAAGAATGAGTGTTCCAAGATGAAACAGACGAGAATAGGATGATGTGGTCCTGGATATGAATGTGAATGGGGAGATGCTTGATGAAAAACAATCACGGCTCGGATGATTGTGCTGATAGATCCAAGTTCAGCATTCATTCCATTTCTCAGACCTCTGCCCCTGAAGGGCTCTTTTGGTCGAGATCTCATCGTATTTTTCTTCCCCTAAGATTTGCGGCGTAGGTATCAAACAAAAAGTGGATTTTGTGAGTGTGAAAGACTTTTCATCTTGCCATCTCGAGTGGGATTTTTAAAGCAATGTCTATAGATCCTCGGGGTCATAGCATTCAGAAAACCCATTTTTTGCCGCCATCGTCCCCGTGGTAACCATCAAAGACAATCACGGAATGTGAATCAACTTTTTTTGCAAGGATCCACACCCCTGCACCTCAAGGTGAACACCTCGCCAGCTCGGCTCTGCTGGGAGAATAGCAAAGCTTAAAACATCATTCCAGGATTTGCCAGGCTTTCCTTTTGGTATATGTGGCCATCCCTCGCTCTTCCCCTTCTCCCTTTTGATGATGCGCAGATCAATAGATCACGCCAACAAGAGGTCTTGAGGCCAATTAGGCCGCCCGGCAAGTTGGGCCGGTTCCAAGCCGGTGTCACGCTCCATGTCAATAGTCAAGCTTGTCTTCCCTTAGGAACAATGGAAAAGGAATAAAGGTAGAGAGATGTTATTGGTCTTTGTGTGTGTGTCGGGGTGTGTGTGTGTGCGTGTGTGTGTGTGCGTGTACATTTGGATGTGTGCAGGTCTGTCCTCCAAGCTGCAGTAATTGCTAGCGCAAAATGCTAATCAGCTCATCGAACGGTATCCATCACGTCTTAAGGGCTGGACCACACCCCACTTTCAAATGAATGCCACCTACAATGTCAGACTTGCTCTTACATATCAAATAGAGCCGTGAGATGAGGAAGGACTGATCAAAAAGCATTGTCCTGCTTTCATGCATGATACATTAGGGCCCTCCATTGGTGTGTCAGAGCATTGCAAGGTTTAGAATGTCTCTGATTTCCTCAGATTTCATTGAGGCTTTAAGTTGGATAGCTCCAAAATAATAATAACTACATATACATATATATATATATATATATATATATATATATATATATATATATATATATATATATATATATATATATATATATATATATATATATATATATAATTGTGTGTGGGGTTTGTGCTCATATGGGTGCTCCTAAAAATCTGGTTATCATTTCTGATGGTGTAAATATTTGTAAAAGCAAATTTTCTGAGATCAAGCGTATGTGCATCTAATGTTGTGGCCAGTGTGTATATTCTGTGACTGTTTACAGTGATCTCTTGTCCTTAAATGTGAGTTATAAGGTGAGGTGCTGTGTGTGTGCTTATCAGTAGTGACAAGTAGGCTACACACATAATTTCCCTCTGTATGATAATCAAGTTAATTAAAGTACTTCAGCAATCAGTACTGGTAGTTGGGGCACGATTAGTCACCCCGCAGCCAGGTACTTTAAATATTAATCAGACATTACACTAATTAAGCTTCTTCTTTTTTTTTCCAGCTACACAAAAAGTGGACTTCGAAATGAGCATGTTCATACATGACACCAAAGGTCTAGCTAGCAGAGGAATACAAGATATGTGATTAAACCTGGAATTTTTTTTTTTTTTTTTTCAAGCCTAGTGGATTCAGTGCTAATATCTTTCAATGCTGTAAAACAATTTACCATTAGTTGTAAGGTATTATGTGACAGCAGATGGTATAAGAAAGCTAATGAAAAAAACAGTAATGGTGCCAAGGGAAATTATACATCCAGCTTGTTTTTAAAAGCTTGACTAACCAGTTATGTCATGACAAATCAGGCTGTAGGCTAAAAAGGCTTATTTACTAACACTTTGGCGTCTGATTTGCTCTGCATGTCAGTTCAGGCCAAACCGAAGAATACAGCCATTTATTTTATTTTTATTTTTTTTTAACCTTGGGGGCTCAGTTGAAAAAATTCATATCATGAATCCTCCAAGCCTTGGGCTCTTACAGAAAATCACTAATTTCTTCTGTTTATCCCTAGACTTAAAAAGGTTGATGTCAAGCCATGAAAAGAATTAAGATGTTTCTATTCTTCATTTGTATCCGGAACACCTTCTTCAATCAGTCTTGAAATGGACAAGAGACTGGCTGCAGTGGAAGAGAAGCTCCAGCTCTAATTCCAATCGACCTCATTTCCGAGAAAGTGTCACGCTAACAGACAGCTACAACTTCCTGATCAGGGCGAGTTTTTTTTTTTTTTTTTCTCACTCTCCTTTCTTTCACACACATACACGCTGTCATGTCAGTGTTGTTTGCAAGCTCTGACGTCCAGCTCTAGTGGAAGGTTCACGGTTGCATACCGGCATTCCACTACATGATTTGTGGACATGAGTGAAATTATGGAACTCTTCAAGGTAAGACCATTTGATCTTGGATATATTTGCACAGAAGTAAACTAACTTTCTGAAACTAGTTAAAGAAACATATCATGAGTGTAGAAATCTTCAAACCGCATGTTTGGGTGCGTGCGTGCGAGGCAAGGGCATAGAGGGAGTGGTTTCTGCAAGCAAAATAACTTATTGACCCAGGGAGGCACTTCCATGCACATAAAATGAGGGAACATTGTAGTAGTCTTTTGTGGATATATAGCAATAAATTATAGCACGAGAAGTTGTGTACCTTTTAAGATCTGCCACTTTTCACATCCCAGCATGCATTGTGGCATCCAATACTGACCGTTTTTCCGTACTAAGTTATCTGCCGATATTTTGCATTTTATACAAAATCGGTAATCGGCTGTAATATCTTAATTTGCCTGATCGATCATTTGTTAATAAGACATTAGAAGTTATATTTAATGCTTATAAATGTGTGTGTTTTTGTTGTTGTTGTTGTTGTTTTTTTTTTTGTTTTTTTTTATTTATTTATTTTTAAGATTTTGGGGAGGTTATTTATTATGCCCTGCAATTGGTTGGCGACCAGTTCAGGGTGTACCCCGCCTACTGCCCATTGCCAGCTGAGATAGGCTCCAGCACCCCCCTCCTTGTGAGGAGTAAGCGGTTCAGAAAATGGATGGATGGATGGATGGATGGATGGATGGATATTTACTAATTTATTTGTTTATTTTTTCCCCCATGCATTTCAATTGGCGTCAATTACGTGGATTTTTGCTAATCATGGGCCAGGTCAAGCCTCCTAGTCCTGGTAGAGAAAGCATTTTTGTAACATTCGAAAATTAAATAACAAAACTTGTTTTCCTATTGGGCACATGTAAATTGCACCCTTCACTCAAAAAAATGATTTTACAAAAGTAAATGCTGTCTCCACAATATGATAATGCAAAAGTAAGCAAGGCTGTCTGGTTTGACAAATGATTTTCAATTCTGATTAATCTTTCTTGCTTTCTCATCATGAGACGACACATGCAATAGGGTCACGTTTGCAAACAAAGGGATATCGCACACACACAAACACACACACCTGAGGCTCCAACACACCTTGATTATTTGTGGCGTTTCTATTACATAGATCGAATGAAACTTGTGGAATTGCACACCCCATCAAATGGTCATCATGTCTACCCCCACCAAAGGTAAGATACAGTATTATTAACTAACGCTTTTGTTTGTTCAAGTAACTGCCCGTAAAGCCTTATAATGTGTTCTGAATCAGATTTTACCTTGTGTAAATAATTTTATCTGAAATAATTCATTATTTAAACATGTCAGAAAGAAATTAGCAAACAAGTAAACGCACACACAAAAAAACAACATTTTTGTCAACATATTCTGAATCTGTTTCTAGATGACATTTTTGCATATGCCCTTTCCAAGACCTTGACCAAAGTTTCTTCACCTGCTACTGTCGGACTCTATTCCTCATGTCAGAGTCGAATTGGAAGGATCCTTGGAAAAATGGAAGGTATTCAATTGTCCTAGTAGTGCTACAGTTAGTAAGTACTATGTGTTATTAGTGTGCTTAATTTTCTTTGGTGATATTATTTTTATCCGTTTAACCCCATCTACAAATTGGGTCCAATGATACGACAGCAAACTTTTATGATAGCATGTTGTAGCGTTTTATCTTATCATTTATAACCTGCACCAGGAAGTTCCCGCTGTGTCTGGAGGAGCCCGTTTACGCACAGGCGCACACAAACACAAGCTTTGTCATGGCAGATAATCATTAAACACAATGTTTGTCCTTAGTTCAGTTAGAAAAGGCTTCCTTTTTTTTTTTTTACAGACCAGCTCTGATGAAAATCTTCAATTCAACTTTAATAACAGCTGTAGATATATTATGTTATGATTTATGATATAGTTTGTTCAAATTTGTAAGGAATTACAAAGTTAAAATTAAAATTAAACCATTGCGCCACATAATATTCAGGCACGTTTCTTCCCTGGCAAGCTTTTCTTTTAGTTTCTTTTTTTTCTCTCAGCTTGTTAGCAGGGTAACAGATGAAAAAAAGCTCATTTTTCATAATCTCTGCAGAAACGCCAATTAACACTGCAGAACCCACTGAAAATGAGCAACAAATAATAGTTTTTCCTACATCTCCATCATTCCGACCCCATGGACCAAATAATAATTCATACCACCGGGTTCAACAAATAGATTGAGGAATGCATGGATGGGGATACATACAGCTAAATAAATAGATATTTGGCGGCCTAATGATCTTTTAATAATGTATCCAAATGTGCGAGCGTTTCCTCATCTCACTCTGCAGAGACGATGCAGTTTGTGTCACCATGGCAACCTCAAACTGCAGTTGAATTATCCAAAACGATTACCATCAAACCCCAATTCCAGTGCAGTCGGGACAATGTGTAAATCCAAAATAAAAACAGACCTTACTACCTATAAACTCTATTCCCATTAACCTATAATTAATTTGTGTTTAGCATTTAATATTCAAACTGATTAATTTTTATTTATTTTTATTTTTGCAAAATTCTCTCATTTTGAATTTGATTTGAGGCACAATTAATGATTAATGATTAAAGATTGAAGATTTGTAAATCCCTGTATTCCGTGTTGTATTATTATTATTATTTTTGTGTATTTTACACACCATCCCATCTTCATTAGAATTAGTTTGGAGATTGCTTCTCAGGCCAAATGACATATGTAAATATGCTCATTGCTCACCATGTGATCCTACTACAAGTATTTTGTTACCACCATTTGTTTTCTGTCGCTTCAGTGTACATGTCTCGGGAAGCAATGAGGATCGAAGAGAACTACAAAGGAAAATGGCGACCTCGCCCAGTTCAACCTTCACTTTCTGGCATGTTAGCGCTAATTTGGCGGTTGCTATTCCACAAGCCCATTTGGACCACAGAGAATCAGGACCATTATAATGTTCGTTTCATCTATGTAAACTTCAGCGCCTGGCACTTTGCAGGCAGTGACCTGCTGTGGGCTGGTCTTGCCATACGACTCTTTCAAGCAATGCAAATAAATTTTGGGAAATTGCAGCTGGCATTATACCGGGTGGCCCAATATCATGTCGAGGATGAAGTCAAAAAGAAGGTTTGTGACTTGACTTCCCTTTTCTGTGTTAAAGATAAAGATTCCAAAGATGAAGTAATTTGGTGACCTGTCTAGTGATGGATAAATGAAGCTTCATTGAGATATTTTTTTACTCCTATAGATGGCAGTCTTGGTTTAAAGATGCAATGGAAAAGTAATCATTTTTTCATTGCATTGCCCTTATTTTTAAACAAAGTACCAACTAGAGAAGTAAAACAAAAACAAACAAAAAATGCTATTTTGCATTTTCCCATCACACTAGTAATTAGAAAATGAAGCTTCATGAACCACTAGCGATACTCCTCTAGATGGCAGTCTTGGTTTAAAGACGCAATGGAATGTAATCACTTTTACATTATACTGCCTTTATTTTTAAACAAATTACCAACTAGAGAAGTAAAAAAAACAAAATGTGATTTTGCATTTTCCCAATATGAAGCTTCATGAACCATTTGCGATACTCCTCTAGTTGGTGCTCTTGATTTAAAGATGAAGTGGAAATGTAATCACTTTTGCATTGCACTGCCTTTATTTTTAAACCAAGAGCACCATTAGAGGAGTAAAAAATATATATATATATTGAAAGTGGTTCATGAAGCTTCAATTTCCCATCACAAATAGTGACCACTATTAACAGTGCGGCAGCAACCTAGCGCCCTCTATTGACCAACCACCACTGATGCACAGTACCCATTTGCTCTACTTTTTTTCTTACTCTCATCAGATAGTGGTGAATGGTCCGCATCACTGGAGGTCCAAGAGGATTTGCTGCTGCCCTCTGTGGTTTCTCATCCTTCTCAGCCTATTGGTACCAATGATCATCCTCGTATTCTTTCTGACGTTTGAGCTTCCAAAACATGTGGGGAAACCGTCTGCAAAAGTGAATGGAACAACGAGCCATGTTAGCATGCTGGAGGGCCTGGTCATCGCTTCGTTCGGCGTTCCAGCCGCCAACGCCTTGAGGTTTGCCTGCCAGATGGTCAAGAACCTCATTTTCAACCAGGAGGTCAACATCAAGAGAGGCATGGACAACGAGCGGGTCAGCAGCAAGCTGGGTTTCATGAACGAAGTCAGGAAGGAGATGTGGCTGCTGTCTCGCTTTGTCGAGTTCATGGAAGTGTTTGAGAGGAGGAGAATCCGAGTGGTCTTAAGGATCACCAATTTAGACCGTTGCTCGCCCCCCAAAATCGTTGCTGTTTTAGATGCTATCAACATTCTGCTGTCGGACGATGAAAGTCCTTTTATTTCACTTCTGGCCATAGACCCAGATATTATTGTACAGAAGGTCAACTTCTCAGATGGCTGTTTTTGTAAAGAAGACCGCGCTTATGCGCTGTTACAGCGCATCGTTACGCTGGCCTTCACCGTCCCACCCCTTTGTGACGATTCAAAGCTGAATTTATTTCACAGCTTGGCTAACAGTTCAAAAGAACTCGAGGAGAGGCGCCGGAGTGAAGATAAACATCAAATCGAAAGGAACTCTTTCTCAAATGTATCTTCAGTGGTCTTATTCGAGACAAATGAGGCGATTCCACTGATAGATAAAACTGTTCAACTAGACATAACAGAGGCGGAAGTGGTAAATTGGGTTAAGAGGACACTTGAAAGCAATGAAAGGACGTTAAATGAGTACATCTTAGATGACGCCATGTCCATGAGGAGAGTCGTCAACTCTATTCGAGTGACTGTGATCATCATGAAGGCCTTAGAGACACAACTACCGCAACCTGACCTCATAGCCGCCTGGGTGGTCCTGGCCAATGAGTGGCCCTGCCGACTCAGCTGGATCATCCAATGTGTGGAAGATGCTCAACAGAGAGACTTTATTGATCATAACAAAGAGGCTGAAGCCGACGATTCCAAGAGCTTGTGGAAAGTGTTCACCGAGTCGAGAGCGGAGCTTTATGTGATGCGTTCTCAGATTGAAGACCTACTTGACCAGGATGGAGACCCTGAGATGTTTGAGAGATTTCTCAAGGTCGACTTTCACTTCACGATTAAGGATCTGAAGGCACTCATTGAGGTCACGGTCAACCTAAATCCCTCGATTAAGAGGGAGTTGGCTACGATCCGAGGAACATCGAGGCTGAAATATTCCGGTTGGATGAGGACATTTGCTCCTTTGCCAATTACAGCTATAATCAATATGGATTCTGAGGATATTTGTAAAGAGGTAAGAAATATTCCAGATATAAGGTTTTGATCACAAGTTCGGGAGTTTGGTCTGGACCAAAGTAATTGATGTCTTTTTGGGTTATATGCCGTATTTTGTTCTGCTTCATTCAGTGTTCACATAAAGGGTGCCCAGTAACAAACAAACAAACAAACAAACAAACAAACAAAACACATTATACCAATTATAATCCCTGACTGGATAGTCGATTTACAATCAGCTGAACACCGGCCAAACACTTGACATCACCATTTCTCAAGATAATGAGCTCCAATACAAGAGCAGCCTGTCGCACAAGTTCTGTCTGTATTGTTAAGATGCACTGCATTTTCCTGACAAGTATTTCTAATATTTTGCTTACCTGCTTGAGCTACACAGATTGTCAAACTATTAGAGGCCACAGCATGTTAATGCGATTTGCTTGACAACCAGTTCGAGGTGCACCCTGCCTCTTGCCCAGTGACATTTGGGACAGGCTCCAGCACACCCACGACCCGAGTAAGGATTAGCGGTTTGGGGAAAGAATTAGTTAATTACCAGATTATTAAATGAATACCTTTTACAACATCTGAAATCTGAGATTAGCATTTTCGTAAAGGCAATGTTGAATCTTGCATTGGCTATCATTATATTATGCCTGTAGTCCTAATTAGTGCTGGGTATTGAATTGATACTAATTTCCTGAATCGATTCAATTCCGATTCACAAAAGTTCAATTTGATTCAATTTCGGGTTTTGTGTGTGTATGTTTTTATTATTTTTTTTATTCAATTCGATTCAACTCAACCCAATTCAATACTGATTATGGGACATCAAGGACATGATTAAAATTTTGCAATCATTAAATTCCAAATCGAATTTATGCAGAGGCAGTAACTTGTAAAATTATTATTATTATGTTGTTGTTGTTAATGAAAGTAACATGTTTTAATCACTTAAGTGTTACACAAACATTGACATCACTTCTTGTCCTCACCTTGCCAAAAAAAATTTGTGGCTTCCGTTTTTTTTTTTTTTTTTTTTCTTTGTGAAACCTATGGGCAACTTTGTTGTCAATTAACCTTAGAATATTGGTACAGTACTTTTTTATCCCTCTCTAATGCCCCCATGTGCTTATTTATTTCCCCCCCCCAGCTGGACAAGATGGAATACCCAAGAAAGTATGCCGAAATTGTAAAGAGCAATCACATCACTGGCTCAGCTCTGGTATTTGGTGACCCAGATGATATTAAAAAACTCCTGGGCATGACCTTTGGGGAATGGACAACTTTCCGACTTCGCTTTCTGGGTTTTCCACTGCATCTTCAACCCCAACACAAGAATGTGCATCACCCTCATAGGCACCTGTCTAGACTCCACCAACATGCTTCTCATCGTTCCTCACCAAATGGCTGCTAGCTAAGAATCCAGCACTGATACCCCTAAAATATTGCACAGAAATACTCGTAGTGTCACTGGCTAGTAATAACACAACTGCAAGTATTACTATTGAAAATTAGCCAGTTGGTTTTGGTACCTCATTTCTAGTTATAACATTATGACAAAGACTCAATTGGAGCCAAAAAGCCTATTCGATGTTATCTCTGTAGTGGTGAGCTGAACACGTGTTGAAAAGTAATGTTTGTAGTTTAGCATTTGATATGAACTGTGACAGGTAGCAGTGGATATTTTATGGACTGAACATTACGTTTACTGACTGATGAAGAGAAAAGCAAATACATATAGTATTTGTGGTACAGTGAAATGTAAATGTAGTGTACAATATATTTCAAAAGAAGCACTCTATAAAATGGTACATTGCAGCAGGTAGGCAAATGCAAAACTGGCCTATAATCAATTATGCTGACGGAGGTTTGTTGTCACGTTCCTCATTTCCAGACAATTTTGCTCACAGCACAAGCACACGCAGAATCTTAAATATTCCAACATTTAAATGGTCTGAGATTAAATCCTAAAATCAATCTGAGACTTTTGTGATTAAGGGCTATACAAATAAATTGGACTCTACATTTTTTGTTGTTTTGAGTGATTTACATTAGCGTTGCTTATCGTTGTGTCATGAGAAATATTTTTTTCTAGCTGTAATGGTGTGCATGAGATGAATAACGCATACAAAAAGAACTCATTATCATAATGTGTACTATTTCCCACTGGGTGGCATAAAATGAACATTCCAACAAGTAGCAGTTTTGTTTGAGTTTATTTGACACTTAGCTCTGTGTTTAATGACACAAGAGTGCAGGTACTTTGAAAACATTGTTTACTCTTTTATTTATTTTTTTTAAACATGTGAAAGTACAATAATTGATCAAAAATGGCTTTAAACATCCTCTATCAGTCCAGTTGAGTATCTATGGTATATACAAATGCAAAGTGAAACTGTAATACACATTTAAAGTTAGATATTTAAAATGAGGGCACATAATACAGTTCAAGTAAAAGTACAAGTTCAACACATAACTTGTTGGATGGTACTATGAAATGAATGGCAGGTAAGGTCACTTTGGGAGATATATATATATATATTTTTTTATACATGTGTGTACCGGTAGATATATATTTTGAAAGAGTTCATTATGAGAACTGATATAGAACATCATGAAAACTGTTTGTTTTAAGGCAATTTATTTGCGTCCTAAAGCCTCAGCCAGCTTCTTCAGCCTTTTCTTCAGCTCCAAGGGAAACTTCTCATAGCACTTTTTGCAAACAGGCTTCATGTCAAACTCCACAAATTTGTTCCTGCAAAATAGAAAGTGACAGCATGTTACGAGTTTAATTTACTTATCAGAATTGGCTCATGACTCAACCTCACTAGAGGTAAGGCTTTGTTCGTTAACAACCTTTAGTAGAAACGGAGTTCTGGCTAGTCAGACAAAATAGCGAAACTAGTCCAGATTAGGAGTAGATTAGATTAAAAAAAAAAAAAAAGCTAAAGATAAAAAGGAGTAGATTAGTCAATAGATTATATCAAAGCACCACCACTCCAGCACTGGAACATGATAAACTCCTGTCTCCTCTATAACAGCATCCATATTTCCCCATTATCTGCTTCATATATGCTTTATTTATTGATGCTGTCAGGTCTCAATTTGCATGACTACGCTGTTGTAAAATACAGCAGGAAGAAGCGGTTGATCTTCCCTACCCGACTCTCCTCCTTGCACTACCTCGCCATCCTACTTGAAGAGGTTCTAAAATGCTTCATCAGTCAAAGTGCTGCATATATAGCAGTCATTGTTATGGCCCTCATTATTTCCTGACATTGTCATCGCTGCATAGTTAGGCACAATTTACAGTTCCCTCTTTCTGCTCGCACACGGCAGACTGAGATGATGATGAAATTTTTAGCCTTCAAAAAGGAATAACAGTTTGATTTGACACTTGGAGATAACTGCAATAAATCCTTTTTTTTTTTTTTTTGTGAGTACAAGTAAAAATTAACCAAGTGGTGAAAATGTTCATCACTTCAAATCATCAAAGAACTGGGGCTGCATTTCGAAGCTACCATCGATGCTATGGCTTTCAAAATTAGAAAACTTTCTCATCAATAAAACAAATGATTTATTAGTCTTTTTTTAAGACCAATAAGGTTTATATTGTTAAATTAATACCAAAACTGAACATTATTGTCTTTGTAAATGTTTGATAAAACTCTTGGGTGGATTTATTTTGATTACGTAGGTGTACCTTATGTTCTGGCCTGTTTATGTACTGCAAATGCAGTGAACCCACACAAATTCGCAGTATGACATTGACACATTTGCAATTTATTCACAGAGCATGGTCTATTTTCTGCATATAGTCGGGGTTCACTGCACCAGAGGGGAAAATGATGCAAACTGATATGAACATCAATACAAAAAAAAAAAATTTACATGCACACTTAAACGTGTCATGCTCATTCATGCCATAGAGGAAAAGAAAGGCAGAAACCAACGCACCAACTGCCAGAAAAGATGGCAAGAGTAAGAAATCTACTGAGAAGTGGCAAGTTGTTTCTTGCGCTCTTTGGCTCCGCGCTCCCGGCGGGCCAGGCGGCGTTTCAGCTCCTCAGGCATACACTCATAACAATGCTTGCACACGGGTTTCAGGTCAATCTCAACAAACTTATCTCTGTGATGCAAAGGCACCGCAAATGAAGAAGCATGTAGAGTGTGAAAGAGAGGAAATCGGGGGACAAGTGAGACAACAACAATACTAGACCGTATAGGACAATAGTCTGATAGGTTAGTATGCACAATCACTTACTTGAGGGTGAGCTTTGTGTTGCAGGTGGAGCAAGAGAAACAGCTGACACACCAGGCCTTGTTAAGGGCCGACACCACTGAGGGAGAGAAGAAATAATGGAATTCGACAATTTTACTAGTATGTTATTATGGCTTTATTGTATTCTAGTAAATGCTACAATCATTTTCCTGAGCTTTTTTTTGTTTGAAGATTTTTGCACCAATACTTACCGTCGCCCTCAATCACACGGTTGCAGTGGTAACACACATCACCAAAGAGCTTCAAAATAAAAGCATACAAGTTACATATGTCGCATGAAGTAATCATTATCTTTAGCTTGGCCCTTTTGCCATACCTGGTTATAATGCGTTTCGCAGTAAGCCAACCCCTTCCGTTCATAATGGCGATGGCCAAGGAATGGCTTCTCACACTTGGCGCAAACAAAATGCTGCGAGCACAAAAAAACATCTTTGCTGAACAGGTTCACACTTCAAACTAATGCAAGTTTGTAAGCAAACTTGTGCATGTGAATTGGTTAAAGAGCAACTTTTTTTTTTTTTTTATACATACAAGTATATGTGACGTTAAAGTATGATCCACATTGATTTGATGATGTTTTTCTAGTCTGTCTACTGCGTTTTTGAAGATGTTTAAATGTCAGTCATGAACATTTGTAAAAGACCAGCTACAGAAATTCTGAGAGACCATTTGCAACAAGTTTCTTCTTAACAGGCAAGGAATGAGTAACAATACTAAATATATTGTCCATTACAAATGAGCTTATGCTATTTTGTGCTTCTCTAAAGTCTTCTCTAGGGTCCAAAAAAATATTTACCTAGGTCTATTAGTTTAAATAGAATTCTTTAACTCCTAACACTTATGTAAAATGAATATCAAGCATATAGGGTGATCATTCAGTTTGTCAAATTCAAAGCAGTAGCATGACTACAAAGGCTAAACGACCAAGTTTGCAAGGCCTTAAAAAAAACAATTTAAAAAAAAAAAAAAAAAAAAAAAAAAAGTTTTTTTTGCTTGCACACCTCAACATGCCACTGCTTGCCCATGGCATTGACAACACGCCCCTCGATGGGTCTCCTGCATGCGCCACAGATCGGCACGCCCATCTTGTCATGGCAGGGCAAACAGAAGAGTTCGCCTTTCAGTTCCCTGGCTTCCGCTGTCAGCTCCTTCCTATGGACAGTGGAGTACAGTATTGACGAGCTAAACTAATATATACGGTGGAGTACCATCGATGAGCGTTAACACTTTACCACAGAGATGTCAGTGTAACGCGAAGCGAGAGTACTGACCCACAATTGTTGCAGCTGAAGTGGTCAGGGTGGTAAGGATCATTCTTAAAGATCAGTGGATGCTCTTCAATGATGGCGTGGCACTTCTGGCAGATGTACTTGCCGAGGCCACGAGCCTTCTCCCGATTATGGCATGGGCGACACAGGTGCCTGGAATATGAAGACCATTTAGTGCTTGTCAAGGTAGAACACGATGGGAGAAAATTATTTATCTTGACGGAAGTCAAACCATTTGTTAATCCTAAATCCAAGCGTACATTTTCACTGTTCATATAAAACAACTTTGAAATGCATTATTATGAAGGCACACAAACCTGCCAGCATTTTTTACAAAGCCCACGTCGGCCAACACAGCCTGGCAGATGTCACAACAGAAGCAGTCAGGGTGCCAACTGTTGTTCATGGCCTTAATAACACGACCAATGATGAACTCGCCTGAAAGAGATCACAAGTGTTAGATTCTTTAGTCCAATGAATGTGGAAATCTAAGTTTGTTTGGTTCGGTGGCAAATCATCTTGTTTGACTTATTAAGAAGTATTCATTATTATGGTAGTACAGTCACAGTATAATCCTCACCACATTGGCGACAGCAGGGAGCAAAGAGCATCTGAAAGTCGTGTTCACAGTATTTTCTGCCTTCAAACTGCAAAACAAACGAGATTCAGTAGTGCATTAACACAAAGTGCTTGTTATAATTACATCTACATGACATGAAATGATGTATTACCTCATAGAAGAGTCCCTCGGGAAACTGCTGGAAACACTGAGCACACACGAAGCACTGTTCATGGTACAACTCTCCATTGCTGTTGACAATCTTCTCAGTAGGAGCAAAGCCACTCTTGCATCGTTCACAGGCTGCACTGGCCAGGGCATTGGCGATGCTGTTGCATGATATAAGAAAGCAGCAATTAGCCGTCATAACACTAATATAACATACTAACACGATTCTTCCAGCACTTGTCGTCTCGTTTTACTCTTTATTAGTGTACGTCCCTACATCGATTGTACTCAAGACAAAAACGAAAAGTTGCAAGGACGAGCTAACTGATTAAGCTAAAGTTTTCCCAAGAGATTAAAAAAAATATTTAGCCTAAACTGTACATTTCTTTTTATAATCAGTCTGTAATTAAGAAATTGTGAATAGTCAAGCGCTGTTAGATCATTCACGTCTTGTTAAAACGACGTTAGCTTTAGCTCGCCAGTGATTAGCGCTAGCTCTTAAATTAGCAGCATTGAATGCTAGCATTGTTAACTACGTAAATGTTGACTTTAACACTCACCTGCCCGTCATTCCGGCCACCCCCAGCATCACCTCTTGACATTCAAGATTATAGAAACGAATGTAGTGAATTGACGTGTTGGTTCTTCTCCTTCAGCTAAAGTTTTTTTTTTCCTTCCCCTGGGATGGGACGACGCCCCACCCAACTGTTCGTGCTGT
Source organism: Festucalex cinctus (assembly GCF_051991245.1). Taxonomy (NCBI): domain Eukaryota; kingdom Metazoa; phylum Chordata; class Actinopteri; order Syngnathiformes; family Syngnathidae; genus Festucalex; species Festucalex cinctus. The sequence goes on along the minus strand of NC_135414.1, from coordinate 19,466,260 downwards.
GACGCTACATGAAGAGACTTGTCCGCTGGATCAAGACTGTGTATGCTACAGACGTCAGCAGCAAGTCTCCTCCTCCTCCTCCTCGCCGCTGGGGTTGAAAGTTCATCCTCACACTGAGCTGTCAAGCAAAGATTTCGACCTCTTTAACATGCTGGATTTGAATCGGAAAATCGGTGTTGATTTAAAAGATGCGAGTACATCAAATAAACCAATCCAAATAGCTCCACTTTAAAATTTATCAAGATTGTATCGAATCACCTTTTATTAGCAATGTATCTTTGAAGAAAATGACACATTTACAAGACTGACAAGTTCATTCACATATAAAATAAATCTCATTGCATCATACCTTATGGAACTGAGCCGAATCGAATCGTTAACACTGACCCGAACCAAATTGTTCCACTTTAAAACCGTCTTTGAAACATAATTCAGTAGAAAAAAAGAGAAATTGTGCCAAACAGCTATGTGTAAATAATCTGTAGCATAACCTTCTCAAATAACAGCACATACCTTGATTTTTAAATCATTTCTAGCTTTACTGCAATGTACTAACAGATACCAACGTTTATCTCCACCAATACAATATGCATTTAGAAATACATTGTACTGTACTGTATAACAAAAAAGATCAGTCCACTGCAAATGGGCTGTACCCGGACACGTACGTGTAAAATATTTGCAAATAAAATATAACAGACTACTAAGCGGTAGTACAAGTAATGGATGGAAGGTTTCAACACAATGATTTAAAGGGTTCCTTTATTGAACTGTCCAAGGGTGATGTGCTTCAGTTAGTGAACATACAAGAGACACTCTATGTGCGTTTTAAGAATTAATCCAGTTTGTATTCCCACTCGATTGCAAAGAAAAAAAATAGCTAAACATGAAAACATCTCACTTTAGCAATAAAGTTTCGCCGGCCAAGATGTTAGCTGAGCACTTATTCCGGATAATTTCCATTTTTGAATTATAATTACATATTAACAGTGACCACTATTTCGCCACTGGAGTGGGTTATTCTTGATTGGATTTAAAAAAAAAAAAAAATTCCCACTCCAATGACTTATGAGTTGTACAAAACCGATGTTGGTCAGTTCAGTTTCACCCTGAGATGATGCAATATATACAGTATTGTTAGAGGCCCGTATAAACTGTGTGCATTGTCTCAAATGTATTGTACAAACATGTACATAGTGAGGACTGTTACTGTACATTTTAAAGATACAGGAGCTCATAGTAAAATAGCATCATCAGTTGAAAGCTGCAAAACAATATGTGTGGAGCACATGCATTGCCAATTATGTTGGCTATCAAATACTTTCAGGGTGCCTTTAAAATGACCCTTATCTTATACTGGACATTTGGGATTTGTTATAATGGCTATACTCAGTAGTTCATTAAGACAAAATGAAAACTGCCAAATTCTGCATATGTAGTGATGCTCAAGAGCTAAAGTTTGAGATCATTTGATAAGTCAATGTGTGTAGGCCTCAAATTAAGAAATACTGTTTAAAAAAAAAACATGCATGAATGTGATCACTGCATACAGTATTACATACTGCAATCTATACTATTCTGTTTGCGGCCAAGGTTCACTCTGAAACATACTCTTAACCTCAACAAATATATTAATTTATAAGAGTTATTCACTGCAAATCTCTCCATGTGTTCTGAAGATAACATTTAAAAGTGATTATAAGTATTCTTTCACGCTACACATCCATATAGACCAGTGGTTCTTCACCTGGGTTTAAAATGAAAAGCATAAGAGTTTGTGATTCCAATTTGAAGGGGTCTCATTCCATCAGAGAGTTACGGTTTATTACTCAATAAATACATATGACGTACATGATACAACTGCCGCAATGTCCCCTTCATTCCCAGATATTTCTGATTCCCATGGAAAATGTCATCCCTACATTCTGCAGAAGCAATACATTAGACAAATCTTTAAGTTGCTCAAAGAACAAAGTGCTTAATGTTTTGTCAAAACAAAAATACTTTTAAAGATGTATAAATATACATATAAAATATATACAAACAACATGATGGGAAACTTGAAAACAACTTTACATATTTGTTTGGGAACCCACGTGCCTAAATCCAAATCTAAATAGATGGCATTTTTTCCATGTCATAAAACGTATTATAGTACATTTAATGGTCTCAAGAACACACGACAACACTCAAATCTCTACGCAGCTTCCAACCCGTCGCACGACTTTCACCAGGTGGGCATCATGTCAGGGAACCAGACGCGGCCCAGATGCTTCGACACCTCCCAGTGGATATCATCCAGCCCGTAGCGGTGATCTGGAACAAGCACTTCCTCCATGATTGATAACTGGGTCAGTCTGCCGCCGCACATCTTGACAAACTCCACAAAGGCGCTGCAAGACACTTCACACTCTCCCAAGCCGATGGCTGACAGCTGCGTGCAGCGCTGAGCTATGCGGATTAGCTCCTCATCCAGCGGCCGCAGCCCGTTAGCGCACACCACCAACTCCACCAGGCGAGGGCAGGTGAGCCCAACGCGGCCCAGCACGTCTTTGCTGACCGAGCGGCCAAAATACAGATGCGTGACGGGGAGCTCGTCGCGGAAGAAGGGGCCAAACTCATCCTCATAGAGGAAGAAGTACATCACCAGATTGAATTTGGGGGAGTGGCGCACCATGGCGTCCCAGCTGCTCTTCTTGATTGTATGGAACTGCTGGCCTGGATTCTCACTCACCACGTCAATGCGCAGGTGCTCCAGGTGAACGTGTTTCTCTGAGGAAAGTGCGATGAGGAGCTCATCACTCAGCAAATGATAGTTGAGAGCCAATTCTCGCAAACCGTGGCACTGATCAGCCACACATAGGATGCCTGAGAGAGGAAAATGTGATTTAGCCTATTAAAAATAAACAGGTGCACGGTATGCGAAAAAAAAAACCTAGTCAAGAAATTTCCAAAAACCTCAGTCCCATATACGCTAAACACTTCAATTTTACATTTGTTAAAAGTTCAGCCATCAGGCCAGACAGAATTGATTTTGCCAAGATGGATCACTGCACCAACTTAGCGACAATTGTAGATCAATCAAATGGTAATGATAATTTATCACAGGGCCTTATTCCGTAATTTGTTCTTGTCGTCGGTACCTGCAGGTGACACGTGAGGACAACTGCTCATTTTCAGCAGTTTCAGCGTGTCACTGTTATTGGCCACAAGTACTTTGAGGGAGGGGTCGTCTACAGGCGTGTCATCAATCTTCAGGGAGGACAAAGACTTGGAGTTCACGAAAACCACCGTCAACGCTGAGATGAAGTGAGACTGTTGGACAAAAACAATAAAAGAAAACTATTTGTTTACATTATATCTGTATGTAAACTCAAATGGGCTCATAAGATTGCACAACTCTGCAGAATTTGTGGAATATGCTTTGGAATTAAGACAATCATTTTCTTCATGCTATGCTTTGTTTAATGATTGTGTTATTCTGAAATGTTCTTATTTGAATTAGGTTTAAACTGAATACCATTAAAAATAAAAAAATATTTGGCCTGATTACACCCTTTCTTAAAACAATTTTAAATAATAATAATTATTATTATTATTATTATTATTATTAGTAGTAGTAGTAGTAGTAGTAGTAGTAGTAGTAGTAGTAGTAGTAGTAGTATTATTTACAAATAAAAAAAAAAGACAAATTAATTAAAAAGAATTCCATGAATATGGAAATGGTGCAAAATTTAAAAAAAAAAATATTCCTACACAATATTTTAAGAATAATTACGTAAACAACTTCAACTGCTGGCTGTTTAACTTATGTCAGGGGGAAAAAAAAAAGTGATATGACTTGACCTGATATGCTTTGCAAAACTGTGCCTCAAAAATGCAAATAATAAAAATGTGCCACAATACAGTCTTCCCTCGCTATAACGCGGTTCACTTTTTGCGGTCTCGCTGTATTGCGGTTTTTTTTTTTAAGTGCAACTTTGCATATTTTTTTTACAGTAATATACCCATTTTATAAAATTTCTGAAGGTTTGAACATTGTCAATGTTTGAACAAGAGAGAAATGTGAGAACATGTAAATGCCTCAATGAGAAAAGTGTATAAATTGTGCGGGCGGGGATTTTAGAGCCTTAAAACATTTATAAGAGTTGTAAAACATAAAGCTAATTACTTTATTTCATGTATTGGGGGTATTTTTTGGAACCTAACCCCAGCAGAAAACGAGGGAACACTGTAGTGTTTGTAATTTTCTGATGCAGAATAACATTTGGTAGGACTACAACAGGAATGACAATTCTGCCATGGTGCAGTTTTGCCTGTGAAAAGTCAACTGACCTTAGGCAGCTCCATGAAGCTTGGCCGAGCAGTGGAGATGAGGCCAAGTGTTTTCAGAGAACAGTTAACGAGCTGAGAAAGGATGTCACATGCCGCTTCTGCTGACTCTCTGCTACTGTCCACCTTTGTACAGAAAGAGAAAGACTTGAATCTGAGCTGAGACAGTATATCCACAACTGCATCTGTTCTTCTCTCACAGGCACCTCATACCTTGAAGCTGACATACTGCAAGTGGTTGGCGTGCCTTTTGATGATTTGTTTAATGAGGTCAGGGTGTGTGGCCTTCAGGTAAGAGCTAGCTGGCTGATTCAACTCAAACTCAAAGCAACGCCACAGCTCAGGCATGTGAAAAGCGTGGTTCCAGCCCCTGCAAAGCTGCATTTACACAAATGACATCAGGTCCAAGTCACCCGAAAATTAAAACACCCACGAAAATGCGATTCTCTCAATGGCCATAAACTGTACTTTTAGTTGATTGAATCTCAGTACCATATTTATTTTTACTTCCATCCATCCATTTTCTCAATCACTTATTCCTTACGGGGGTCGCTTTTATTTGGCAAAGATACGAGTGAGTGAATGTTTCACTCTTGATGTTGCTTTGACTTTACTCATCCACTAGATGTCCCTAATGCTTTGAATCAGTTTCCGCAAAATTTGAAGGAAAGCCACAACATATGTATTTCCTTTCTTTTCGAATAAATACTTTATTCTCCACTTCATTAAACTTCTCTCTCGACATTCAAACTATGCGTCGTTCATTGATGCCTTTCTGTGTCTATTTAATAAAGAGTGCAGTGACCTAACTTGTAAAAGTACAATGTAAAAGATGCAAAACACTGCTTCCTGTCAAGTGCTTCCCACTGACTGTACTGACTGCGGACTTGTTAAAAATGTGTACCTGAGAAGCATACGCTCTATCCAGCAGAGGCAGGTACTGGAAGATGTGGAGAAGGATCTCCTGCGGCAGGCATTCCCAGTGGACCACTTCTTCAAGATCTGTGTCCCTCCTCTGTTTATGAGACCGCTTGAGAGACCCGCCACTGGTGCCGCCCCCATCCTCCTGTTTAGTTCCCTGGAGACCTCGCTTCATCCTGGAGGTTATACATAGAGATAGACTGAGGGGGAAGTAGTAATCATGTATTTATGTAAATATTCTTCATCAGAGAACAGAGGGAATTTACATTTTTTAATGATATATGAGAAGAACTATACAGTATAAGTTTATTATTTTTATTTATTTTTTACTACCAATGAATTTGCTTATTGTATTCTGGTAAAATCATTTTCGTAATATTTCATTCAGAAGCGCGAGTGGGAAAAATTATGTACAATAGGTTGACATACTGTATATTAAATGTCAGCACTTTGTAACCACTCGGCTCATCTGATAATGATCAGCGATCACATTGAAGGGAGTGGACACGCCTCCCTTTTTGCCACAACAAACACGAGCGTCTCATGACCAATCGATAAACTTCAAGTTATGTTTGACTCATCAAAACTGTTTTTTCAAGATAATCAAACAATGTAGTTAGTTCTGACTCTTGGGTTATGTCTAGCATTGGCTAAAAGTGAGCGCATCAGTAATTTGCTTGCAACGCAAATCACATAAGTTAGCTCGATCACTCGCATGCCATGTAGCTTAGCTAACCATTAGCTAGCACGTTCTAGAAAATATAGTGCTGCGATATGAAATCGTCGCCTCAAACGCCGTTTCTCTAAATAGTAGCTATCCAAAGGTCTTCCTCTTACCTGATTTCGACTCAGTCAGCTGTTTGTTATAAAAAGCTACCAGTTAGCGTCAACCAGGTCCGACACAACAAAACTGCGTTCGGGCTGCCCGACCGCTCAAACACATTGGACCATGAAACGGCGCTATTCGGTCGAGAGATTGGTAAATATCAGCGAGGATGTGAAGAGTGGAGATTTCCAGACGTGGTTTTCGTCTCCAAACGCGTGACCCAGATTCGTCCCACTGTAAGCGCTGCTTCAGGAGTTAAAGATGGCGTTTGTGTTGCAGGCACAGGCAGTGAAGAAGCCTATCGGCTGCCTGACCTGCCTGCACTTATAGTGAAAGGTCAAACGGGGGCGCTAATTCACTGAGCTAAACAAGTTCGCATCGACTTTAGTAGTTTCGTTTTCAGAGGTGGTGGGGGAAGAATACACATTAACAATACTAACTTGTAAAGTACAGACTCTGAAATAGAATTTATGTCAACGTGACATTTCAAATAATTCCCAAAGTGCATAAACATGCACTTTGTCTAAATCGTCGTTGTAGTAGTAGAACATGATTTAAAAGTGTAGTTCATGGAATCAAAACCAACAAGATTGAATGTTAATAGTCTTCAATTTATTAAATGGGATGGTTTTGCAGATTGAGCATTGCATCCCAATTGCAGTTGATTTGCAAAGCGACAGAAGTATAAAATGCTGATATACACAAGACAAAATAAAAACAATAAAATACGACTGTTTTGTGTGTGTGTGTTTTTTTGTTTTTTTTTTAATGCCAATTATTTTAAGTCAGGTCCTAAATAACAAAGGATCCTATGAATTGAACTTGTGCATAACTCGAGTTTTCGCCTTTCAAAAAAAATAAATAAAAAATCGTAATCAAAATATTGCACTATGGCTGAAGGTTGCAATGATATCAATAATTTTGCATTTTCCAGAGTGATCGTGTTTGGACGATTGAAGATGGTTTCTTGTGAAAAATTAAGTCTACTAATTTCACAGCAATTAAAACACAAATCCTTAATACCAGACCATAAAACATTTCTCAAAGAAGCAGTTGAGGAAGTTTCTTAGGAGTTTGTATGTTGTGGTTTACAGTCTGATCAATTTTCATAATGGAGAGTGCAGCAATTCAAATACAAAAGTTTTCTTTCATTTAAATTCGGAACTGTGTTGCTTAATAAATAAATATCCTGTTCTTTCTGTATCCAAGTGGTGGTTTTATTTTCCTACAAATTCCCTCCTGTGCTGAACCACAGTATAAGACAAAACACTCATTACACATCATGAAAAGTCCGTTTTCTGACAGTAATGAATTAAGTCATTTGTCATGACAGATTATTTGTTACATATGACCGTAATTTCAGCTATATGTTTAGTGTAATACAAGAATGTAATGCCACCTACCCTTTTTAAATGTGAGGTACAACACGAATGCTTCGATGTTGGGACGTTTGTTGTTATGCCATGTTGACTTTGCATGCATTTCATACCTTACAGTGGTAAACAATGGAAAGTGCTGCAATGAACATATAAAATGGGGACATTTGAACAAAAAACAAAAGGAATGATTACTGTGTGTTTTGAAATTTAACCAATGTTTTGTCAATTGTTGAGTTAATTAAAGTTCTTGGCATTTACACATCATTTATTTAGAAGTGAGCAATCAACTGATTCATCAACGGGGAAAGCAGAACTGTAAGTGCAGGCACCAAAGTCATCAGAAAAATTACAAAATTACAACCCATGTATGTTGTTAATTACAACAACCAGAACTTCATTAAGGCAGCAGGTAAATTGTTTATTAAAAAAAAAAAAATCATCTTAAATACGGGCCTTATATCGTATGAATTTCAATTTGGTACCCAACACGCTGCATGATGCTCGTTAGATTATTAAGACTAATACTGATATGCGTTGTAAGTATAATACACATTCTTACATTAAAATATTTTGCAACAGAAAAAATACAGAATTACCTGTTGGCCAGTCACTGAGTGAAACTGAAAATGACAAATGAACAGTCAAGCTCTAGATGTAGTAGGAGTCTGTCTTGTTTTTGATTATAAACTATTAGGGACCAGGTCATTTGGGTTTGACCTCGTTTAAAAAAAAAAAAAAAAATGTTTTACTGCATCACACACTCACAACATTAGCTCCCTCTCACACTTCCACTTTCCTCTTTTCCTAAACACGTTCTTGTGATTCTTGCCGATTCCTCGAGCGACCCGACCACAGTAATGGATGCTTTGCCCAACGTCATCAGCCATCCCAAAAGCACATCCCGTTTCGTTCCGGTGCTTCTAATCAAAGATCACGTAGTTGTGTGATGGGCCAACGCTCACGTGTGGTTGCTGCTATTAGTTAATTGTCTCTTTGTTGGGGAGTCTCTCACTCTTTGGGCGACACAGTGCGCATGGACTGGCACACCACCCGGCAGACACACCACTTGAGTGTCATTGAAGGTGTTGTGGCATAAGTGGCATCCCTTCTTTGCGGACACGGCAATTGGCTTCTTTGTCTCTTTCAACTGAATGAGAAAATAAACAAGTTTGTGAGTGCTATGTGTTCCAGTAGTGAACACTATCAAAAATATAAGGGATCTTTTATTGAATATAAACCAACTATGTCATTATTTACAAATAGAGACCATGATATTTTTTTTCAAAACTTCTTTCTTCCATAATGTGACCTATAACCTGCACCAGCTCAATTGAACATAAATAAATATTTTAGAGAGGGGTCTTAAAAGTCAACAAATGAACTAATGTTGCACAAGTGTGCAATGAAAACTATTAAAAAGTTAAGGGATCTTTTCAAAACCTTTCCACCATAATGTGACCTGCACCAACTCAATTGAGCCGAACATACTGTAAATAAATAAATGCATATTTTAGAGAGGTGTCATAAAAGTCAACAAATGAGCTAATGTACTTTCAAAAGTCTGCACACCCTCTTATAACTGGCCATGTTTAGAATTAACCAATGACAATCAATTTCATGTTAAATGGGAGTCATCACGAACAGAAATTCACAAAATCCTGCCATTTGAACAGGGATGTGGGATGTGTATGTAATGAACCGCTCACCTTGTCGTGCAGTAGTTGAAGGTGTTCAGAGTGGGCGAGCCCGAGGGCAATCTGGGACGTGCGGGAGGCATGCATACTAGCCCTAATGGCTCGGCCCAGAAAGGGCCGTAGCAGCTGCAGCGACCAGCCTTCGGGCAGCGTCCTCAGCACATGGACGGGATCAAACAACTCTCCGTGACGATTCAGGAGGTCGACTGCTGCCATTTCGAGATCTCCACTGTCATTGCACGCTGCCGACTGGGATTTCCCGGTGGCGCTTTTGTCAAGATACATCCCTAGGAGGAGGTGGAACAGCTTCTGTCTGTAAGCAGAATCCCGACAAGATGAGGTCCAAATACAAAAGGCCTCCGCCGATTGGAAGTCTCTTAGCTTGTGTACTAAAATGTGGAGTGCTTTATCATGGTCCTCCAATTTTCCGTAGAGAATTACACACTCTTGCAGCAGCAGTTCACAGCTTTCCATCTTACCTAAAAAATATACAAGCAACACATCAGTAGATGTTGAACAGCAACAAAATTTGTCAGGGTGGCATGCTACGGATGGATTTTATGTTTTTGTTTTTTCAATAATGGACTTTAGTATGACAGTGATGTGAAACATGTCGCCCCATATAATATCAAACAGTTCTCAATCTAGAAGAATGCATTCACAATGATGATCTCACCTAAAAGATACTGAACTCTGTACAGATTTGACTCCCCGAGTAGAGCCTGGAGCTTCTCTCTGGATTTGTTGAGCTGCTCTTCATTGGTTGGAGACTCCGACAGTAACGCCAAGACCCTCTCTAGGTACAAGTCTGCCAGATGTGTGTGGTATTGCTCCTCCTACAGACAAGAATCACAATTGCAATTTACCAATATTAAAGCTCCCCTCTAATGGTCTGTACTACAATGAACTATGGTCACATTCTGCCCCCATTCCGTCAGTCATCACATGAAGATTTTATGAGTGGTACCTCTATCCTTTTTTTAAGCACCAGGTGTTCCAAGTAGAGACGAAGAGCCTCCCTGTGCTTTTCCAGGTATGTAATGACGTCACCAGGATCCAGGTCTGGCTGGGCTTTGCTAACAGGCCTCTTAGTGAAGATGTGGACAGCTGTCTATGAAGAAAAATGAATACCTGGGTTAACAATGTACCTGTACCTCTACACTATATCAAGAGGAAATATTCATGGAAGAGGAACTGTTTAAAATAGACATATTCAGAGAACAAATCATTCGGGACACAATCTAATCAAATATTTGTTACCTAATTGAACAACATTAAAGAAACAATAGTTTTCTATGACTCATATACATTGCTCATCATTTCAAAATTGATTGAAATTGAAATCCACAAACTTGACCTACAGTGGGATTCTTGTGTAGAGCCCAGTTTGCATACTTCCACACAAGGGCCAGATCGGCAGCGGAGCTGAGAAAATCTACAATGTACTCAAAGAGATCAGGTCTCGTCGAGTCCTGCAGTTCACTGTCTGCAACCCGAATCCACATCTGGAAACATATCAAATAAGAAGCGCATAAATAATTCCTATCACATTAGTGGAGTGTCACATATCTGTTTTGAGCTTACCTGAAGTGCTGCCGAATCCTGACCATTACAATGGTAAAGCAGCCCAAGTGCAAAATATCTAGAACAGTGAGGAAGCAAAATGGTGCTGATGAAACAAGAGCTTTACTATATCTTTTTCATGCAAAGAATGACAGAACAGAACTGATACAAGGGTGGTAGGAGACAGCTGTTGATGTGACATAAATATTAACACCACGAAGATGTGAATTAACTCTGCATTGAATCTCAATGCTCACTGTTGTGATAATGGCTTCCTTTAAAGATTAAACTAAGCTATTCAATTTCTCCAGATGACTTTGCAAGGAAGTCAGGTGCCCCATAAATTAAACATTAAACAAAAAGTCTAAAGTGCAGTCAAGATTCAGTTTTATGGGAAAATGTAGTTTTGGGTGATCCATTTCTTCATTTAGCCTAGATTGTCTTTTTAAAAGCATGAGTAAAAGTAAAACATATTTTAAAAGTAAAACATCCAGAGCATACACACTTGTGATATTTCTCCAGCCAGGGGACACAGTCTGTTAGCAGGCAGGCATTTTCTGATGCTAGCAGGTCTAAAAGGCTCTCATGATTCTGCTCTGCATACAATTTCAACAATGCAGTGTCCACATCCTCTCTGCAGCCATTAACTACCTCTGTGCTTCGGACCTGCAAAGTGAACGGATAATAAAGTATGAGGCACACATGGCAAATCTGACATGATTTGAAACTTAATCAAAACAATAAACTATGTAATAAAAATGATGCTAGTTTTCTCTGTTACCTCTGTCAAATAACTGATTAGGAACTTCTTGCATTTCAACACTTTTTCCTGATCACCCTGCGCCAGGTGGTTGAGATCTGCAAACTCGTGGAGTGGGGGGTGGCAGCGTGTGAAGGAGGAAGAAGCTGGCAGTAGCAGTGGGTAGAGAGAAATCAGCTCCCGCACATCCAGCTGACCTTTCCTGCGGAGGAGAGAAAAGAATGTAATGTGCTGGAAGCCAACTGACTTCCCCGAACAACTTGAAGACATGTAAAAACGGACAAAAAACATTTACCTGAAATGTTCCTTTGCTTCGACAAACTGTAGTTGGCCAAATTGTATGAAGCCTGCCTGCTGTAGGATTCTTTTGTACAAAACCTGTGTAATTGTATAGAAGAGAGAATGTTGATAGCATTGTGACATCGGCTGAAATAAATGTTAGACAATTTCCCTATGCAGATGTTAGTAGAAATGAATCATTGTGGCTTTATCTTTTATTACACAACACATAATAAACAGATTATTTCTTACCAAAAACTTTTCTTTGGGGATATTTCTTTGTGCTCCCTCTGTCAGGACAAGTGCCTCCTCCACTCTGTGGCTAGCCAGTAAGTCCTGGATTTGTCTCTCAAGCGGCAAGGGCACCATAACATACACAGCTTTAGTGGATGCCACAATTACCTTCCCTTTAAAAAATAAAACATTAAAAAAATTTAAAAAATTAAAAATCCATGGGTCAGAACTCCACTTTGTCTACATACTATCCAGCAAAGATTTTTGCCCAATCACCTTCAAAATCTTGAAGAATGCGTCCATCCCTGAATGAAAGTGTCTGTTTCAGCTGTTGATCCAACATGCTGTGGATGGTGATGAAGCTCTCATCCAAGGCCACCACATATGGGAAGCACACAGCCGCACCAATGACACTCTCGGACCAGTTGACGGGGGCCCGTTGAGACGCCCCTTCCGCGTTGGCAAACATTCCTGTCGGGAAAGGGGGTGGGTGGAGATGTTCAAGAGACATGACGTGCCTTACTACCCCATTTGAGTGTGACTGACATGGGTCATTTTTTATTGTTAGTTAGTTAGTTAGTGCTTAGGTTACTTTATAATAGTGATACAGTATAGCAGGACTGCTCAATTATGAAGAAAATATTAATCACGATTAATTTGGTAATAATTGCAATCACGATTAGGACAATCATTTGGGTTTTTTTGTCCAAAACAAGAACGCGTTTCAACATGTAAAAAATATTAAACTTAATAATAATAATAATAATAATAATAATAATAATAATAATAATAATAATAATAATAATAAGAAGAAGAAGAAGAAGAAGAAGAAGAAGAAGAAGAAGAAGAAGAAGAAGAAGAAGAAGAAGAAGAAGAAGAAGAAGAAGAAGAAGAAGAAGAAGAAGAAGAAGAAGAAGAAGAAGAAGAAGAAGAAGAAGAAGAAGAAGAAGAAGAAGAAGAAGAAGAAGAAGAAGATATTAAATTCTGAAGAGTAAATTTGACTCTATTTAGATAGGGATCAAATAGGCTCATTTTTAGAGTAATATTTACACCTTGGAAGAGACTAAAATAAAAAAACAAAAGTGACTCCAGGTAGGAAGGAACTCAAGACTTTCAGCTTGGGAGACAGCCAATCTACTCCCTGAACAGGCAGCTCCTGTTTTCACTCGTGTCAGATGCAGCTAATTCCATGATTGCATGGAATCTTCCTAACTTCATCAGACCAAAAACAATTGGAGGGGCAATAGCTCAGGTGGTAGTGCGGCAGTTTCCCAAGCTGAAGGTTGCGAGTTCGAACCTTAAACCTTGAGTGAGTTTTGTTTTGTTTTTTGTCAATGTTTTTTATTTCACTTTCTTCCTAGTGTAAATCTTAGTTTACTATAAAACTGAGTCTATTTGGTCCCTGTCTAAATTTACCCTAAATAGAGTCATATTTACGCGACAGAATGTACTGTGTATAATTATGCAAGTCCATTTTGGACCAAACAATATTTAATTAGGGATTTTAAAATAACATTTAAAAAAAAAAAGTGCAAATATATGAATATATAAACAACTCAAAATTTTAGAATGTATTTATTTATTAATAATCTTTTATTTTTGTTGACAATTGTGACAATTTTGTAATTGTGGATTGTAATAATTAAAATTGTAATTGCATTTCGATTAATTGCACAGCCCTACAGTATAGCCACTGCTCTCATTAAATTAGTTCTTTGTTTTATAATAATAAAACACGAGTTATAATTGAGTTGTAAATAACATGATTAATTGAATAATGCAAATAATTAAAAGCCAGCAAATTGAAACTAGTGCATCACAACACAACTTACCAAGACCACCTGGTGCCGCCAACAGGAACTCCTCCCGGGCAATCCTTTTTACAATCGGCCTCCGCTCCTCACTGTTGTAAGGGAAAAGATCTTGCGCAGCTTCTGTGTGGTAGTTCAAGATCATGTACTGCGTAGCCAATGCCAGGCAAAGGAAGTAACCATCCAGACTGACAGCACAGGGTTGCTCCGGTGTGCTCACCTCTTTGACCAGCTGCACCCTGTCCTCATAAACCATGTAAATTTGCACCGTCCTGCGCTTCAAGGAGAGGACACCCATTTCCACGCAGAATGGATCACCATTCACCGGATTCTCATTAACGCAAAATGTCGTCACACCTCGAATCCTGGCACCGCCTCCAGACGATGACGGCACGTTTTCCAGCGTCACCATGTCCACCAGAAAAACTACTCCATCGCAAAGCACTATGAGACGCTCCAAAGCGGAGGCCGCCCGCAGCTCGGCCACCGGTTTCTTAAGGCCCAAGTATTTGTGCAGCAGTTTCTGAGCTGAGTAAGTCAATCTCCCTTTGGCGGAAGTGAGCTCGTCAAGCAGGAAGTGGTGGATGAAGCAATCGTTGGTTCCCACGTACAAGTCTTTTCCACAACATTCTATACATTCAATGTTGATGCGAACCTTGTCACCCATGAGGAGGTCCCGCTCCACAGCCGGGATGAGCTCAAAGGCCTTCACGCTCATCTTGGCCAAGGCATTGAAACTAGAAGATACAAGAGTGTTAGGAATCAACTTGTGTATTCAAGAATGATCAAAATGGAAATAGACTACTGCTGAATTATGTTTTGAGAACATCTGACATTTTCAATGTGAGGGCAATGCCCGAAAATTTCTTTGGTATGTCCCAAACAATACCAAAATGAAAAGAATCTTCTTCTCAGTTTAATTCAAGTTCCATTTTCAGATATAAAAATGTATACCTCTTGGTGGATCTTGTTTAAATGCACAGCTATATTAATCACAAACGACTGAACGTTAAGATGACAGACACCTTTGCTTGTATAGTGCCCAGACAGCCTACAACACAGAGCCAACAATCGGACAGAAATGAAACTCGTGTTTAGAGGATATCCTGTCATCAACAGTATTTGGCATTGGAAGTACATGTACTGTACTTCCAATGCCAAATACTGTACTTCAGGCGATTTACTGCATAATTTTCTTGTACTGAAAGTAATGTATATATATATATATATATATATATGTGTGTGTGTGTGTGTGTGTGTGTGTGTGTGTATAGGTGAATAACTGTCACAAATTTGATACATCCTAAGAGTATGACATTCATTCCCTCTTTCTGATACGATTTAATGACACTATTTCAGTACACTTAACACAAATAGCTACGCCCTTACAAGTGCTAACCCTCCATAACGTTAGTGCTAGCTAACCTGTCAAATTCATGGAGGATAAGATCAGTCATGGTATACTTGTTGTTAACGTTGGTCAAATGTAACAATGGATTTTAACAAAGTGGTAAGTAAACACATTAGAAAGGACATTTTGGCTCGTTTTTAATTCATTGCATCAAGCTAACATTAGCCTTTGCTGAATGCTCTCTGCTGCTAGCGATTTACGACTGGCCATAGGGTTTTCAGAATATGATCAAACAAGTTTATACACGCACAGTGACATTTGCGTAGAGAACATAAAGTCTTCAGCCAGCCTTTCTTCCCTTTACGATCGGTGTGTACCAACTCCCTGCCCAGTTTCCCTCATGCTGGAGCCTAACTTACCACTCAGACACCCTCACTGAGACAGGCTGGGAACTGAGGACAGCATCAGCACTACTCCTCCGCAAATAACCACGAAAGATACAGACGGACAAATATCAACATGTCCATTTTGACAGGTGACATAAGGAATATGACATGAACAGCGACGCTAGGTAGCTCTCGTCTATCCAGTATTAAACACCGCCCATAGCATCCGACTCACTTGATGTGACGACTATTCAGGGTGCGTTCAAGACCACTCAGTAATAGGAAAAATGTCTCTAAAATCCAAACGCTCGTGTTTACCTCTTTGTGCTAAAATTTTGGGGGGAATTTTTTTAACAAATGTAAGTCAAATTATTAAATTACTTGGGGTCGGGTTAGAATAATGAATAAGGTTGGTCACAGAGCTTCAACTAATGAATTATTTATAGCGTCTGTTATTTTAAAATTTATGGCGATCGTGTATTTGAAAACAATGGAAATTAGTTTTCATGCAAAAATGGCCTACCTGTTTTTATCCAGAATTTCTTTAAATTAAGAGAAGGAAACTAAAATTTATGGGGTTTGTTTATCTTTGAAACATGTCAAGTGAGGACCAACATGAAATACAGTAGTTATGTTTCAGTTTGGGGTGTAACTGTGGAATGGACTTGATGATGGGTTGAAGCCGTGAACTTCTCTGTTGGGGTTTAAGAAAAAAATAAAATGTAAAATAATTAAACCTTGTAGACTGTGACATTGATTAAAATGTAAAAACGTTTAAGAACTACAACGTGAGTGTATTTATGTTTTGTTCGAAGGGATGTTTGTGTTTTCTTTTCTGTGTTGTCTATGGAGCCAAAATAAATCATTCATTCATTCATGTAAGATGAAGAAATAAAAGTATATATATTTTAGATCATGTGTACGGTTGCGCTTTCTCGCACCAGTGATTTTGTATCATGACAGTTACAAGGTTTGAGTCAAATTTGGATTTAAAATTTGATGTCTGAATGCATGTGCTCTGCAATAAGAACGGCTGCATTTCAAAGCGTACATGAACGCAACTCGTTTACTTTTCACCCAAGATGCACCTGTCCAAATGAACCGAAAAGCCATTTTGTTGTGCAAGCTAGCCGTTTGTGCAAAAAAACCCTACTGTCAGCATGAATATCAGGGATCTCTGACACAAACCTGAACTATTCTGCGCCTTCGATTTAGTTTGCTATCTCAAGATGTTAAAATCGAACCAACTCGTCCCCGTAAGTCGTCAAACGTTTTGTGAATTAGCAATGATGCTAATGCGTTTCGGCGACTACCTTAAATACGCTACAGTTACAGAAGCACACTGTTGGCTAGCTGTCTGCTCCTTATTGTTTTATTTGGTTGAGTAACCCAACATTACTCAGGGTTTTCTCGCACATGTGCTGTATTAAGACCGTGACACATTTTCTCCTAACCAAAGAAACTTAGCTCAAGGATTAAGCTTTATACAGGTAACTAGGCGGTTGAGCAATTAAAGAAAAACTTCGCAAAAAAAAAAAAAACAACACTTGGGAGGACCAAGCGTTAAGCTGTAGAGCTAATCTGATCATGGCCGAAGACACCAGACAGGACAAGCGGGCCAACTTCTCGGCTTTAACGGACACCAACGGGATGACCAGGACATCTTCCATGTCTTCTGGAAAATCTGGCACTTCCAAGAAATTAGTAATAAAAAATTTCAAAGGTATTGTTCTCAACATCATATTAGTCACAGTGACCTCATTTTACATTTAAAGACAGAAACGACGATTCCCTGTCATTTAAAGGTCAACATATGATTTTATAACAGGTGTAAATTATATGCAAATGTGGTAAATCGTGGAATTACACATTAAATACATCAAATGTGTAACTTTCGATCACGCTAACGTTGACATTATGTAACTGATGTTTCTTACTAGACACCTCTGACAACGGAGTATAGTTGTGTATGTGTGACAGCTGAGTGTGATCTTTATATTATTAGAACTAATTTGTTTATGATGTAACACTTGGAGTACTCGCACTGTCTTAAGTACTGTCGATTATATATGCCTGAAAATATCATTCAACTTGTATTATCAATGTCAATACAGTTATGCTTGAATTAGGTGCAAACATTTAGCTGAAGTAAGAAATGTTTGCAAAAGTTTATTTAATGGCCAGCCTAACCTATAATCCACAATTTACTCTTATAATCAGCATTTACAACATTTTTGCTGTGTTTTTCTGATTACAGATCGGCCAAAATTGGCTGAGAACTACACTGAGGATACTTGGTTGAAACTGCGGGATGCAGTCAGCGCCATCCAGAACAGCACATCCATCAAGTACAACCTTGAAGAGCTTTATCAGGTTTGCTGTCATTTTATTGCTAATTAGTCTTTCAGTTTGACGAGTTTACTTGTAGAGAGTGAATATGTTCTGCTTCAGTTTTTTCTGTTAACATTATATCAGTGTACATTATCAGTTGCCTGACTGATGTTTTCATGTTTTTTTTTTTGTTTTTTTTTGGGGGGGGTTTTGTTTTGCTTTTGTCCTTTCTTTCTTGTTCTTTCTCTTGAAGGCTGTGGAGAACATGTGTTCGTATAAAGTCTCCCCCACATTGTACAAGCAGCTACGGCAAGTCTGTGAGGATCACGTGCAGGCCCAGATTTACCAATTTCGAGAATATCCTTTATTTCATCCATTTATTTAAAATGATAGACACTCCTCAAATAGTGCAGTTGTACTTTATTGTAATTATCACCACACAAAGGCCAGAAAGACAGTTTTGAAAGATGACTTGAGATTAAGTTTTCCTTAACATGGAGCTCACAGAGTCTTTGGACAACCTTTCTTTCCTGAAGAGGCTGAATCGCTGCTGGCTGGATCATTGCCGGCAAACTGTAATGTTTGATCAGCTCTTTGTCTTTTTACTGAATGGTAACTTTTAAGATTACTGTAGATGCTAATGCTCTTCCTTCTTTTATGTAGATAATGATACGAAGCATCTTCCTCTTCTTGGATCGCACATACGTGCTGCAAAGCTCCTTGCTTCCATCCATCTGGTAAATGTGACCCATGCACTCACTTTGTTGAGGTGAATGATGAGAATTTAAGATTATTTGTGCTTTCCAGGGATACTGGCCTGGACCTGTTCCGTATCCACATTGTAAGTGACAGTGTTGTCCAGAAGCGTGCAGTAGATGGCATATTGGAGCAGATCGAACTTGAGCGAACTGGCGAAACAGCTGACCGCAGTTTGTTGAGAAGCCTGCTGGGAATGCTTTCAGACCTCCAGGTAGCCAATTGACTGCCAAGCATACTGAATGCATGCCGTTTTATTTGTGTCTAATGTCTTTATAGATTTACAAAGTGTCCTTTGAAGAGAGGTTTTTGTTTGAAACTAACCGCTTGTATGCTGCAGAGGGACAGCGTTTGATGCAAGACAGAGACGTGAGTGACTCAGAGCATTATTGATTGTGTAATGTTAGCGCGTACAAATATAGTTACAATTATTTTGTATGAATGTGGGTGGGGGTTTTTCGTTGTTTTTTTTTTTCATGCAATTAGGTGCCCGAGTACCTGCACCATGTGGCTTGTCGGTTAGAGGAGGAGAATGATCGTATCATGAGCTACCTCGACCACAGCACCCAGTAAACTTATGGTTTTCAACTGTCCATGCTTTTGAGTATGTTTTGTTCCATTTCCTTCTCTTATGTTGTCTTTACTCTCTTGCAGGAAACCTCTTATTAGCTGCGTTGAGAAACAACTTTTAGGAGAGCACATGACTGCAATACTGCAAAAGGGTATGTTGGCCCAAAACATTTAATATATCTGTGTGTATTTAAACGGTTTCACCATGTTAATGATTATGAATAATTCACATGTACTACTGTCTCAATCAAGGTAATTAACAAAGTGTGCATTCTTCTGATTCGCCTTCACTCTTACAGGATCTCTTGGAACAATAGTTGTTGTTTTTTTCTCTTTAAATTGCATAGAACATAATTTTAATATCAGAATGTATATATTAATGACAATTTGTATAACAATTTGACAGGTTTGAGCATTCTGTTGGATGGGAATCGTGTGACCGAGCTGGCCCTCCTTTACCAACTGTTCAGTAAGGTCAAGGGAGGACTGCCCGCATTACTGCAGTTTTGGAGGGACTACATCAAGGTGTGCTCATATCTCATGTCCGCAGACCCACACACACACACACACACACACACACACACACACAGTCCCGTTGACCTTCTAAAATATGTCCATAGTCCTTTGGTGGAGAGATTGTTTGTACACCAGAGAAAGACAAGGACATGGTACAAGAGCTGCTGGACTTCAAGGACAAGATGGACAATGTGGCTCATAGCTGCTTTGCACGGAATGAGGGATTTGTCAATGCCTTAAAGGAGGCCTTTGAGACGTTTATCAACAAAAGGCCCAACAAACCTGCAGAACTCATTGGTATGTTGGACGAAGAATCAATTTGATATGTACTGCATTCATGTATACTCACCACTTCAATTATCTGGACTGTAAAGTCAATTCCTTTATTTTTCTACATGTGGGTTTGATATCAAAAGATGAATATGAAGACAAGAGATAAACTTTTTATCCAAGTAGATAGATCTTGTTGGTTTTGGGCTGAAGCCTCCAATGTCACAATTTGGTAAATTTTAATATTTTTTCACAAGTCTATACAATTGGTCAGTCCACAAGACTGTTTTTTTATTTTTTTTTTATTTTTTATTTTTTGCGTCAGTGTTCTACTACTTTTGGTGGCAGTTGTAGTTTGCTTATTTTTCCACTGTTGTTTTTGTTTTTACTTCACTCCAACATTTATGAAATCTTTGCATCCATTGCAGCTAAATATGTGGATTCCAAGTTAAGAGCTGGTAACAAAGAGGCTACAGAGGAAGAGCTAGAGAGAATTCTTGACAAGATCATGATAATATTCCGCTTCATTCATGGTGAGTTACACATTTTTAGTGTTTGTTTTTTACTTTTGTGCAATGAAGACTAGAGGTTTGATGCATTTCGCGGCTGTGACAAAAAAAAAAAAAAAAAAAAACAACATTCTACAACTCGCATTCATTCCTTGGATCAAGTTGTTGCTTACAGAAGTGACTAGTGTGTGAAACCACCAGTACCCATCATGGTACTGTGAACACAAACAGAATACTGTTTTCTTAGTCAAGTGTATAGTCAGTAAATTTCGGTGCATGCTGTCCTCATTTCTTGTCTAGGAAAGGATGTGTTTGAAGCGTTTTATAAGAAAGACTTGGCCAAGCGTCTACTGGTTGGCAAGAGTGCTTCCGTAGATGCTGAAAAGTCCATGCTCTCCAAGCTGAAACATGGTGAGTCTCTAATCTGATATATAATTACTGGTACTATAAATCCAGCAAAGATGTAACTTAACTACAGTAGGTCCTGCTTTGCGTTGGATACTTCAACCTAATCGAAAATTTTGCATACTGTACTGACAAAGCTTCACAAAGCACTTTTCTAGCATAACAAAGCCGAGACATGTTTTGCCTGTTAATGTTTGTGCTTTTGACTTTGTACAGAATGCGGAGCAGCATTTACCAGTAAGCTAGAAGGGATGTTTAAGGACATGGAACTCTCCAAAGACATTATGATCCAATTCAAACAGGTACGCACATTCTATTTCCACGTGTCGCCACTTTGAAAATGTAATGTGAAAATGCACAAGGGCGTTTCATGCAAGTTCTGTGCATTAACTTATGGCATTTCATCTCAGTACATGCAAAACCAGAGTGAGCCAAGCAACATTGAGCTAACAGTCAACATCCTGACCATGGGCTACTGGCCTTCATACGTGCCCATGGAGGTCCACTTGCCCTCAGAAGTAAGTACATCATTCGGGACATATAGAAGCCTTATTTTGTCTAGGCAGAATTACTGAAACACCTCTTAATAGATCGGTTGGAGACTTTACTGCTACATTATATTTTGCAGGTGTAAAATCATTCCTAGTGAGCCAATCATGCACCCATAAGGGTACCCCAAGTGTTAATCATCCATATCTGACTTTACAGTACCGTCTTTTTTTCTTTTTCTTAATTAATTTTTTTTTTTTTTAGATGGTAAAACTGCAAGCAGTATTTAAGGTGTTCTACTTGGGGAAGCACATTGGGAGGAAGCTGCAGTGTCAACCCACACTCGGCCACGCTGTCCTAAAGGCAGAGTTTAAAGAAGTAAGTTTGTACATTCATTAATATAGGTCAGAACCCAGCTTGCTTTGACAACTTCATTTATCATCCTGTAGGGAAGGAAGGAGCTACAAGTCTCCTTGTTCCAGACATTAGTACTGCTGATGTTCAATGAAGGAGAGGAATTCAGCATGGAAGAGATTGGTACTGCCACGGGTATAGGTCAGTGGTGTTTATTGTCTCAATTATTTAGAAGGTGTGTCAGTAGACGGACCTGAGGGATACCTTATCTTTTCTCTTCCCTTACAGAGGAGGGCGAGCTCAGGCGTACGTTGCAGAGCCTGGCCTGTGGGAAAGCCCGCGTCCTCAACAAGATTCCACGGGGAAAAGATGTGGAGGACGGAGACCGTTTCACTTTCAATAATGATTTCAAACACAAGCTTTTCCGCATCAAGATTAACCAGATCCAAATGAAAGAAACTGTAAGAACACATTTCATGTAGTGCACATTCCCAAAATCATTGCTTGCTATGATGAAATGCCAATTTTCCTTGTAGGTAGAGGAGCAGGTCAGCACCACTGAGCGAGTGTTTCAAGACCGGCAGTATCAGATTGATGCAGCTGTGGTGCGCATCATGAAGATGAGGAAGACCCTCAGTCACAACTTACTTGTGTCAGAGCTCTACAACCAGTTGAAGTTCCCCGTCAAGGTGACTAGTCTAAAAATTCTCTCTCAGTACGTCAACGCACACTCGCAACACTCAGTTGCCTCAGATTCACTCTTCTCCCCATAGCCTGGCGACCTGAAAAAGCGTATTGAGTCCCTCATAGACAGAGACTACATGGAGCGTGACAAGGAGACTCCAAACCAGTACCACTATGTTGCCTGAGGGGGTGCCGCTGTGGAGCCATGTTGCCGGAAAGTGTACGGCTGGCCCCCAAAACAGCCACCAAATTTATTCTTGGTGCCACGATACTGCGTACAGCATCCTGATCATTGATCAGACATTGATTCAGAGAGTTGACACTTGGCTGGGCTTTGTCCCACATGTGTCTCTGATGGCTCTAGGCCTGGCACGACAGTTAAGACCAAGAAGGGGCTGGAGGAGTGACCCAGGTTGTTTGTTCATTTAAAAAAAAAAAAAAAAAAAAAAGACAGCACTTTCCTTTCACTTTAGTTTGTGTTACTGCTGTGGGAGGGGATTTTTTTTGTTTGTTTTCCCTCTATTGCTTTGCTCTGAAATCTTTTCATTTCAGGGCGAATTTTGTATTGTAGTAGTTTTATTTTAAGTGTTTAATTTGTTCCCTAAGATGGTCTATCATAAAGTTTGATTGTTACTGATGTGAAGAGAGAGTTGTGTCTGATGACAATGCAGTTGGACTACTTTGGGCTATTTTTGAAGATATCTTGTTTAACCAAATTGCTCTAAAGTCATGTTTTTTTTCTTAGTTTGAAATCAGATTGTGTTGAATGTAACAATGGCAAAAGTAAATAAATGGATGTTTCATGAATGATTTGACTGTTTTTTTTTTCTCTAAACATTGGTGTACATTGTGCAACATCCTGAAAACTACGACAGATAGAGCGATGTGAGTTCACTGTTTGAAACGGGGCTGATCTGCTGTTCAAAATGTAGTCGAGATGTGTGAGGAGAATGTTGCAGAATTTTGCGAAGTGTTGGAGGAGCTGCATTAAAGCAGTCTGCGTTCCTGCTGGGGTTTTACACTCACTCGTGAATTGATTATGCGTGTCAGCTGACTAACCACAAGACATGCACTTTCCAGCTTTGTTGTCTTGTGTCTATGGGCGAGACAGGACTCACACATGCTATAGTACCGACTAGTGAATACAGAATAACACGGTACTGTAAGTTCCTTATTATTCCGTATTCATGCGTCGTTTTTGTGTAAACTATTAAAAGAAGCATACCAAGAAATTTAAAACAAAGACCCCCGTGTCAAAAGCGTGCTTCATATCAAGTTCATATAGGAATGGAAAGGAAACAACATATCAATAACAAAGATAAACAAAACAGTCAATATTTTTATTTTATGTGTTTCTCTCATGCTACGCATGAGTTCTTGGTCGCCATTTTTGTTGGGAGTGCAGCTGTCAAGTATCGCGTGGACGGCTCTCGGGCACGCGCTCACGTGACACGCTCGCTCGACGCAAGCAGTTCACGTGACGTTTCATAGCTTTCGTTTCCACCAAAGAGCAGTCGCCGATCTAAGTACAGAGGGAGCGCCGTCATAACCGGCACGGCGTTAAATAATTCTCACCTGTATCTCCAGAAAAAAAAAAATCCGTCTGATACTGCGTCGCTTATTTGACAGTCCGCCTACTCAAGATACTTTGCTGTGCGGAGATCCCACCTGCGACTGCAGCGGCAGCGACGGCCGAGCTTGCTTCTTCCTGCGCTGTATCTCTTCAGGCTTTCTGCGTCTCCTTGACACAAACGCTGAACCGTATACTGTCCATTCGTAGCCTCTGCGGTGACACGACGGAAAGGAAAGGATGAAACCATCCATGGCTTGTGGCTCGCTGTTGCTTCTCACCTGGTTTGCCGTGTTGGGTGAGTATTTTGCAGTCTACGTGAGCAACTGGGCGACTGCTGGGATGACAAGTGGTCTTTTCAGCTAGCATAGAATGCTACATCACATGCTGGTGTTCACTACTAGTTCATGTGATCAAACCTAATTGGCACCATAACATGTCATATATGTCTATTAATTTAGTAAGCATAAGTTAGTTGCCTTCATCTACATTCGATTATCTATCATAAAAATCAGTTCGCATCTAAATAGCAAGGAAGTTCCTGTTTGGTTTTAACCACTGTCAGTTTGGAAACAAATTGAGGTCAAAGTGGATCACAACACATGAGAAGTCTCTGGACAAATTGTGTGTGTGTGTTTTGTTTTGTTTTGTTTTTGTGTTTTAAATCATTTAGGTTTTGTTGATTTTTATGCTGCAGCAGCAGTACTTCTTCATTCATTGTCATCTGAGATCTCCATGTGACTTCTGCGTGCTACTTTGTGTTGCACAGAAAACTATGAACTGCTTCTTCTACTGAGTTTAATATCAGATAAAACACTCGCAGTTACTGACTGGGGCAGAATGATTATGTAAA
Source organism: Festucalex cinctus (assembly GCF_051991245.1). Taxonomy (NCBI): domain Eukaryota; kingdom Metazoa; phylum Chordata; class Actinopteri; order Syngnathiformes; family Syngnathidae; genus Festucalex; species Festucalex cinctus. The sequence goes on along the minus strand of NC_135414.1, from coordinate 19,441,417 downwards.
TTAATAATCTCCACACTTTTCAGTCATGTCTATTGCAAATGAAATTAATCGGTCAAAGTTATTCTGACCAACGGCATGAATACAAGTCAATCTGTAATTCTGTCTTTTCTTGTTAATGAATATAATTTCATTGTTAGGGTGATAGATACAATGCACATCTCAAAGCTCAAGTGGAATAGGCCTCCGTAGTTTTCGTGTTTTGTTATTGCCTCTGTGCAGTCATCTGATTGCAGGGTTGTGTAAACTGTATGCGGTGTGGTTACAGGGTGAATAGAGGTAGCAACAGGTTCATGTTTCAGCAGGCAGTACTGAAACGATGGGGGTTGGGGAGAAGTAAATGTAATAATCAGTGTATACAACGTCTGGCAAGAAAAAATTATGGAATCAAAAGTCTCAGGGGATGTTCATTCCATTTTTTTAAATTTGTAGGAAGAAAGCAGATCACATACATAACATAAAAGTAATGTCATTTCATATGGCAGCTTTCTGGCTTTAAGAAACACTAAAGAAATCAAGAAAAAAATGTGATAGTCAGTAACCTTACTTATTTAGACCAAGCAGAGGGAAACATTTGGGAATCAGTAAATTCTGAGGGGAAAAGTATGGAATTATGAAGGGTGGGGGAAAAAAGAACACTAACACACCACTAGTACTTTGTTTTACCACCTCTGGCTTTTATAACAAATATACAAACTCGATTCGTCCCAAACAACACAATCGCATTGTAGATATACTGCAAAAGTGTCGACCAGGAGTACCAAATAGTTGGAATCTGGTCCGGATCCAGACTCATATTCCTTTTGTATATGAACCCAAAGGTATTATTACTAAATACAGAATATTTCCTAACTATGGAAAACTAGGGGTGTCACGATTCGCCAACTCCACGATTCGATTTAAATTTCGATTTTGGGGTCACGATTCGATTTTTTTTTCGATTTTTTTTTTTTTTTTTTTTTTCCGCTCCCCCACTTTATAACACAGAGGCATATGCTTCTGTAGGCTAAGGCTAGTCTATGATCATTGGTTCTATTCATTGTACAGTAAATCTTATTTCAAAAGATCGGCTACATATAGGTGATGCAATTTCCATATTATTTTTGTGTAAATTTATGTAATATATGATAATTGACATTAGGCAGGAATGATCAAATTCAAAGAATTTATTTACAATATAAAGTTAACCGTCTTGTTCTTACTGAAGTGTAAAATAAAAAATAAAAAAACAAAAACAAAAAGTCACAGTGGGTGCCTGCCATCTATTGACTGTTTTTGGTTACAACAGTGTGCTGTGCGTTCCTCTTAAAATAATGTGCAATGTGCAACAACAACAAAAAATATATTGTATCCAAAGTCATGGAACAAATACAGCCTGAACAAACTATATCCCAACATTTACAGTTGCTGGGCATACTGTAGCGTGGTTCAAGTACACTAATTAAATGTTTGAATCCAGCGTTTTCCAAGGCTGCAGGTCTGCTGCTATAAATAGACCTATGGATCTGGCGTTTCGCGCGAGCTGAAGTGTGTGGAAGTTTCACTGTAAATGAGGATGAAATAGTTGGTTGGACCGTTGTTTTCCCACTTCTAGTTGAATTTGATAAATCTAAATCTTTGTGATGCCTGCGTAAATGTCCCGTCATGTTTGTCGTGTTTCCCGTTGTTACGGCTGGCGGCTCGGGCCCGCCGCCGGCTCCGCTCCCCTAGTATGTATGTGTGTGTTTGTGTCGGCTGGTGCCCGTATAATGGTACTTCAGTTTGAATGCGCCAGCGCGACACTCTGATTGGAGGACTGTGCCAGCGCGACACTCCGATTGGACGACTGTGCCAGCGCGACGCTATTGTGTATCCGTGTATTATACCCCTATTGGTTATTGTTGTTTCTCCTCCGTTCTGTCAGTTCTGTCAAATGCGGTTATTATTTGTTCACCTTCCACTTTCACTCCCTTGTCAAACCCCTGCCTGAAATTTCAATTAAAACTACTCAGATGTTAAAGTCGACCCGTGTTTATCTACTCTATATTTTCTGTTATTGTGTTACTTCCCTTCCCCTTGACGAGCCGGGCGCACATGGAATCGTGTGTCCTCTCTTCTATTTCGATGCTCGAAATCGTGACGTAATTTCGATCGATTTCGATAAAAAATCGAAATCGTGACACCCTTATGGAAAACCAATTGTACTCCTGCATTGCAGGCTTCCTTCAAGCTGTTACTCTTGAAGTGAGGGAGAGGAACTCCACGTGCATCAAGGCTGAGCTCTCTGCATTGTTCTCCATCACGTACAACACTTCAAGCAACTCGGTACATACAACAGAGGATACTCTTTTTGAAGTACCACCTATCATCCAATTAGGATTCTGAATCAACCACGTGTCTTTCCTCAGAGAACTGTGCAGGTGCAGCTGCCCAACACGACCACAGTCGACGGTACGAGTAGCTCGTGTGGCTCAGTTACCGCCGGCATACCGTGGCTGGTGGCAACATTTGGACCTGGACACACACTGGGGCTGAGCTTCTCAACCAACGGAAGTCTTTACAGTGTGGCGGCCCTGATGCTGCAGTACAACTTGAGTGACTCGTCCATATTCCCTGAGGCCAACAGCTCTGGTGAGTAGTTGCACAAAGATAAAGCCATAGCAAGTGCACAGAGCTTGTTGACCACAACCAAGGAGGTTATGTGACATGTTTGTGTGCAACTCCCAGTTATGATTTATTTTACATACAACATTGTCACTAAAAACACCATTTAACGATACTTCATGTGATAAAAATATAGGGGACTGGTGACTGACTACAGTCGTCGTTAAATTAAAATGGCCTGGAGTCCACGAGTTACTTCATGTTCCAAATTGCTCTGAATTTGAAAAGAAGTGTCCTTTTCCTGACACCAATGTCTGACATGAAACACTAATGCCACATAGTGGCAACAAAAAAAATTACCTCAACACAAATCTATGACTCAATGTTTGACACTCCTTTTAACTGTAACTTAACTGTAATTTTAATATTTAGTTACTATAGAATTACTGTATCATTAATCTAAATGATGCAACCACATTTGGATTTGGTATTCATATTCGTCCACTTCTATGTTAACAAGAGCATGAAAAACTTGAAAAATATATTTTATTGTTCATTCAGAACAGATATAATGGGCGATTAATTTACGATAAATCGTGAGTTAACTAGGGAAATTATGTGATTAATTATAATTGACTGACAGACCTGCAATACAAAGCATTGAATGAGATGCGGTGATACCTGCAGAAACCCTGTATACTAATCCCATTGCATTTTGTTTCTTTGGATCAACAATAAAAATAAAAAAAAACTAACATTTTAAATATAGATTGTAACAATCTAGTCATAGCTTTTACTAGTAACTAAGAATTGTCAGATATTTGGCCACCGTCTCACTGCTCGTTGATAAATGTGGCTCTTTTCCAGCAGAATTTAATTCATTTTCCAGGAGACAAGAAGTCCGTTTGGAAACTAAATTTGATTTATTGTTTGTGCTTTTTTTTGTGTGTATGTAATTTACCCTTTAGCTGTGGTAACTGTTGAGACTGCTTCGGTTGGCATCTGGGCAGCAATCAACACCACCTACCATTGTGTGAGCGCCACCTCTGTTGTAGCTGGGGGACAAACGGTCACCTTCTCTGATATGAGACTTGAAGCATACATGCCAGGAAATGATCTCAGTTCAGCTGGTATGACGTAACTTTCTTCTTTCCATAGTTTGGTAAAAGTGTGTAGCCATCCGTGCCTTCCTTGTCACGAAATTAATTACCCTTGCTTTGTTTCTTCAGAAACAATTTGTGCAGCAGATCAGGCTCATACTACCACTCTCACTCCTACCACCACTGCCCGTACTCCGGTAACACCGACTCCAGCACCCACACCACCCGGAACTCCTGAACGGGGAACTTACTCCATTAGCAACAGCAATGGCACAGTTTGCCTCTTGGCCCAAATGGGATTACAGCTCAATTTCTCTTATGTCTCTCAACCTCAGAACAAGGTAGCGTAACGGCCATTCTGTCTGTAATGTTCAATCTTTATTCATTTACATCAAATTTGTCTCACTGTTATCATTTTCAGACTGTCCAAGAATTTTTTAATCTGACTCCTAATATGACAAGTTCTTCGGGATCATGTGAAGCCAGCAGGGCTACCTTAGTTCTGACTCAGGGCAGAACTACCACGCTCAACCTCACCTTTACCCTGGTAATCATGTTCTCAACGCTGCTGTTTAGCTACTCATGTTTTGTGTGTGGACACAGTTGGTAATCCAAACTCTCTCTGCAGAATTCCACGACCAATAAATACCACCTTAGCGGGATAAATATGCTCGCCAATTGGTCTGATATGACAGGTAATAAAGCAACGTATCACACATCATTTTTGATCTATTTTATGTAATTAGATTTCAAAAGAGAATCAAATTTGTCTCTGTCCAGCTCCCTTTTCAGCCGGTAACACCAGCCTTGACTACCTGCGGACTACACTGGGACGTTCCTACATGTGTAATGCAGAGCAAACTCTGGCTGTGGTGCCAAGCTTCTCTCTCAACACATTCAGGGTGCAGGTTCAATCATTTGGAGTCACCACAAACCAGTTTGCCACAGGTACAAATGCCCATTAAGCTCCATCTCGGTGTACTCTTGGTGTGTCTACTCTTTGGACCTTGTCATTTTTTTTTTATGTCAGTGTTCATGGTCTTGTATGGATGCAGGTAGGTGGACGTATCGCCATTATACATGAAATCAAAATTCATTTGCAGCCCATATGGAATATGTAGGAAGAACAACAAATGTGAGGGGTAACAGACATTACTGTCGTTTTTTATGGGGTTGATGATAAAAGCACTTCAATTCTTCCACACTAGACTGATCCAAGTTTGCCTGTATGGACCTTGCTTTTACATCACAAAGTTGGAAACATAAAATTGTCAAAATGGGAAATGAAGATGAAGGGTAAATCATGGACAATGACGTCAAAATGTGAACATTTTCAAGTAATGTTACTATTTGTAGTTAAGTAATCAGATGAGAGTTTACTGTTCTAATATTGCAAGTTACTTGCTTATGTATGCAAGAAAGAAGAAAGCGTTTGAGAGTGGCACCTTGTCATACCACATGTAGTAGCACTTAGCCAGCTGGAGGAGGCACTCGTGAGAGAGAATTGAGATGTAAATGAGCAGCACACTTTTCTCACCCATCATGTAATGTAAACCGAATGGAAAATAAATAGGCCTTCAGGGGGGTACAAAAAAAAAGAAAGTAATATTACAGTACTTACTCACTAAAGTCACTAAACAAATAGCTACATCATACAACACCTAAGAAAGGGAACCTCAGGTATTTAACATATTGAAATGCATTGTGGGAGTATTCACATTCCTGGCTGTCGGTGACATTGGTTTCAGCACATTGAGACTCATGTCCATAAACGGCAATAGAGGAAATAGAGAGATTCACTTTTTCAAGACGCAAGTACAGTCACTTGTTTGCGTTTGTATGAGATAAAAACAAGAATATAAAGGCTCATTACACGTCAAGTGTTATCTATATATTCAATAATACTGTCAAAAACATAAACGTATCGCAGGGTATGTGGTGTGTATTCAGTCAAACCGCATTGTGTGACTGCAGAATGCCCCCAATTTTAATCATATTTATAAACGATATACATTATTATAAATGTTTTGCCATTGCATTAACAGATGTGAAATAAGACTGCCTTTATTATAAATAATGTTTTAAAAAAATTAATTATTTTTGTATTTTTCTGTATTAAAAATGAGTAGAAATGTTCAGTGAAATCCTGAAGGCTAAATATTTTTTTTAATTAAAATAAGTCAAAAAGGCATCTTATTTTTTAATAAGAACAATGATAAGTAAATTAACTTAGCTGTTGTACTGCTTGCAGTGTCTCTCCAAGGCATGAGAGAGAAAAAAAAAAAAAACTTTCCGAATGATTACGAATTGGTGCCAAATACTGTTGTGCAAGACTCATCGAACTAAGCTACATTAATCCAATTGTGGCGACATCTTTCCAGCGGAGGAGTGTCAGATGGATCAAGACGAGATGCTCATCCCCATCATCGTTGGAGCGGCCCTTGCCGGACTCGTGCTGATTGTCCTCATCGCTTACCTAGTAGGCCGCAAGAGGAGCCACGCTGGATACCAGACCATCTGAACAGAACCCTCATCGGAGGGGGACATGACTGACTGGCCTGAGTGAGGCGTAACAGAAACTGCAGGCACAAGCATTAGTCAGTGGAAACAAGTGTTGCTATGTCTGCATGTTGTTTCATAATGTCTGGACTGTTTTTTTTTTTTTTTTTTTTTTTTTTTTTTTTCCCCCCTCTGGGTTGATGATGAAAAGCCAAATGCGACTATGTGTCCATCAAGATTGAGTCTAGCATGTTGACCATGACATTTTTTGGATGTTTTTATCTCTTTGGAAATGATTCTGCTGTATTTGTGTAAAAAGGGTGTTGGTTATATTTAAATAATTTCTTCCCCCGCTACTTATGATTAAGAAACAGAGAGGAATATAATGAACAGAAGGTTAAAAATGTATTTTTAGCCAATGAAATTGCTCCTTTTTGTAAGAAAATTGGACAGCTAAGAATGTATATTCAAATGTTATCACGGAGTTGATTGGCTGTGAACCTCCCATGGTGAGGCGATGATCCAAGTTAGCCGAAGCTCAGATGTTGACCCTCCCACAATAGTTTGCAGTGAAGCGTGACGTTCTACTGCACACTGCCTTTTTAATTTATTTTCTTAAATCTTTATGGTGGTCAAACAATCCAAGTCTGCCTTGTGGGTTAGTTTTGTATTGCTGATATATCCTCAGTATCTACAAAAAAAAAGTGTTAATAGAAACTAGTGATTTGATCTTTATTTTTATAGAAAGTGCTTTCCAAGTCATTTTTGCATTGTGTGTCCTACTGAAAGATTTAATAAACATTTGGGTGGTGATTCCTTTTGAGTAAATTGTGCATTTAGGATTTCTTCTATCCTGTATGTTAAACTGGGTTTAACTGAGGAATTCAACAACTTAAGGTGCACAGTACTAATGTCAATACCAAGGTTATTTTTGAGTCCTGAAACTATCTGGCTTGAGAACCCCACACAGACCAAATAGGACACAGTATTCTTACAGGAGTGTTATATTTTGGTCAGGTAGCATGAGGTGAATGAGACAAAGATCACATGAAATGTATAATCGAGTTGAAGCTTAAGACAATTCATATTCATGTTACAGACAGTGTCACTTGATAACTCATTAGATACTCACTTGATAACTAATTAGCCTAATTTGTCAGTGTCACCCCAAAAAATATATTGGGTGTGTCTCTTGGCTGTGCTCAAAGTATGCAAAAACATGATACATGGATTTTGACATCACTTATTGTGTCCAAACAAATGACATTAACGTGTAAACTAAAAAGTGTTACTTTCACATAGCTATAAATATCACATTCTTTCAATTTATGCTAAACTGAAATGTAAGATGAGATCAATAGCATGGAGGTCAAGGTGGGACAAGTTGTTTGGTCCTTCTTCCAGTGGAATGGGCAAACAAAATTCATTTTGCTTCCTCAGAAATGATACGTGCTCGACACGCTGCTCTGAGCTTCGTCAACGTTGCGATGGATAGACTTCCGGGTTCAGTAAAGATTTTCTAGAGTGGAAAAACAAGTTTAAGGAGGAGATAACTTTGTTGTCTTTTGCTCCATCTCGTCTTACCTGCATGAAAGGGTGGCATTCCTCCACAAACGGTCCACGCGTGATCTGTTTGAAGATTTGGCAAATGTCTGGCAGGGACTGAGCTTGTTCAATTAGAAGTCTGTGGTGATGAATCAGCGTCAGCGCGACACGGAACAGGATTTTCGAGCCCTCGTAGAACAGGCAATCCCAAATTCGTAGAACAGTCTGCAATGGAAAGTTAATGAAAGCATCCAACTAGTTAACTTATACCCTTTAAACAAACAAGCTGTGCAAGTGACAGCACTAGACTAAACTAGCATTTCCTCCATAAAAAGTCACTAGAGCCTTCACCTCCACAGGCAGAATGTCGACGAAGAGACAGATGAACCATCGGGACGCCACAAGAGTCCACATGACGTTGTGATCTGTCATGGCCTTCCACACTCTGGGCAACTTGACTCTGACCAACTCCCCCAACACTTCCTGGTCTATCTTCAAGCCAAGCATTGCCGGACTGTAGTAGTCTGCCATCAGACATGTACGTCACCCAGTAGGTCATGTTAATAACCAAATAGTAACACATGATGACTAGTCACACACCTGGTAAGATTCTGCAAAGGAGTGCAACCATCAGCCAGAATGACTTCTCTTCATCCTTGGTGATGATAAGCAGATAGCCGGCTATAAAATTCATGCCCTGAGATCAAATCAAAGAAACATGATATGACAAAATACTCTTTTCAATCTACTGTGAATGAGAGTGGTGAACATGATTGCTGATGAATGAAAGGATATATTTACAATGCAAAAGAGGTTACTATGCTGTGATGGAAGACGTTTCCATTTCAAATACAAAACAATGGCAATGGACGTGTTAATGATGTAGAGAGATCAGGTGCGATGATAACCAGTGTATCATCAAATTTAATGTAATGTTTTTTTTTCTAAATGCTATTTGTTTCTTAAATGCAACTTAAAACTAAATTTAATGCCCATATACTGCATGCACATGCACACACACATGCACACCTATATCCATACCGTTTATATATTAGGGCTGTCAGTCAATAACAATTTTTAATCAGAATTAATCTCACAATATGGTTACCAAATGCAAATTTGTCTGTAACTTTTAGTTAATAGAGTCATTATATTGCAGGTAATTTATAAAATTACAGTTAACAGCTACAGTTAAAAGGATGTCATAGATTTGTGTTGAGGTAATTTCCTGCCACTAGGTGGCATTAGTGTTTGATGTTGGTCACAAGAACATTACTTTTTTTCTCCCCCCCCCCCCCCCCCCCCCCAAAAAAATAAATAAATAAATAAATAAAAATAAATAAATCACAGAAATTGGTATTTGGAACATGAAGCTACTCATGCACACGAGGCCATTTTGTTCATTGTAAATTACTAGTCACCAGTCCCCATAAACACTAATTTTTTTTAGATCATATCATTATATTTATTATTGATTTATGATTGTTAAATTGTGTTATAGTTACTAATTGTCCATTTAATTAAAGTATGAACAACAATTCTATTTAAATGTTTCATCCCTCTCAACATATTTAACGCTTCTTAATTAAAAACATTTAAGGCCTCATTTTTAGCAAAATCCATCTAATAACTTTTAATGTTTTGAGCAAACGTAAAACAAAAAAAGTGTGGCAATACAATTATTCTAATGCAATTTGTGTATTACCTGACAATAACCCACAGCAGGATTGTGGTGGCCATATGCTTGCAGCACATTGAACAAAGATTTCTGTAGGCACGGGTCAGATGTCTTTCGAAACTGCACGTTGTCAGGAAATGTTCTGTTTAAGTCTTAAAAAAAAGAATAAGAGCAGTCATTCAGGTAAGGAACTCCACCAAGACAGAGAATGAATCTGACCTCTACCAGATATTTAGTGCGAATAAAAACCACTGCCGGCTAACCTGTGCAGATGGTCTCCACCAGTTTGGGGTCATGCTGGGCACCAAGCAGGGCTTGGTAGTAGCCAGGGTTTTTCTCTAACTGCTCTTGAGCTCCACTAGCCGCCATCCAAATCAGAGCCCGGTGCTCATTGGGTATCCCCTTACGTATATAACGCTTTACTGAAAGTGGAAGGAAAAACGGGAGTTTACTGTGTGCAAGACGAGCTTGTTGCGACAAATGCATGTTTCACACTCACATTTCACATTCCTCTGCACCTTGCGTTTGCTCTGCAGTAGTTTGGACCACTTGATGGACCTCTGAGTGAGCACAACAAGATACTCAGACATCAGTTCTTCATATGACTCATAGTCAAAGTCTTGCGGTCGCTCAAAGCCATATGGATCCACCCTGGGAAACAGCAAACAGACAGTTGTTTACATTTGTTCTTAAACCTATGTACTTTGTAAATGTCAAATATAGAAAAACACAACATATTCAGTTTAAGTGCATTATGAAGTCTAACCAGACTGGATTTGAATGGTATACTTTGTTGTCCCTTCCTAAATATACCGTGCTATAGTGAGAGTGGATGGCTTGAAGCAGTACCTTTTAAGATGATTACCCAACATGATCAGCTTTCTTAGCTTAACGCTTTCACGAGTGGATACTTCTTTATAGGAGAGAAGCATTTTATTTGCGTACGTGTTTTGAACAGGTTCAGGCACAGTAAAACTTTTATATAAATCACCTGACAAAATCATAAAGACAAAACAGTATTTACAAATGTCATGAATGTGTAAATAAGGCCGTAACAAAGTCGACTTTGTTATGGATAAGGATATCCTTATTGCCAAAACAAAGGAAGGGCTTCGGTGATGCAGGTAAAATAAAGGCAGTGGCAGATGTTGGGGTGGAAGTGTTTTTTTTTTTTTTTATACATAGGAGGTATTCTGGTTTTAGTTTGCAAACTGTGTATCCAAATAAGGGAAAATCAAATAAATTATATATCACTGAAAAACTTCCATCGCAACACAAATCATTAATACATCTCTGATAGGGTTAACATGTTCACATATGGCAACTATTTTTGTTTCGGATTGTCTCGCAAAATAACCCAAACAAGTTCTCGCGATATTTCGATCATGTTCCACCGCGAGTTTTCGACAGGTGCATCTCTGTTTTGCCAAATGCAAATAAATACTAAAGAAGAATTTCTTGTAGCCATTACGACAGGTAACAGTTTGTACAACATAAAATCCAATGTTTTCACGTGTATTAGTGAAACTAGTGAACTTATATGCTTGTAAATTGTTTTAGAGCAGGTTACCTGTCCACTCTGTCTTTGGCTGTGCTGCCGGAGGAGCTCGTCGTCTTTTTCTTCTCCATGGTCGCAAGCTTTCCTTGCTTTTTACGTCTGCTTTCTTCGTCCACCGAGATATTTCCAGACTGCGACGCTTCAACTTCAGTTTCTGGTATGTTTTTTTGTTTGTTTGTTTCTTTGTTTGTTTAATTGCTTCCGTTCTTTTTCTTTTATTTAACTAACAACAGGGGTGTTCGCGAGCGGAGGGTCTCTACACGCTATTTCTTGACAACAGGACTGTGAGAACACTGTTTCGTTCATTCATCGTTTTCTTTCTTCACCCTACGTAAGTAAATAGCTTAATATCTGTTGAACAGATTCCCAGTCCGCCATTGTGCCTGCCATATGTAGAGAACTTTAAGTTTGACTT